>NC_140007.1:12126072-12341072 GCF_964263955.1 Coregonus lavaretus
ACATTCTCCTGGTGACCCTGACATCCGTGTTGGGTAAACACTTTCTCTACTCTTTGTCAGAAAGACAGAGGAGTTCAGCGCCACATAGCTCATGACTTCACACTTTTTAGAAAAGTGTTCAGGCTACACTGCCTGCAAACAAAGTGGACTTTGAGGACACATGGTTTACGTGGAGTTCACTTTTCCTTTACTTTTTGCTTATCTTTAACAAACTTAAATATATATTTTTATAGCTTTAATCTCTGTCCTCCAGAATTGTTTTTCTTAGTGTTGTTGAGTTGAGGGAGTGCAGTATGCTCAGTCTTAGCCTCTGCCAGAAACACCACAATCTCTCTCTCTCTCTCTCTCTCTCTCGCTCTCTCTCTCTCTCTCTCTCTCTCTCTCTCTCTCTCTCTCTCTCTCTCTCTCTCTCTCTCTCTCTCTCTCTCTCTCTCTCTCTCTCTCTCTCTCTCTCTCTCTCTCCTCGCTCTCTCTCTCTCTCTCTCTCTCTCTGCTCCTCTCTCGCTCTCGCTCTCTCAATTCAATTCAATGGCTTTATTGTTATGGGAAACATGTTTACATTTGCCAAATGCCAAGTGAAATAGATAATAAACAAAAGTGAAATAAACAATAAATAAATAAATAACTGTAAACATTACACTCGCAAAAGTTCCAAAATAATAAAGACATTTCAAATGTCATATTATGTGCAAATAGTTAAAGTACAAAAGGGAAAATAAATAAACATAAATATGGGTTGTATTTACAATGGTGTTTGTTCTTCACTGGTTGCCCTTTTCTTGTGGCAACAGGTCACAAATCTTGCTGCGGTGATGGCACACTGTGGTTTTTCACCCAATAGATATGGGAGTTTATCAAAATTGGGTTTGTTTTCAAATTCTTTGTGGGTCTGTGTAATCTGAGGGAAATATGTGTCTCTAATATGGTCATACATTTGGCAGGAGGTTAGGAAGTGCAGCTCAGTTTCCACCTCATTTTGTGGGCAGTGTGCACATAGCCTGTCTTCTCTTGAGAGCCAGGTCTGCCTACAGCGGCCTTTCTCAATAGCAAGGCTATGCTCACTGAGTCTGTACATAGTCAAAGCTTTCCTTAAGTTTGGGTCAGTCACAGTTATATTTTTGTTTTCCCATGATTTGGTTGGGTCTAATTGTGTTGCTGTCCTGGGGCTCTGTGGGGTCTGTTTATGTTTGTGAACAGAGCCCCAGGACCAGCTGGCTTAGGAGACTCTTCTCCAGGTTCAACACTCTTGGTTGGTGAGCATACCCCAGACCTCACAACCATAAAGGGCAATGGGTTCTATAACTGATTCAAGTAGTTTTAGCCAGATCCTAATTCGTATGTCAAATGTTATGTTCCTTTTGATGGCATAGAAGGCCCTCCTTGCCTTGCCTCTCAGATCGTTCACAGCTTTGTGGAAGTTACCTGTGGCGCTGATGTTTAGGCTGAGGTATGTACAGTGAGGGAAAAAAGTATTTGATCCCCTGCTGATTTTGTACGTTTGCCCACTGACAAAGAAATGATCAGTCTATCATTTTACTGGTAGGTTTATTTGAACAGTGAGAGACAGAATAACAACAACAAAATCCAGAAAAACGCATGTCAAAAATGTTATAAATTGATTTGCATTTTAATGAGGGAAATAAGTATTTGATTTAAGTAATCAGAAAGATTTCTGGCTCCCAGGTGTCTTTTATACAGGTAACGAGCTGAGATTAGGAGCACACTCTTAAAGGGAGTGCTCCTAATCTCAGCTTGTTACCCGTATAAAAGACACCTGTCCACAGAAGCAATCAATCAATCAGATTCCCAACTCTCCACCATGGCCAAGACCAAAGAGCTCTCCAAGGATGTCAGGGACAAGATTGTAGACCTACACAAGGCTGGAATGGGCTACAACACCATCGGCAAGCAGCTTGGTGAGAAGGTGACAACAGTTGGTGCAGCTGGGACCATAGTCACCAAGAAAACAATTTGTAACACAGTACGCCATGAAGGACTGAAATCCTGCAGCGCCCGCAAGGTCCCCCTGCTCAAGAAAGCACACATACATGCCCGTCTGAAGTTTGCCAATGAACATCTGAATGATTCAGAGGAGAACTGGGTGAAAATGTTGTGGTCAGATGAGACCAAAATCGAGCTCTTTGGCATCAACTCAACTCGCCGTGTTTGGAGGAGGAGGAATGCTACCTATGACCCCAAGAACACCATCCCCACTGTCAAACATAGAGGTGGAAACATTATGCTTTGGGGGTGTTTTTCTGCTAAGGGGACAGGACAACTTCACAGCATCAAAGGGACGATGGACGGCGCCATGTACCGTCAAATCTTGGGTGAGAACCTCCTTTACTCAGCCAGGGCATTGAAAATGGGTCGTGGATGGATATTCCAGCATGACAATGACCCAAAACACACGGCCAAGGCAACAAAGGAGTGGCTCAAGAAGAAGCACATTTAAGTCCTGGAGCCAGTCTCCAGACCTTAATCCCATAGAAAATCTGTGGAGGGAGCTGAAGGTTCGAGTTGCCAAACGTCAGCCTCGAAACCTTAATGACTTGGAGAAGATCTGCAAAGAGGAGTGGGACAAAATCCCTCCTGAGATGTGTGCAAACCTGGTGGCCAACTACAAGAAACGTCTGACCTCTTTGATTCCAACAAGGGTTTTGCCACCAAGTACTAAGTCATGCAAATCAATTTATAACATTTTTGACATGCATTTTTCTGGATTTTTTTGTTGTTATTCTGTCTCTCACTGTTCAAATAAACCTACCATCACAATTATACACTGTTGCCCTAGAGCACACAAAAAACTATACAGTGAGGGGAAAAAGTATTTGATCCCCTGCTGATTTTGTACGTTTGCCCACTGACAAAGACATGAACAGTCTATAATTTTAATGGTAGGTTTATTTGAACAGTGAGAGACAGAATAACAACAACAAAATCCAGAAAAACGCATGTCAAAAATGTTATAAATTGATTTGCATTTTAATGAGGGAAATAAGTATTTGACCCCTCTGCAAAACATGACTTAGTACTTGGTGGCAAAACCCTTGTTGGCAATCACAGAGGTCAGACGTTTCTTGTAGTTAGCCACCAGGTTTTCACACATCTCAGGAGGGATTTTGTTCCACTCCTCTTTGCATATCTTTTCCAAGTCATTAAGGTTTCGAGGCTGACGTTTGGCAACTCGAACCTTCAGCTCCCTCCACAGATTTTCTATGGGATTAAGGTCTGGAGACTGGCTAGGCCACTCCAGGACTTTAATGTGCTTCTTCTTGAGTCACTCCTTTGTTGCCTTGGCCGTGTGTTTTGGGTCATTGTCATGCTGGAATACCCATCCACAACCCATTTTCAATGCCCTGGCAGAGGGAAGGAGGTTCTCACCCAGGATTTGACAGTACATGGCCCCGTCCATCGTCCCTTTGATGCGGTGAAGTTGTCCTGTCCCCTTAGCAGAAAAACACCCCCAAAGCATAATGTTTCCACCTCCATGTTTGACGGTGGGGATGGTGTTCTTGGGGTCATAGGCAGCATTCCTCCTCCTCCAAACACGGCGAGTTGAGTTGATGCCAAAGAAATCCATTTTGGTCTCATCTGACCACAACATTTTCACCCAGTTCTCCTCTGAATCATTCAGATGTTCATTGGCAAACTTCAGACGGGCCTGTATATGTGCTTTCTTGAGCATGGGGACCTTGCGGGCGCTGCAGGATTTCAGTCCTTCGCGGCGTAGTGTGTTACCAATTGTTTTCTTGGTGACTATGGTCCCAGCTGCCTTGAGGTCATTGACAAGATCATCCCATGTAGTTCTGGGCTGATTCCTCACCGTTCTCATGATCATTGCAACTCCACGAAGTGAGATCTTGCATGAAGCCCCAGGCCAAGGGAGATTGACAGTTATTTTGTGTTTCTTCCATTTGTGAATAATCGCACCAACTGTTGTCACCTTCTCACCAAGCTGCTTGGCGATGGTCTTGTAGCCCATTCCAGCCTTGTGTAGGTCTAAAATCTTGTCCTTGACATCCTTGAAGAGCTCTTTGGTCTTGGCCATGGTGGAGAGTTTGGAATCTGATTGATTGATTGCTTCTGTGGACAGGTGTCCTTTATACAGGTAACAAGCTGTGATTAGGAGCACTCCCTTTAAGAGTGTGCTCCTAATCTCAGCTCGTTACCTGTATAAAAGACACCTGGGAGCCAGAAATCTTTCTGATATAGAGGGGAGTCAAATACTTATTGTGATGTACTGTGCCGTACGCACTACCCTCTGTAGCGTCTTGCAGTTGGAGGCCGAGCAGTTGCCATACCAGGCAGTGACGCAACCAGTCAGGATGCTCTCGATGGTGCAGCTGTAGAACTTTTTGAGGATCTGGGGACCCATGCCAAATCTTTTCAGTCTCCTGACGGGGAATAGGCATTGTCATGCCCTCTTCACGACTGTCTTGGTGTGTTTGGATCATGATAGTTCGTTGGTGATGTGGACACCAAGGAACTTGATGCTCTCAACCTGTTCCACTACAGCCCCGTTGATGAGAATGGGGGCGTGATCACGTTGAGGGAGATGTTGTTGATTGTGTGAGAAAGTGACGGTGTGAGAAAGGGTGAGAGAGTAAGAGCAAAATAAAAAGATTGAGAGTAAAGGAGAGGTGTGTGCGTGCGTGCGTGCATGCGTGGGTGTGTGTTCCGTTCGTGTGGCATTGCTTTTCTATAGGGCCCTGTGTGAATGATAGGCTGAGGAGTCTGAGGTGGTGTTTGCTCTCATGGAGGTCTACCTTATCTCTCTCCCAGTTGTGTGAACAGACAAAAGCCCTCTTTTCTCTATGGCCAGAAATATTGCCCTCAACCTTGGTTACCACCACCAGTGATTACAAACACACACTCTCTCACCTTCTTTCTCTGAGAGCAATCTTTATAAGATCAGGCTTTGGTAGGAGTTAAAATGGGGAAATTCAACTGTAGTTGCATCAAGGATATTGAACCGTGGACGGCCAAGTTAATATGGTTGAAGAGAGGAAAGCAGAGGAATGGAAGAAAAGAGAGAAGCAGAAGAAGAACAATCTGAATTGGTCTGGCAGTGAAATTGGATAATAAAAACAGGAGGGAGATTGAGAGAAGGTGAATAAATTCGAGGAAGACAGGAAATAAAGTGCACCGAAAGGGAATGAGGGATTTAGGAGAAAAGGGTTGAGGGAAAGCGAAAAGAGAGCGATGTCGAAGGAGGTGAGCCTTAATCCCTAGCATGGTAAGAGAGAGAGAGCAGCTAAATTACCTTTTAGATCTAATAAGCATAGGGTTGTTCCTCTGTTCCTCTCTATGGTTCTCAAACAATAGCATTGTATTTTTTCACTGTAATAGCTACTGTAAATTGGACAGTGCAGTTAGATGAACAAGAATTTAAGCTTTCTGCCCATATAAGACATGTCTATGTCCTGGAAAGTTTGCTGTTACTTACAACAGTCATGCTAATCACATTAGCGCACGTTAGCTCAACCATCCCGTATATGGGACACCGATCCCATAGAGGTTAACTTGTGCTCACCAGGGGGATCGATAAGGAATTGTGTCAATGGGATGGGGGACATGCTTCTAGCAGAGGAGGTTTGACTGATGGTGGTACAGTAGCTATGGGGGACTGGACTGTGGCTACCTGCCTAAGAGTGGAGATGCAGTGTGGATGGAAGTCAATAACTCACTCTGGCTCTGAGAGGTTCATCTAGAGGTTGGCTGGGTGGAAGGAAGCAATCCCACTGGGCTTTTACTCCCGCTGTCATAGGAGACTGTATAGGCCCCCATAGGTAATAGGGTGCCATTTGGGATAATGCCCTAGTCTCTATATCACTGGGCCATCATATGGATGGCCATGTCCCCATATCCCTCTCCTCTCTACTGTATATTATCATCTGACCAGCTACAGCAGATCTTCTCTCCTCTCTACTGTATATTATCATCTGACCAGCTACAGTAGATCTTCTCTCCTCTCTACTGTATATTATCATCTGACCAGCTACAGCAGATCTTCACTCCTCTCTACTGTATATGATCATTTGACCAGCTACAGTAGATCTTCTCTCCTCTCTACTGTTTATTATTATCTGACCAGCTACAGCAGATCTTCTCTCCTCTCTACTGTATATTATCATCTGACCAGCTACAGTAGATCTTCTCTCCTCTCTACTGTATATTATCATCTGACCAGCTACAGTAGATCTTCACTCCTCTCTACTGTATATTATCATTTGACCAGCTACAGTAGATATTCTCTCTTCTCTACTGTATATTATCATCTGACCAGCTACAGCAGATTTCCCTCCTCTCTAATGTATATTATCATTTGACCAGCTACAGCAGATCTTCTCTCCTCTCTACTGTATATTATCATCTGACCAGCTACAGTAGATCTTCTCTCTTCTCTACTGTATATTATCATCTGACCAGCTACAGTAGATCTTCTCTCTACTGTATATTATCATTTAACCAGCTACAGCAGATCTTCTCTCCTCTCTACTGTATATTATCATTTGACCAGCTACAGCAGATCTTCTCTCCTCTCTACTGTATATTATCATCTGACCAGCTACAGCAGATCTTCTCTCTTCTCTACTGTATAGTATCATCTGACCAGCTACAGCAGATATTCTCTCCTCTCTACTGTATATTATCATCTGACCAGCTACAGTAGATCTTCTCTCCTCTCTACTGTATATTATCATTTGACCAGCTACAGTAGATCTTATCTACTGTATATTATCATCTGACCAGCTACAGCAGATTTTCTCTCCTCTCTACTGTATATTATCATTTGACCAGCTACAGTAGATCTTATCTACTGTATATTATCATCTGACCAGCTACAGCAGATTTTCTCTCCTCTCTAATGTATATTATCATCTGATCAGCTACAGCAGATCTTCTCTCCTCTCTACTGTATATTATCATCTGACCAGCTACAGCAGATATTCTCTCCTCTCTACTGTATATTATCATCTGACCAACTACAGCAGATCTTCTCTCCTCTCTACTGTATATTATCATCTGACCAGGTACAGCAGATCTTCTCTCCTCTCTACTGTATATTATCATCTAACCAGCTACAGTAGATCTTCTCTCCTCTCTACTGTATATTATCATCTGACCAGCTACAGCAGATTTTCTCTCCTCTCTACTGTATATTATCATCTGACCAGCTACAGTAGATCTTCTCTCTACTGTATATTATCATTTGACCAGCTACAGTAGATCTTCTCTCCTCTCTACTGTATATTATCATCTGACCAGCTACAGCAGATCTTCTCTCCTCTCTACTGTATATTATCATCTGACCAGCTACAGTAGATCTTCTCTCCTCTCTACTGTATATTATCATCTGACCAGCTACAGTAGATCTTCACTCCTCTCTACTGTATATTATCATTTGACCAGCTACAGTAGATATTCTCTCTTCTCTACTGTATATTATCATCTGACCAGCTACAGCAGATCTTCTCTCCTCTCTACTGTATATTATCATCTAACCAGCTACAGCAGATCTTCTTTCCTCTCTACTGTATATTATCATCTGACCAGCTACAGTAGATCTTCTCTCTTCTCTACTGTATATTATCATCTAACCAGCTGCAGCAGATCTTCACTCCTCTCTACTGTATATTATCATCTGACCAGCTACAGCAGATTTCCCTCCTCTCTAATGTATATTATCATTTGACCAGCTACAGCAGATCTTATCTCCTCTCTACTGTATATTATCATCTGACCAGCTACAGTTGATCTTCTCTCTTCTCTACTGTATATTATCATCTGACCAGCTACATTAGATCTTCTCTCTACTGTATATTATCATTTAACCAGCTACAGCAGATCTTCTCTCCTCTCTACTGTATATTATCATTTGACCAGCTACAGCAGATCTTCTCTCCTCTCTACTGTATATTATCATCTGACCAGCTACAGCAGATCTTCTCTCTTCTCTACTGTATAGTATCATCTGACCAGCTACAGCAGATATTCTCTCCTCTCTACTGTATATTATCATTTGACCAGCTTAAGTAGATCTTCTCTCTTCTCTACTGTATATTATCATCTGACCAGCTACAGTAGATTTTCTCTCCTCTCTACTGTATATTATCATCTGACCAGCTACAGTAGATCTTCTCTCCTCTCTACTGTATATTATCATTTGACCAGCTACAGTAGATCTTATCTACTGTATATTATCATCTGACCAGCTACAGCAGATTTTCTCTCCTCTCTAATGTATATTATCATCTGATCAGCTACAGCAGATCTTCTCTCCTCTCTACTGTATATTATCATCTGACCAGCTATAGCAGATATTCTCTCCTCTCTACTGTATATTATCATCTGACCAACTACAGCAGATCTTCTCTCCTCTCTACTGTATATTATCATTTGACCAGCTACAGCAGATATTCTCTCTTCTCTACTGTATATTATCATCTGACCAGCTACAGCAGATATTCTCTCCTCTCTACTGTATATTATCATTTGACCAGCTACAGTAGATCTTCTCTCTTCTCTACTGTATATTATCATCTGACCAGCTACAGCAGATCTTCTCTCTTCCCTACTATATATTATCATCTGACCAGCTACAGTAGATCTTCTCTCCTCTCTACTGTATATTATCATCTGACCAGCTACAGTAGATCTTCTCTCCTCTCTACTGTATATTATCATTTGACCAGCTACAGTAGATCATCTCTCCTCTCTACTGTATATTATCATTTGACCAGCTACAGTAGATCTTCTCTCTTCTCTACTGTATATTATCATCTGACCAGCTACAGCAGATTTTCTCTCCTCTCTACTGTATATTATCATCTGATCAGCTACAGCAGATCTTCTCTCCTCCCTACTGTATATTATCATCTAACCAGCTACAGTAGATATTCTCTCCTCTCTACTGTATATTATCATCTGACCAGCTACAGCAGATATTCTCTCCTCTCTACTGTATATTATCATCTGACCAGCTACAGTAGATCTTCTCTACTGTATATTATCATCTAAATAGCTACAGCAGATCTTCGCTCCTCTCTACTGTATATTATCATCTGACCAGCTACAGCAGATCTTCTCTCCTCTCTACTGTATATTATCATCTCACCAGCTACAGTAGATCTTCTCTCTTCTCTAATGTATATTATCATCTGACCAGCTACAGTAGATATTCTCTCTACTGTATATTATCATTTAACCAGCTACAGCAGATCTTCTCTCCTCTCTACTGTATATCATCATTTGACCAGCTACATTAGATCTTCTCTCTTCTCTACTGTATATTATCATCTGACCAGCTACAGCAGATATTCTCTCCTCTCTACTGTATATTATCACCTGACCAGCTACAGCAGATTTTCTCTCCTCTCTACTGTATATTATCATTTGACCAGCTACAGTAGATCTTCTTTCCTCTCTACTGTATTTTATCATCTGACCAGCTACAGTAGATATTCTCTCCTCTCTACTGTATATTATCATTTGACCAGCTACAGTAGATCTTCTCTCCTCTCTACTGTATATTATCATCTGACCAGCTACAGCAGATCTTCTCTCCTCTCTACTGTATATTATCATCTGACCAGCTACAGTAGATCTTCTCTCTTCTCTACTGTATATTATCATCTGACCAGCTACAGTAGATCTTCTCTCCTCTCTACTGTATATTATCATCTGACCAGCTACAGTAGATCTTCTCTCCTCTCTACTGTATATTATCATTTGACCAGCTACAGTAGATCTTCTCTCCTCTCTACTGTATATTATCATTTGACCAGCTACAGTAGATCTTCTCTCTTCTCTACTGTATATTATCATCTGACCAGCTACAGCAGATTTTCTCTCCTCTCTACTGTATATTATCATCTGATCAGCTACAGCAGATCTTCTCTCCTCCCTACTGTATATTATCATCTAACCAGCTACAGTAGATATTCTCTCCTCTCTACTGTATATTATCATCTGACCAGCTACAGCAGATATTCTCTCCTCTCTACTGTATATTATCATCTGACCAGCTACAGTAGATCTTCTCTACTGTATATTATCATCTAAATAGCTACAGCAGATCTTCGCTCCTCTCTACTGTATATTATCATCTGACCAGCTACAGCAGATTTTCTCTCCTCTCTACTGTATATTATCATCTCACCAGCTACAGTAGATCTTCTCTCTTCTCTAATGTATATTATCATCTGACCAGCTACAGCAGATATTCTCTCCTCTCTACTGTATATTATCACCTGACCAGCTACAGCAGATTTTCTCTCCTCTCTACTGTATATTATCATTTGACCAGCTACAGTAGATCTTCTTTCCTCTCTACTGTATATTATCATCTGACCAGCTACAGTAGATATTCTCTCCTCTCTACTGTATATTATCATTTGACCAGCTACAGTAGATCTTCTCTCCTCTCTACTGTATATTATCATCTGACCAGCTACAGCAGATCTTCTCTCCTCTCTACTGTATATTATCATCTGACCAGCTACAGTAGATCTTCTCTCCTCTCTACTGTATATTATCATCTGACCAGCTACAGTAGATCTTCACTCCTCTCTACTGTATATTATCATTTGACCAGCTACAGTAGATATTCTCTCTTCTCTACTGTATATTATCATCTGACCAGCTACAGCAGATCTTCTCTCCTCTCTACTGTATATTATCATCTAACCAGCTACAGCAGATCTTCTTTCCTCTCTACTGTATATTATCATCTGACCAGCTACAGTAGATCTTCTCTCTTCTCTACTGTATATTATCATCTAACCAGCTGCAGCAGATCTTCGCTCCTCTCTACTGTATATTATCATCTGACCAGCTACAGCAGATTTCCCTCCTCTCTACTGTATATTATCATTTGACCAGCTACAGCAGATCTTCTCTCCTCTCTACTGTATATTATCATCTGACCAGCTACAGTAGATCTTCTCTCTTTTCTACTGTATATTATCATCTGACCAGCTACAGTAGATCTTCTCTCTACTGTATATTATCATTTAACCAGCTACAGCAGATCTTCTCTCCTCTCTACTGTATATTATCATTTGACCAGCTACAGCAGATCTTCTCTCCTCTCTACTGTATATTATCATCTGACCAGCTACAGCAGATCTTCTCTCTTCTCTACTGTATATTATCATCTGACCAGCTACATCAGATATTCTCTCCTCTCTACTGTATATTATCATTTGACCAGCTTAAGTAGATCTTCTCTCTTCTCTACTGTATATTATCATCTGACCAGCTACAGTAGATTTTCTCTCCTCTCTACTGTATATTATCATCTGACCAGCTACAGTAGATCTTCTCTCCTCTCTACTGTATATTATCATTTTACCAGCTACAGCAGATATTCTCTCTTCTCTACTGTATATTATCATCTGACCAGCTACAGCAGATATTCTCTCCTCTCTACTGTATATTATCATTTGACCAGCTACAGTAGATCTTCTCTCTTCTCTACTGTATATTATCATCTGACCAGCTACAGCAGATCTTCTCTCTTCTCTACTGTATATTATCATCTGACCAGCTACAGTAGATCTTCTCTCCTCTCTACTGTATATTATCATCTGACCAGCTACAGTAGATCTTCTCTCCTCTCTACTGTATATTATCATTTGACCAGCTACAGTAGATCTTCTCTCCTCTCTACTGTATATTATCATTTGACCAGCTACAGTAGATCTTCTCTCTTCTCTACTGTATATTATCATCTGACCAGCTACAGCAGATTTTCTCTCCTCTCTACTGTATATTATCATCTGATCAGCTACAGCAGATCTTCTCTCCTCCCTACTGTATATTATCATCTAACCAGCTACAGTAGATATTCTCTCCTCTCTACTGTATATTATCATCTGACCAGCTACAGCAGATATTCTCTCCTCTCTACTGTATATTATCATCTGACCAGCTACAGTAGATCTTCTCTACTGTATATTATCATCTAAATAGCTACAGCAGATCTTCGCTCCTCTCTACTGTATATTATCATCTGACCAGCTACAGCAGATCTTCTCTCCTCTCTACTGTATATTATCATCTCACCAGCTACAGTAGATCTTCTCTCTTCTCTAATGTATATTATCATCTGACCAGCTACAGTAGATATTCTCTCTACTGTATATTATCATTTAACCAGCTACAGCAGATCTTCTCTCCTCTCTACTGTATATCATCATTTGACCAGCTACATTAGATCTTCTCTCTTCTCTACTGTATATTATCATCTGACCAGCTACAGCAGATATTCTCTCCTCTCTACTGTATATTATCACCTGACCAGCTACAGCAGATTTTCTCTCCTCTCTACTGTATATTATCATTTGACCAGCTACAGTAGATCTTCTTTCCTCTCTACTGTATATTATCATCTGACCAGCTACAGTAGATATTCTCTCCTCTCTACTGTATATTATCATTTGACCAGCTACAGTAGATCTTCTCTCCTCTCTACTGTATATTATCATCTGACCAGCTACAGCAGATCTTCTCTCCTCTCTACTGTATATTATCATCTGACCAGCTACAGTAGATCTTCTCTCTTCTCTACTGTATATTATCATCTGACCAGCTACAGTAGATCTTCTCTCCTCTCTACTGTATATTATCATCTGACCAGCTACAGTAGATCTTCTCTCCTCTCTACTGTATATTATCATTTGACCAGCTACAGTAGATCTTCTCTCCTCTCTACTGTATATTATCATTTGACCAGCTACAGTAGATCTTCTCTCTTCTCTACTGTATATTATCATCTGACCAGCTACAGCAGATTTTCTCTCCTCTCTACTGTATATTATCATCTGATCAGCTACAGCAGATCTTCTCTCCTCCCTACTGTATATTATCATCTAACCAGCTACAGTAGATATTCTCTCCTCTCTACTGTATATTATCATCTGACCAGCTACAGCAGATATTCTCTCCTCTCTACTGTATATTATCATCTGACCAGCTACAGTAGATCTTCTCTACTGTATATTATCATCTAAATAGCTACAGCAGATCTTCGCTCCTCTCTACTGTATATTATCATCTGACCAGCTACAGCAGATTTTCTCTCCTCTCTACTGTATATTATCATCTCACCAGCTACAGTAGATCTTCTCTCTTCTCTAATGTATATTATCATCTGACCAGCTACAGCAGATATTCTCTCCTCTCTACTGTATATTATCACCTGACCAGCTACAGCAGATTTTCTCTCCTCTCTACTGTATATTATCATTTGACCAGCTACAGTAGATCTTCTTTCCTCTCTACTGTATATTATCATCTGACCAGCTACAGTAGATATTCTCTCCTCTCTACTGTATATTATCATTTGACCAGCTACAGTAGATCTTCTCTCCTCTCTACTGTATATTATCATCTGACCAGCTACAGCAGATCTTCTCTCCTCTCTACTGTATATTATCATCTGACCAGCTACAGTAGATCTTCTCTCCTCTCTACTGTATATTATCATCTGACCAGCTACAGTAGATCTTCACTCCTCTCTACTGTATATTATCATTTGACCAGCTACAGTAGATATTCTCTCTTCTCTACTGTATATTATCATCTGACCAGCTACAGCAGATCTTCTCTCCTCTCTACTGTATATTATCATCTAACCAGCTACAGCAGATCTTCTTTCCTCTCTACTGTATATTATCATCTGACCAGCTACAGTAGATCTTCTCTCTTCTCTACTGTATATTATCATCTAACCAGCTGCAGCAGATCTTCGCTCCTCTCTACTGTATATTATCATCTGACCAGCTACAGCAGATTTCCCTCCTCTCTACTGTATATTATCATTTGACCAGCTACAGCAGATCTTCTCTCCTCTCTACTGTATATTATCATCTGACCAGCTACAGTAGATCTTCTCTCTTTTCTACTGTATATTATCATCTGACCAGCTACAGTAGATCTTCTCTCTACTGTATATTATCATTTAACCAGCTACAGCAGATCTTCTCTCCTCTCTACTGTATATTATCATTTGACCAGCTACAGCAGATCTTCTCTCCTCTCTACTGTATATTATCATCTGACCAGCTACAGCAGATCTTCTCTCTTCTCTACTGTATATTATCATCTGACCAGCTACATCAGATATTCTCTCCTCTCTACTGTATATTATCATTTGACCAGCTTAAGTAGATCTTCTCTCTTCTCTACTGTATATTATCATCTGACCAGCTACAGTAGATTTTCTCTCCTCTCTACTGTATATTATCATCTGACCAGCTACAGTAGATCTTCTCTCCTCTCTACTGTATATTATCATTTTACCAGCTACAGCAGATATTCTCTCTTCTCTACTGTATATTATCATCTGACCAGCTACAGCAGATATTCTCTCCTCTCTACTGTATATTATCATTTGACCAGCTACAGTAGATCTTCTCTCTTCTCTACTGTATATTATCATCTGACCAGCTACAGCAGATCTTCTCTCTTCTCTACTGTATATTATCATCTGACCAGCTACAGTAGATCTTCTCTCCTCTCTACTGTATATTATCATCTGACCAGCTACAGTAGATCTTCTCTCCTCTCTACTGTATATTATCATTTGACCAGCTACAGTAGATCTTCTCTCCTCTCTACTGTATATTATCATTTGACCAGCTACAGTAGATCTTCTCTCTTCTCTACTGTATATTATCATCTGACCAGCTACAGCAGATTTTCTCTCCTCTCTACTGTATATTATCATCTGATCAGCTACAGCAGATCTTCTCTCCTCCCTACTGTATATTATCATCTAACCAGCTACAGTAGATATTCTCTCCTCTCTACTGTATATTATCATCTGACCAGCTACAGCAGATATTCTCTCCTCTCTACTGTATATTATCATCTGACCAGCTACAGTAGATCTTCTCTACTGTATATTATCATCTAAATAGCTACAGCAGATCTTCGCTCCTCTCTACTGTATATTATCATCTGACCAGCTACAGCAGATCTTCTCTCCTCTCTACTGTATATTATCATCTCACCAGCTACAGTAGATCTTCTCTCTTCTCTAATGTATATTATCATCTGACCAGCTACAGTAGATATTCTCTCTACTGTATATTATCATTTAACCAGCTACAGCAGATCTTCTCTCCTCTCTACTGTATATCATCATTTGACCAGCTACATTAGATCTTCTCTCTTCTCTACTGTATATTATCATCTGACCAGCTACAGCAGATATTCTCTCCTCTCTACTGTATATTATCACCTGACCAGCTACAGCAGATTTTCTCTCCTCTCTACTGTATATTATCATTTGACCAGCTACAGTAGATCTTCTTTCCTCTCTACTGTATATTATCATCTGACCAGCTACAGTAGATATTCTCTCCTCTCTACTGTATATTATCATTTGACCAGCTACAGTAGATCTTCTCTCCTCTCTACTGTATATTATCATCTGACCAGCTACAGCAGATCTTCTCTCCTCTCTACTGTATATTATCATCTGACCAGCTACAGTAGATCTTCTCTCTTCTCTACTGTATATTATCATCTGACCAGCTACAGTAGATCTTCTCTCCTCTCTACTGTATATTATCATCTGACCAGCTACAGTAGATCTTCTCTCCTCTCTACTGTATATTATCATTTGACCAGCTACAGTAGATCTTCTCTCCTCTCTACTGTATATTATCATTTGACCAGCTACAGTAGATCTTCTCTCTTCTCTACTGTATATTATCATCTGACCAGCTACAGCAGATTTTCTCTCCTCTCTACTGTATATTATCATCTGATCAGCTACAGCAGATCTTCTCTCCTCCCTACTGTATATTATCATCTAACCAGCTACAGTAGATATTCTCTCCTCTCTACTGTATATTATCATCTGACCAGCTACAGCAGATATTCTCTCCTCTCTACTGTATATTATCATCTGACCAGCTACAGTAGATCTACTCTACTGTATATTATCATCTAAATAGCTACAGCAGATCTTCGCTCCTCTCTACTGTATATTATCATCTGACCAGCTACAGCAGATCTTCTCTCCTCTCTACTGTATATTATCATCTCACCAGCTACAGTAGATCTTCTCTCTTCTCTAATGTATATTATCATCTGACCAGCTACAGCAGATATTCTCTCCTCTCTACTGTATATTATCACCTGACCAGCTACAGCAGATTTTCTCTCCTCTCTACTGTATATTATCATTTGACCAGCTACAGTAGATCTTCTTTCCTCTCTACTGTATATTATCATCTGACCAGCTACAGTAGATATTCTCTCCTCTCTACTGTATATTATCATTTGACCAGCTACAGTAGATCTTCTCTCCTCTCTACTGTATATTATCATCTGACCAGCTACAGCAGATCTTCTCTCCTCTCTACTGTATATTATCATCTGACCAGCTACAGTAGATCTTCTCTCATCTCTACTGTATATTATCATCTGACCAGCTACAGTAGATCTTCACTCCTCTCTACTGTATATTATCATTTGACCAGCTACAGTAGATATTCTCTCTTCTCTACTGTATATTATCATCTGACCAGCTACAGCAGATCTTCTCTCCTCTCTACTGTATATTATCATCTAACCAGCTACAGCAGATCTTCTTTCCTCTCTACTGTATATTATCATCTGACCAGCTACAGTAGATCTTCTCTCTTCTCTACTGTATATTATCATCTAACCAGCTGCAGCAGATCTTCGCTCCTCTCTACTGTATATTATCATCTGACCAGCTACAGCAGATTTCCCTCCTCTCTACTGTATATTATCATTTGACCAGCTACAGCAGATCTTCTCTCCTCTCTACTGTACATTATCATCTGACCAGCTACTGTAGATCTTCTCTCTACTGTATATTATCATTTAACCAGCTACAGCAGATCTTCTCTCCTCTCTACTGTATATTATCATTTGACCAGCTACAGCAGATCTTCTCTCCTCTCTACTGTATATTATCATCTGACCAGCTACAGCAGATCTTCTCTCTTCTCTACTGTATATTATCATCTGACCAGCTACATCAGATATTCTCTCCTCTCTACTGTATATTATCATTTGACCAGCTTAAGTAGATCTTCTCTCTTCTCTACTGTATATTATCATCTGACCAGCTACAGTAGATTTTCTCTCCTCTCTACTGTATATTATCATCTGACCAGCTACAGTAGATCTTCTCTCCTCTCTACTGTATATTATCATTTGACCAGCTACAGTAGATCTTCTCTACTGTATATTATCATCTGACCAGCTACAGCAGATTTTCTCTCCTCTCTAATGTATATTATCATCTGATCAGCTACAGCAGATCTTCTCTCCTCTCTACTGTATATTATCATCTGACCAGCTACAGCAGATATTCTCTCCTCTCTACTGTATATTATCATCTGACCAACTACAGCAGATCTTCTCTCCTCTCTACTGTATATTATCATCTGACCAGGTACAGCAGATCTTCTCTCCTCTCTACTGTATATTATCATCTGACCAGCTACAGCAGATTTTCTCTCCTCTCTACTGTATATTATCATCTGACCAGCTACAGTAGATCTTCTCTCTACTGTATATTATCATTTAACCAGCTACAGCAGATCTTCTCTCCTCTCTACTGTATATTATCATTTGACCAGCTACAGCAGATCTTCTCTCTTCTCTACTGTATATTATCATTTGACCAGCTACAGCAGATATTCTCTCCTCTCTACTGTATATTATCATTTGACCAGCTACAGTAGATCTTCTCTCTTCTCTACTGTATATTATCATCTGACCAGCTACAGCAGATCTTCTCTCTTCTCTACTGTATATTATCATCTGACCAGCTACAGTAGATCTTCTCTCCTCTCTACTGTATATTATCATCTGACCAGCTACAGTAGATCTTCTCTCCTCTCTACTGTATATTATCATCTGACCAACTACAGCAGATATTCTCTCCTCTCTACTGTATATTATCATCTAACCAGCTACAGTAGATATTCTCTCCTCTCTACTGTATATTATCATCTGACCAGCTACAGCAGATCTTCTCTCCTCTCTACTGTATATTATCATCTGACCAGCTACAGTAGATCTTCTCTACTGTATATTATCATTTAACCAGCTACAGCAGATCTTCTCTCCTCTCTACTCTATATTATCATTTGACCAGCTACAGCAGATTTTCTCTCCTCTCTACTGTATATTATCATTTGACCAGCTACAGTAGATCTTCTCTCCTCTCTACTGTATATTATCATCTGACCAGCTACAGTAGATATTCTCTCCTCTCTACTGTATATTATCATTTGACCAGCTACAGTAGATCTTCTCTCCTCTCTACTGTATATTATCATTTGACCAGCTACAGTAGATATTCTCTCTTCTCTACTGTATATTATCATCTGACCAGCTACAGCAGATTTTCTCTCCTCTCTACTGTATATTATCATCTGATCAGCTACATCAGATTTTCTCTCCTCTCTACTGTATATTATCATCTGACCAACTACAGCAGATCTTCTCTCCTCTCTACTGTATATGATCATCTAACCAGCTACAGTAGATATTCTCTCCTCTCTACTGTATATTATCATCTGACCAGCTACAGTAGATCTTCTCTCTTCTCTACTGTATATTATCATCTGACCAGCTACAGTAGATCTTCTCTCTACTGTATATTATCATTTAACCAGCTACAGCAGATCTTCTCTCCTCTCTACTGTATATTATCATTTGACCAGCTACAGCAGATCTTCTCTCCTCTCTACTGTATATTATCATTTGACCAGCTACAGCAGATCTTCTCTCTTCTCTACTGTATATTATCATCTGACCAGCTACAGCAGATCTTCTCTCCTCTCTTCCTAATCATGCTCTCCATCTCTTTATGTTTTTATTCTGACCTCTAGTGCCTTCTCCTGTTCACCCCCCATCTCTGTGACCTCTCTCTTTTCCAATCTGCTCACTCCCCTCCTCTCGTCTTAATTCGTCATATTTCACTCTTCTATCCCCCTCACTCTCTTTCTTTGCTTCCCTTCCTCCTCACTCACTATGGGGCTTTCCCCCTTTTCTTCCTTCTAATTTCTCTGTCTTCTGTTTCCGGTGGGCCCCTCCGGCTCTCCTCTTCCTTCTCTAGTCGACCCTGTGCTGAGTGGTCCTCCATTTTGCGGCATTGTGCTGTAGTGTAGTGTAGCACTGCCTGAAGCAGCAGCAGTAGAACTGTGGAGGGGATGGAAGTGTGCGCGAGAGCAGAACAATGGTACCCTGGGTAAAAATAGCTCTCCCAGCTTGGCAGGGGGAGGGGCCCTGCCTGCTGTACTATATGCAGTACAAAGAGAGGGGGGATTGAGTGGTCTATATGCAGATGTACAATGCACTTCATACAGAAGAAAGGAAGGGAATCCAATGCACACGTTGAAGGGAGCTGGGGGAATTATATGGAAGAGAAGGGAGAGTTGTGTGTGTCGGGGGGATGTAGGCCAAGTGAAGAGACGGTGGAGAGGACCACCATATACAGTACCAGTTAAAAGTTTGGACACACCAACTCATTCAAGGGTTGTTCTTTATTTTTACTCTTTTCTACATTGCAGAATAATAGTGAAGACATCAAAACTATGAAATAACACATATGGAATCATGTAGTAACCAAAAAAGTGTTAAACAAATCAAAATATATTTTATATTTGAGATTCTTCAAATAGCCACCCTTTGCCTTGATGACAGCTTTGCACATTCTTGGCATTCTCTCAACCAGCTTCACCTGGAATGCTTTTCCAACAGTCGTGAAGGAGTTCCCACATATGCTGAGCACTTGTTGGCTGCTTTTCCTTCACTCTGTGGTCCGACTCATTCCAAACCATCTCAATTGGGTTGAGGTCGGGTGATTGTTGAGGCCAGGTCATCTGATGCAGCACTCCATCACTCTCCTTCTTGGTCAAATAGCCCTTACTCAGCCTGGAGGTGTGTTGGGTCATTGTCCTGTTAGAAAACAAATGATAGTCCCACTAAGCCCAAACCAGATGGGATGGCGTATCACTGCAGAATGCTGTGGTAGACATGCTGGTTAAGTGTGCCTTGAATTCTAAATAAATCACAGACAGTGTCACCAGCAATGCACCCCCACACCATAACACCTCCTCCTCAATGCTTTACGGTGGGAAATACACATGCGGAGATCATTTGTTCACCCACACCGCGTCTCACAAAGCCACGGCGGTTGGAACCAACAATCTCCAATTTGGACTCCAGACCAAAGTACACATTTCCACTGGTCTAATGTCTATTGCTTGTGTTTCTTGGCCCAAACAAGTCTCTTCTTATTATTGGTGTACTTTAGTAGTGGTTTCTTTGCAGCAATTCGACCATGAAGTCCTGATTCACACAGTCTCCTCTGAACAGTTGATGTTGAGAGGTGTCTGTTACTTGAACTCTGTGAAGTATTTATTTGGGCTGCAATTTCTGAGGCTGGTAACTAATGAACTTATCCACTGCAGCAGAGGTAACTTTGGGTCTTCCATTCATGTGGCGGTCCTCATGAGAGCCAGTTTCATCATAGTGCTTGATGGTTTTTGCGACTGCACTTGAAGAAACGTTCAAAGTTCTTGAAATGTTCCGTATTGACTGACCTTCTTGTCTTAAAGTAATGATGGACTGTCGTTTCTCTTTGCTTATTTGAGCTGTTCTTGCCATAATATGGACTTGGTCTTTTACCAAATAGGGCTATCTTCTGTATACCCCCTCTACCTTGTCACAACACAACTGATTGGCTCAAACGCATTAAGAAGGAAAGAAATTCCACAAATTAACTTTTAAGAAGGCACACCTGTTAATTGAAATGCATTCCAGGTGACTACCTCATGAAGCTGGTTGAGAGAATGGCAAGAGTGTGCAAAGCTGTCATCAAGGCAAAGGGTGGCTATTTGAAGAATCTTAAATATAAAATATATTTGGATTTGTTTAACACTTTTTTTGGTTACTACATGATTCCATATGTGTTATTTCATAGTTTTGATGTCTTCACTATTATTCTACAATGTAGAAAATAGTAAAACATTAAGAAAAACCCTGTAATGAGTAGGTGTGTCCAAACTTTTGACTGGTGCTGTACATCCAATTGTGGATGTGTTCTGTGGTATTCTGCTTTATCTTTTTTGGGGTCTCCAGGGTATATAATATGCAAGAAAAGGTAGGGTGAGGAAAAGCACAAAATACTCTACAAGGGATGGATAATAGTGCACTATGAGAATAGCCTGACCACTCAAAGTAAATTCTTCCTCTGCTCTGTCGTTCACTACCTGCTTCAGTCTGAGACTGCCATCATTGAAGTCGTTTGCTGTGACGAGGGCCACGAGGGGCGTTGTGCAAAACAAAGTAATCAGCGTTTGGATCGTCTCTAACCAGTCAGAGTATCAAAGTCAATGACTAATTTTCAAACCACCGTTTTACCCACGTGTATTCTGGCTCTGGACAACCCATCGGTTTCTGGACCCATCAGACGGCCCCGCATGTGCTCCCATTTGGTCGTGGATGTACTCAGATCCAGACTCATTGCGGAGAAGAAACTAACGTCCGTGTGCGTGGCGTAGCGTTTGCCCGAAGCAAAGAGTCTGGGTAGCCAGGCAATTATGAGAAGGGCTGTAGTGCACTATACTTTAGTCAGAACAATATAGCAAAGTGGGGCCACAGTATTGCTCTCTCTCTGAATTAAGAGCAATCTGTATGAGTCCACTAGCAAATGAAAAATAGGGATATAATTTGTGGCTTTGCTAATCACACTTAAGAGAAAGAAAAAACAAAACACCCACTGCTTGAAATGAACTATTTAACAGCTTGGCAGGTCTCGCAGGGAGGCTTTTATGCTTTTGTCAATACCTCACTCAATCTCGGTTAGAAAAGTTGAAAATCCCCCCACACTATTGATGGTGGAGTATTGACAGTAGCTTTTTCATTTCATTCAGTTTTTTCCCTTCAGTCATCACCAGTAGGCTGGAAGCTTACTTTGAATTCCAGCAATTTCTTCTTAATGAACTTATTGCACTCATTTCAGTAACATTGTTTTTTGTACCAACTACTCATCCACCAGTTTTCTTTATAATGTTTTATTGCCTGGAGTGCAGATAAAGAATAGTGTGTGGGAGTGTCATTGAAGAATGTAATCCAAACCGAACAGATTAAAGGAGAAGTTTTCTTTTTTACAACCAAATCTCTATTATTTTTATGTAAATGTAATGTTATAGAAGGGTCCAGACACCTTTTTAGTGATTTCACTTGTTTTTGATAAACTTACCCAAAACAGCTAATCACTTCCTCATCGTCATTGTGCAGAAAGCAGGACCCTGAAAAAACATTAACAAAGGCTCCAAAAACACTCAAATATGTCCTTAATAAAAAGAGTAAGAAAAATACACATAATATGTCCTTTTAGAAACTGCAAAGCTAACAGTATAGTGATGCAGGTCTTTAGATGTTTTACACATGAAATTGTGTCATTCCGAACTTTACCTGCAACATTATATTCCCTTTTGTGCGACTCGAGACGTTTCCCCTATCCAGCTGTTCCATTCATTGTGTAGCCTGCTGCTACAGGTAACTGCCAAAATAAAGGAAACACCAACATAAAGTTTCTTAATAGGATGTTGGGCCACCACAAGCTGCCAGATCAGCTTCAATGCACCTTGGCATAGATTGTACAAGTGTCTGGAACTTCCTGTCAGTCCAGCGATGACTGTGACAGTTACGTTTGAAAATCTCATTTCAAGATGGTGTGAGCATTGATGATTATCTGAATACAAACCTTTTTATATTCTCATATCACTAGTCACGATGTACTCTTCTGCTCGGTAGGAGAATTTAGTTTTCCATTAATTGAAACCATAATCCAATTTCTTTTGTAAATCTTTCTGAAATGGTTTGTATTTTTCCCCTCAATGTGATGTCATGCTTGGTAAACGAGGGGACTGGGACTGGGTGCATTTTAGTCTTTAGGATGTGAAATGGATGATAAGAGATGCTGTATTATTAGTGAGGGCTTTTACCTTTTTTTTCCGGTCTGCTTTTTAGAGAGTGATGCAATATTTATGTATCTGTGGGCTGCGTGTCTATGACAGGTTCATACAGTTCATACCATTCCCTGACTTCTGAAGACCTGCATGAAGGGAGAGAATAGAGAGAAAATTAAACATTAGCCTCAAAATTGTTCCTGGTGTTAATGGTCAATACGGTTCCATTCAGTTAGTCCTCTCTGACTTATTCTCTCCTGTCTTCCTTGTTCTCTCTCAGTGTCTCTGTACCAGTGGTGTAAAGTATTTAAGCAAAAATACTTTAAAGTACTACTTGGGTATCTGTACTTTACGATCACGTTTCAAGAGAAGATCCAGATGCAGACAGTGTTGAAGTAACAAAAGTTTATTACAAAAACAGGGGGCAGGCAAATGACAGGTCAAGGGCAGGCAGAGGTCAGTAATCCAGATCAGAGTCTAAAAGGTACAGAACGGCAGGCAGTCTCAGGGTCAGGGCAGGCAGAATGGTCAAAACCAGGTAACTAGAAAACAGGAACTTGAGAAAGACAGGAGCAAGGGGAAAACCGCTGCTAGGCTTGACGAAACAAAATGAACTGGCAACAGACGAACAGAGAACACAGGTATAAATACACTGGGGATAATGGGTAAGATGGGTGACACCTGGAGGATGGTGGAGACAATCACAAAGACAGGTGAAACAGATCAGGGTGTGACACTTTACTATTTATATTTTTGACAACTTTTACTTCACTACATTCCTAAAGAAAATAATAAACGTTTTACTACATGCATTTTTCCCTGACACCCAAAAGTACTTGTTACATTTTGAATGCTTAGCAAGACAGGAAAATGGTCCAATTCACGCACTTATCAAGAGAACATTCCTGGTTATCCCTACTGCCTCTGATCTGGCGGACTGACTAAACACACATGCTTTGTTTGTAAGTTATATCTGAGTGTTGGAGTGTGCCCCTGGCTATCTGTAAAAAAAAACAAGAAAATAAAATGGTGCCGTTTGGTTTGCTTAATATAAGGAATTTGCAATGATTTATACTTTTACATTTGATACTTAAGAATATTTTAACAATTACATTTACTTTTTTTTTTTTTTTTTTTTTTTGCTTAAGTATATTTAAAACCAAATACTTTTAGACTTTTAGTCAAGTAGTATTTTACTGTGTGACTCACTTTTACTTGAGTAATTTTCTAATCAGATATCTTTACTTTTACTCAAGTGTGACAATTGGGTACTTTTTCCACCACTGCTCTGTACAGCATATATCTGCCCTTCAGTGAGAAATGAATCAATGTGTTTCACAGAACAACACCCACATGGTTTATTGTTGACATGCTGGTTTTAGATGCTGACTTGCTGTTGCCTCAACCCCACTCGAAATTCAATAGAAATTATTTGAACAATGCTAATAGCTTCCTGATTTTTTAAAAACAGTGTCTGTGGTTCTGGAATTTCTGGAACTCAACTAGCTGGGTTTTGAGATATCTGCGCATGCGGGATACACTAGCCTACCTACTTTCAGCTGCTGTTCAGTGCTCAGTCATTCTTTTACACAAAACAGTTAGTTTTACAACTTAGTTCTTTGTCTGTTGTAAATGTTGGCTATTGCAAACATGAGCATGACACAAACAGGTTGTCTAGCAATTTCATGTTATTTTTTAAGGAGGGGAGTTACATGCCATTGCAAGTTATATGTTACACAGCATATCAAACAAGCAAGACACAAACAGGCAGTCAATAGCGATTTAATGTTCTTTTTCATCATCATTGCAAACATTGGCTTAAGAGGAGGCAGACTCCTGGCGATATATTGCAGCATAACTATAAAGATTACATCATCAAAACACTAATTGTTTTGCCCCAATGCAATGTGTAGACTGCGTCTTGCTTGTCCAACGGCAATATCCGTTACAACAGACAGAGAAGGTTGTAGCCTTCACACATATTTTTTGAACATTTGTTCAAATTGCAGCTGTTCAGAAATATTAGGCAGCGAGATAGGCCACATCATGATATCGATCAAATTGGTTGAGCTTTCAGAAGAGGGTGAGTAAAGAGAGAAACGTGAATGTGTGTGTAAAATAACACGTGCAGAACGTGATTCGGATCTTCAGATTTGACAAAGACGTTTCCAGACAGGCTGGACAGGGGTAAAAACTCTGTATTGTAGCCCCGGCCTATAAAAAATAGGGCCTACGCGAGCAATAAGAAACCATTGAATCGAGGATCAAGCACAACACCAGTAAAGATAGATGGAATCATATCCCACAGTTTTAAGAGGCTTACTTCTCAGAGTAGTGCTACTGTAGGTGTGGGACTGGGCCTCCACTCAGTCCCATTGTTGTGGTCTATGTATGCCGGCTCCCCAAAATGTGTCGTAGAAGGGCGATGTCTCTCAATCTGGTGGCAGCCTGCCAATAGACAGTACTACTTTCTCCTCTGAGACCCACAGACTTAATCCCAGGGAGGCCATACTCTTTTCTTTATCCACAGAATCACAGTGAAGATGTACATGGAATATGGGAGGGATGTTCTACTCTTGTCAGATTCTTCCATGCCCGCTTTGTACCCCCCTTTGAACAAATGTTCACCCTTCACTTCCTAACTTTCTCTCTTTTTTCTTTCTCTTTACATTTTTTTATCAAAAGGTTAATATAATAGTTTTGTTTTTCTGTTTTGTTTTTCAGAAGAAGGAGTGGCTCTGTCTGAACTGTCAGACCCAGCGGCTGATGTCCGGTGGACTCGGAGACCCTTCTCCTGTTCCTCATCTGTCTCCAAAGCACCAACCAATGGGATCTCCACGCCACCAGGCACCAGCCAGTCAGCAGCCAGCTCAGAAGCCGCCCTTCCAGAAATCAACCAATCAGCAGCAGCAAGGGCCGAGACCGATGCAGCAGCAGAAGCCACAGACAGGCCTGGGGAGCGGACCTTTCGCAGTGAAGCAACCTGGGGACACAAAGGCACCTGTCCAGCCCACACCTGCCAACGAGCCCCCAAAACAACCGAAGGCCACGGAAGAGACTATGCCAAAGTCAGAGGAGGTGGTGGAACCCGTCATAGACACCAAATTAACTCAGAAGAAGGGAGAGCCAATCCTAAAAGACCTAAAGAAGTCAAGACATTATGACGTAAGTCACCTTTTAGGTCTCCTAGAAATTCATTTTGATATACAGCTGATAAATCTTAGTTGTTATATAGTAAAGCAAGATGTTTATTGAGGGACATTTAGTGGAGTTGAAATGGAATAATGTATTGATAGTTTATAGCCACAGTATAGCAAATTATTTGAAAATGGCATCCAATCTTTTCTCAGCCTTCCCTCTTCTTCTGCACCTTGTTATTGACGTCTAGAAAAAAAATTGTGCTGATGAAGCAGGCGCCAGCCACAGCACTGATGGATTTACTGCACACAGAGAAAATGAATGTGTTTTTTCTCTCACTCCATTTTAGCCGTCGCCCCTCTTGAAACATAATGCGCTACGATTGGTACAACCATGAATATGCAAAGCCATCAAGGTCTTAGTGGTACTGAATTAGTGCTGATGTGAATACAAAATGAAAGTGATCCACTCTAATGCCCACTGTTCTCCAATGTTCACTGTGAGTATGGGTGGAATAATATGAGGAGCAGAACATTACAAATAAGTGTTTTAGAACA
The DNA here is from genome assembly GCF_964263955.1 of Coregonus lavaretus. Classification (NCBI taxonomy): domain Eukaryota; kingdom Metazoa; phylum Chordata; class Actinopteri; order Salmoniformes; family Salmonidae; genus Coregonus; species Coregonus lavaretus. The sequence goes on from NC_140007.1 coordinate 12,152,753, forward strand.
GTCATTGCATAAGATCATTTCAGGGTTTTTCAGGTCTTTTTTTCAGGTATTTTTCCCAGTCTGCTGTTTTGTTTTTGGCTGATTTCTTATGTCCCTCCTTAGGAGACCAAGAACAGCACTCAAGACCTGTCACGGAGCCCCCAGAGCCTGAGCGACACGGGCTACTCCTCAGACGGCATCTCCAGCTCCCACAGTGAGATCACCGGCCTCATCCAGGAGGAGGAGATGAAGCTGAGCGAGAGGGGCATCAGCGGACGTGGCAGCCCCCCCAGCCCTTCCGAGATCACCAAGCTGGAGAGCTCCATGAGGCCCCTGCTGGAGTCCAAGACCCTGCCGGCCGAGGAGAGGGAGCGCGAACGGGGCCGGGGCAGGCACCACGGAGAGCAGAGGCCCCGGTCGCTGTCCATCACCCCCGAGGCCTATGACTCTGATGAGGAGCTGGAGGACATCGTGGAGGAGGAAGAGGACGGAGGGGAGAGGGAGTCCAAACGGGAGCACAAGAGCAGTGCCGCTCCCAAGGACGAGAAGAAAGTGGCTGAGCCGGAGCCAATGACAGATGAGGAGTTCATGAGGAGGCAGATCATGGAGATGAGCGCAGACGAGGACAACGAAGAAGAGGAGGACATGGAGGAGGAGGACGAGGAGGACGAAGGCTACGGCTACCAAAAACCGAAAAAGACACACAAGCACATTTCGGAGTCAATGAAAGAGAAACGCCGCCTATCTCACCAGTCTAGCAGCTTCGAGGAGGAGACCAAAAGCTCCAGCAACATCTACAAAGGTTCTGCGGAGGAAGGAGAGGAGGGGGGCCTGGGGGGCCTGCGCCGCTTCAAGACCATTGAGCTCAACAACACCAACAGCTACAGCCATGACATGGAGCTCAACAACGAAAATGACCTCAGCTTGGACCGGGAGCCCGAGCTGGAGATGGAGAGCCTGACGGGATCTCCAGAGGAGCGCTCCAGGGGAGAGTACTCCTCCACCCTGCCACCCACCACCTCCAGCTATACCTCTGGCACCTCACCCACCTCCATCTCCTCCATGGAGGACGACAGCGACAGCAGCCCCAGCCGCAGACAGAGACTGGAGGATGCCAAGCAGCAGAGGAAGGCCCGGCACCGCTCCCATGGCCCCCTGCTGCCCACCATCGAGGACTCCTCTGAGGAGGATGAGCTGAGGGAGGAGGAGGAGCTGCTGCGGGAGCAGGAGAAGATGAGGGACCTGGAGCAACAGAGGATCCGCAGCACGGCCAGGAAGACCAAAAGAGACAAAGAGGAGCTGAGGGCCCAGAGACGCAGGGAGAGGTCCAAGACGCCCCCCAGCAACCTCTCCCCCATCGAGGATGCCTCCCCTACTGAGGAGCTGCGACAGGCTGCAGAGATGGAGGAGCTCCACCGATCCTCTGCCTCGGAATACTCCCCCCAGAGCCTTGACTCAGAGGTTGAGGGATATGAGTCTAAACTCTACAAGTCTGGCAGCGAATATAACCTACCTACATTCATGTCTCTGTATTCTCCCACCGAGAAATCATCGACAACCATGACGACCACTGCTCCCTCCAGCAGCAAGCCCCTGAAGAGTGCTGAGGAGGTGTACGAGGAAATGATGAGGAAAGCTGAGTTGCTGCAGAAACAACAGAAACCGCAGCAGCAACATAAACAACAGAAACAGCAGCAGCAACAAGGGAGACACAACAGTGCATATGAGGATGACACAAATGGCCAACAGTATGAAGATGAGTACGCGTACAAGCAGGCAGAGACTGGTTATGAAAAAGAGGCAGCAGAGACGGGAGACATCTACGAAGAGATCTGCCAGACCTCCCAGAACATCACTAAGATGCACCAGTCCTCCACCCTGGAGTTACAGCAGCAGGTGGAAATAGACAACAGTACCTATCCAGATAAGCAGCTTTTAGATACTGGGTCAGCATTCGCTAAGCTGCTTGAGCAGACCAATGACCTATTGACTCCTGGTACCAGCCCCACTCAGCTCTCTGCACCTGTGTCCTTCTCTGAGACCGGAGGAAGGATCCCTGATGTACGGGTGACACAACACTACTCAAAAGGGATGAAGAGCCAGATGGGTAAAAATGGCATCACTCCAGTGGCGGCCGCCACCACATTAGCCGCCTACGGGGTTTATTCCCGGGATGCAGTGACCATCTCCCAGACCAGCGTTAGTCAAACGATGACGACCATCCAATCCACCATGTATGGTCGGCAAACTGGAGGTCCCACCACTTCAACCACAACCATCTCAAATGTGTGCAGCAAGATAGCAGAGATAACACAGGCATACAGCCAGAGACAGGTGGTTGCGCGGAGCGTGGGGGAGAACCGAGGGGTCCAAGTCAGAGACAGTGCAACATCTTCAGAGCACGTCATTGAGCCCCACTCGCCAAAGATATACTCGTACTACAAGAGCTCCAGCCCCCCTCTGTCCCCCTCCACCTCGCCCACTGAAAGCCTAAGTAAATCCCCCTCCAGGAGGGTCGAGATCTCCACCCAGACGTTCAGCCCAGGCATAGGGGCTCCGTCGGCTGGCTCAGGGCCCACCTCCCCAGTGATGGTCCAGGGTACCCAGACAACTCACAGAGTCATATCCCCACGTCTTTTCAGACAGCAATCCTCCCAGGACGCCCCCTACATGGACGCCGAGCACACAAGCCCTGCCAAACCAATGACGGTCAACACGGCCACCTCACCTTTATCCTCGCCCACCAGATTCAGCCGACAGTTGACATTTGACGGCTACTCTCCACAAGCCAGTCCGCCAGACACCCCTCCATACCACCAGTCTCCTCACCGCAGCTTCTATTGGACGCAGAAGTTGGAGAAGGTCAATGTTGGCACCAGCATGGTCACCACAGCTAGCACCTACAGCCGTGGTTCGATATCTATGGACAGCATCTCGCTCTGCAGAATCTCCACCGTCCCAGGGACCTCGAGAGTGGAGCAAGGCAAGATGATCCATGGTGGGAGCGTGGTGGATCTGAGAACAGTGGATCTGAGAACAGCCACTATACCAGCTCCCATCATCATGACTGACCACGGCATGGATCTTACCTCCCTGGCCACAGAAACACGCAAATACACCAGTGGGCACGAGGGGAGCCACCCCTCTACCATCATCCAGCCTCTCATCATGAACCTGAACACCCAGCAGCACCCCCAAGTGATGGTATCAACCGTAACCACTGTGAGCGTCACAGTGGCCGGCTCCATGTTCATATCACAGCCCCAACAGCCCATGGTCTACGGGGACCCTTTACAAAACAGAGTGGACCTGGGTCAGGGTCTGGGCTCAGCCATGTGCCTGTCACAGAACAAACCACCACCCACTGACCCGTCCATCCCCAAGATTGACGCCAAGTTGGAGGACCTGAGCATCCAGCAGCAGCAGCTGATGGAGCAGCAGCAGAAGCTTCAACAGCAGCAGCAGCTCTTGGAGCAGCAGCTCCAGCAACACCATCAGATGCAGCAGCAGTCCTCCTTAGCTCGGTACAACCTACCAGGCCAGATGACTCTGCTCAAGAAGGACCTTCTGGTCAGCCAAACCAGCAACTCCCCAGCTGTGGTCAGCGCTATATCCTCCACCATCGCCCCTGACATCTACAGCACTGGAGGTCCCCTGGAGCTGAAGAGCAAACCAACCCCAGCAGGTGTGATGAACCTGGCAGGCGGTGGACATGGCATGATGGTCCAGATGGATGGAGCCCCACAGGGAGGACCAGTGACCCAGCTGGTGAAGACAGAAGAGGGCCAGGATGCCGTGGACCTGACAGGGGGGCAGATCAAAGCTGAGAACCAACCGGCCTGCTGTGACGTAGTGTACCGCCTCCCATTCGGAGGTAGCTGTGTTGGCGGTCCGTTCTCCCAGAAGCAAAATGTTGATGAGAAAGTGGCCACTCAAGAGCCAAGTCCACCCTCTGCACCACCACTCTCCTACGAGTCAGACCAGGAGGGCCAGTATCAGGAGTTTTCTGTGGACGGGCGTAAAGCCTACACACTACCGTTCCCTGGGCGGCTACCGCCCTCGATGTCTGACACCAACCTAGCAGAGGCCGGACTCCAGTCCTACCACTTCAAGATGGACCCACACATCCAGGTCTCTAAAGAGCTGGCCGTGGACCTCAGCACCATGAAACATGGCTATGAGGGAGGCTTCCTGGGACTGGGCATGCAGTACGGCTCCTACACTGACCTTCGCCATGGGGGTGACCTCACAGCTACTTCCCAGCCCATACGCAGATTCAACTCCCTGTCAAACATCAGCTCAGACTACGGCTACTCGCCCCGAGACCTCGCTAACTTCCAGGAGTCCAACCTGGCCCAGTACAGTGCCACCACCGCCAGAGAGATCAGCCGAATGTGCGCTGCCCTCAACTTAATGGACCGTTATGGGAGCAACCCGGAGCTTGTGCAGTACGGCGTAGGAAGAGGAACTGGTCCAGGTGGCAGGCTTAACTCTATGAGACAAAATATGCTCTACGGACCTGACGGGAAGCCAATCTCTCAAACCCAAGCGCTCACCAACATGATCAATGCCAGGCAAGCCAGCCTCCGAGCCATGTACCCGTCTGCCATGAGGTCTGCTGATGGAATGACCTACTCCACCGTCAACACGCCCATCGCATCCACCTTGCCAATCACTTCCCAGCCTGCCTCAGTGCTGCGCCCGCTACTGAGGGGAGTGTACAGACCTTTACCCACAGCCAACATGACACCCGTGCCTCTGGCCAGCCTCACCAGGATGCCTGTGAACCCAAGGATGCCTATATCTGGGCAGGCTCCATACCGTCATCCGGCTCCCAACATCTTCCCATTCACCACTTCGGCCTCTGTGAGAATGCCTGCCGCTATCAACACCACCCAGGATGCCCCACTCTACCTAGGGAAGCCCTCTGTGAAATCAGGTGCATCTGATCCATCGTCTCAACCTCTCTTTGCCCATACATCAGCCCCGGTCAGCTTGTCAATGGCGCCCCAGCAGCAACCCATGAACCTGACCCAGGCTCACCTCCACACTCAGGCCCTAGGGCAGCCCCAGGTCCAGCCTCAGAACCAACCCCCAGCCCAGCCCCAGCACATGCAACCTCAATCCCATCCTCAGGGCCAGCTCCCACCCCAGAGCCAGCCCCCTCCAGCCCACACTTACCCTCCAACACAAAGCTACACTGGGCCCCAGAGCAACACCCAGCCCCCTCCGCCTGGCCCACCCTCCAGCGGCCCCGTCAACCCTGCGACGGAGACGGAGGAGAGGATGCACCGCCAGCATGAGCAGCTGCTGCAAATGGAGCGGGAGCGTGTGGAGCTGGAGAAGCTGCGTCAGCTACGTCTGCAGGAGGAGCTGGAGAGGGAGCGCATGGAGCTGCAGCGGCACCGCGAGAAGGAGCAGATGCTGGTGCACAGGGAGATCCAGGAGCTGCAGACAATCAAGGAGCAGGTCCTGCAGCAGCAGCAGGTTGAGAGGGAGAACCAGCTGGTGATGCAGAAGGAGCAGTTGGCCCAGCAGAAAGCCCAGCTCGACCAGATACAGTCGCTGCAGCAGCAGCTTCAGCAGCAGCTCGAGGAGCAGAAGAGGCAGAAGACTGCTGCAGCTGCTGCTGCTGCAGCCGCCGCAGCCGCTCAGGTGGACCAGAACGGCCAGACCCTGCTGCCCAATGGAAACCAAGTGGGCTTCATTTCCCTGCCCAACTCCTCCTCGGACATGTGTCTAAGGAACAACGAGGAGCATATAGAGACCAGAACCAACATGAGGAGGCAGAACTCCACCTCCATGCCCCGGCTGAGGGATGGAATGGAGGGCGAGAGCGTCCAGTTCTATGGAGCGCGGAGGATCGTGGACAGCTGCGTCCAGACAGACGAAGAGGATGGCGAGGAGAGGTACATCATGTCCCGGCGCAGACGCAACAGGCGCAGTGTAGACTGCAGCGTTCAAACCGACGATGATGAGGAGAAAGTGGAGTGGGAGCAGCCCGTGAGGCGCAGGCGCTCTCGCTTCTCTAAGCACTCGGATCCCGGGGCCGAAAACAAGACAGACACAGCCTCCAAGACAGCTGCCTCATCCAGCATTGCCATCCAGACCATCCGAGAAGGCTCCTGCCAGACTGAAACAGACCAGCTGTGGAAGGTGTCCCCGGCCATCCACGTCACCGTGCCAGACCCGAACAAAGTCGAGATCGTCCACTACATCTCAGGCCCTGAGAGGACCCAGAAGGGCCAAAGCCTAGCCTGCCAAACAGACGTTGAGGCCCAGTCTCAGGGCGTGGTGGTGCCGCAACTCAGCGTGCCCACCACCATCAGCCCCTACTCCACGAGCATCCAGCTGGTGGGGTCTGCCGACCCGCGCCAGCAGCAGAACAGGAGGAGGCCGGACCCCCTGGAGATCAGCTACCAGACCCAGCCCATGAACCACCTCCATAATGAGTCCCTCTCCAGCCTGATCCGTCAGCCCCCCAAGTCCCCCCAGGTGCTCTACTCCCCTGTTTCCCCAGTCTCCCCCCACCACCTGCTGGAGACCTCCCTCTCCAGCGGCGGGCTGAACAAGGCCCACGTCACCCCCCAGCAGAAGGCATACACGGTCGAGTCGCCCCAACGCCACCCCAGCATGCCCCGGCCCATTAAGAACACACAGAGGTCCATGTCGGACCCCAAGCCCCTAAGCCCCACTACAGATGAGCACACCAAGGCCAGGCTAAACCTGTACCAGCAGCAAGCTCTTCAGAGCCAGGTAGGTCATAAGGTCAATCCTTTGATCCTCAACAGCTATTTCTGTACACATGCAGAGACCAAAAGAGTCAAACCGCAAAATCACATGGACAGTTGTTTTTTTTACTGTTAAGTACTGTATGCATTCTACTGTAGTATGTATCAAATTGGCAGCGTAATATTAAAATATGGCCCCATAAACATACAGTGCATTACCATACAATGCTACACTCTTACAATTAGTGGTGACTCGAGGAACCCTGGAGATCCTCAAGGAATCCCTGGAGTTCTTCAAGGAACCATTGCCAGTCAATGGTTCATATTAGCACCCTTGGTTAGTTGAGGGGCTCTTGGAGGAACATTTAATGCACATGTGTCAAACTCATTCCACGGAGTGCCAAGTGTCTGCAGGTTTTCACTCCTCTCTTGTACAGGATTGATTAATTAAGGTCACTTATTAGTAAGGAACTCCCCTCACCTGGTTGTCTTAATTGAAAGGAAAAACCAAAAAACCAGCCTACACTAGGTCCTCCATGGAATGAGTTTGACACCCCTGCTTTAATGTTTCAATGTAATGTTCCTGGAAGAACCCTGGACTGGAGGAGTGGCTTAGTAAGGGCGTGGCTTTCAGATAGATCTTTTTAGGCCACCCGTGGAAGTAAATGTAATTCCAGTTAATCTGTTCTGTTGTATTGTCATCACATGTTAAGGTTGAACACTAACAGTTTTGTAGCTTCAATGAGGCTTACAGAGGTTTATGAGTTCCTCCAGAGCCTATGCAAATCCCAAAGTTGGAATAGTTACCACTTTATTACTATATTTAATCATGTTAATATTATATTAGAATATGTAATATGCAGAAATATTCAAGAAACATTTTAATTTGCAGTGTACAAACTTAACATGATGAACAGGAATTACATTTACTCTAACGGGTGACCCAAAATAACTATGTGAAAGCCACGCCTCCAATCATCTGATGGTCTGCCACCTCTACAATATATTGTTAAAAATGCTCAAAATTGAACCCCTCTCACCACAAAAAGGTTCCGGTTTGATCCTTTAGACAGGGGTTCCTCGAATACCCTTTTCATAGGGGTTCCTCAAGGAACCTTTTTCAACTGGAAAAGTTCCCCGTATGGCAGTTTTTAGAACCCCAAAAGGTTCTTCCTGGCTCCTTTACTTTTAAGAGTGTATACTCTACATAAAACACACAACACAATGTACACACATTGACACTGTGATAGATCTCTAGTTTCAAAAAGCACCATAGACATATGTCCTCCAACATATTACTAATGCACAGCTTAAGTGAACATTGTCAAATTATCTCTACACTGAAGTTATTTATGTTTTTGGCAAGCAATTTTGAACATCATCATAGGCAAATGCTGACAACAATATATCCATTCATCTAATACTAACTACAGCTGTTTGTTACTTTTGCTTAAGTGGCACATTTCAGATTGACGTTTGTCCCCCCTATATACAGATTTCTATGAAGGGAAGAAAATGCTGAAACTATTCAGAAATTTAAGTGACCATCCGTCGTATTTGTGAATAACGCTTTCTTTGTGATTTAAAAAATATGTTATTTATTTATTTGCACACAAGAAAATACGAAACAACATGATAAGAGTTTAAAAGGCAACTGGAAAGAGCATGTGCAGGAGAGGTACCTCCCTCTTTCAAATATTTATAAAACAAAAACAAACAAAATTTACACAAAGAAAAAGGAAAACTTCATGATTTGGGGTGGGGAGAGAGAAAAAATACATTCAAGTAAAATGCATAATCAAAATAAGTGACTGATAGGCAGGAAATGATTGGGTGAGTCGTTGAGCTGGAATGTCCAGTAGATATCTTTATATTTTGTATTTGAAGGAGTTGTTGAAGGAGTTGATGCAGTCTTTGAGGTGGTCAAGGAGTTGTTAAAATAAAACAGACCTCTGTAGGTGATGGAGAATTGACCTAATCTTCTACAGGGAAAAAGGGGGGTGGAGATCTGTGGCAGTTCTTGTAGAGTAATGATAAACCTGAGTATTGAATTTGAATAGCATTTGAAAATAAACAGGGAGTAGATTCATTTTGAATTGGAAGATAAACAGACAGACTTGAAGTTGGTTGATTTCATAAATACTGAGGATTTGAAGGCGATTTAAGAGTGGAGAGGAATTTATTTTATACCTTATTCATGGATTATGCTAGAATTGCTGATGAGAGGTGCATGGTTGTAAAACATTTACTGAGTTATTGTAGAATTGCTATTGTGGGATCATCTTTATGAGATGGTCATAGTTAATTAAACAGTCATGTTGCAGACAGATACTGGGGCTATCTTCCCCAACATTTCTTGAGACTGTGGCTGTGATTAATTTGACTCTCAATAGAAATCCAAGTTTAATTACCACAATGAAACAATGAATTAATTTTTACACAATCACTTAATGCTGCATGCACAGTTGTGGCATGACTGAGGATGTAACACAATAGAGAAATGTTAGTGGAAATGTTAAATTATAGACATTTGTATTGCTTTGCACTGCTATGTAACTGTAGCAATACCATTTAAGGTAGCAAAAATATTGATACAGTATTTATCAAGTTTCAGTTTACAGCAATTTGTTTATTGCTTTTGTCTTTTGCACAGGCACATTGAGTAATGTATAATCACACCTTAAGAATGTACCTTTTATTTTGTATCGTCCTTGAGGAACAATACATATTTACGTCACATGTGCAGTGCTCTGTTGTGCAAGCTCTTTCCCTAACCCTTGCTCTCATGGCCCTGTCCCCTGTCTCCCTGCAGCTGGCCGCCCTGCAGCAGAGCGCCCTGAGGAAGGTGAAGAGGACCCTGCCCAGCCCCCCTCCAGAGGAAAGCCACCTCCCTATCGTCACCCCGGCCCTCCCTCAGATGTACATGCCCTCCATGCCCTCCCTGAGGGCCGGGACCAGGCCAGGTCTGGCAGCCAAAGCCAGCCTGCTGAAGGACCTCACCCACGAGCTGAAGGCCGTGGAGCAGGAGTCCACCAAGCTCCGCAAGCAGCAGCAGGAGCTGGAGGAGGAGGAGAAGGAGATTGATGCCAAGCTGCGCTACCTGGAGCTGGGCATCCATCAGCGCAAGGAGACCCTGGTGAAGGAGAGGGAGAGGAGGGATATGGCCTATCTGCGCTGCATGGGCGACCCACGAGACTACATGTCAGACAGCGAGCTGAATAACCTGCGGCTGGCGGCCGCTGTAGCTTCCTACGAGAGCAACGGGGTGCTGACCAGACCCAGCACAGCACCACTGAGCCAGTTCACCAGCGACTTCAACACAGCCGCCCAGTTTCCTCCCACCTCCTCCTTCGTCTCCTATCAGTCCTATCACACCCAGAGCCAGCCAGCTCCAGCTCCCCAGCCCGGCACCCCTTACCAGACTGCAGCCTTCAACCAGCCCCCCTACCCTTCAGTGTCCCAGGCAGCAGCTCTCCCCCAGCCCACCCCCCTGCAGACCCAACATCCTCCCCCATCCTACCAGATCCAGTCCTTCTCCTCCCACACATTCCCCCAGAGCCATCCCCCCTACCCGACAGAGCAGGGTGTGCACCCACTGCCTCAGCAACAGCAACAGCCTAGCCACCAGGGATTCCAGCATGCCCAGCCTGGCCAACCTCCGTACCCCACCCACACCTCTCCATACCCCAGCCAGGTGTCCTACCCAGCTGGCCCTGGGCAGATCACTCCCTACCAGCCCCAGGCAGACATCCTCACTGTCCACCAGAGACCGAGACAGACATCGCTGGCTGACCTGGAGCACAAGATGCCCGCTAATTATGAGGTCATAAGCAACCCCACTGTAGGGGTGACCACCACGGCCCAAGACACCATTTACTCCTCCTCCAGTGGGGCACCCCCATACGGACAGTATACTGGTGGTACCACCATGGTCAACAATTATGGGCCGTACTCTACGGCAGTCTCCAGTACATATGGCCAGTACACCACAACAGTATCCAACACATACGGGCAGCAGTACACTTCCACCCCGGCCAGTACATACGGCCAGTATACCACCACCACAGCTAACACCTATGGCTATACCACCACTACAGCCAGCTCCTACGGCCAGTATACTGCAACAGTGGCCAACAGCTACGGCCACATCACTCCATCTGACCGTCTGCACTCGGTTGACAGCCCCTCTACCTACGCACAGGACGGTCTCTACGGCCCCGCAAGCCTGGAGCAGAATGTCCCAAGGAACTACGTCATGTGTGATGACATCAGCGAGCTGACCAAGGAGGGCCTGGGAGGCACAGCAGACATGCACCGGAGCGACGGCCAAGGTGGACGCTACGCAGTGGAGAGCGGTCCGGCGAGAGGAGGGAGCTCCTACGGCAGGCCGGAGGATGAGCTGACCAGGGAAGAAGACCTGTACGACCACCATGGCAGGGGTAAGAGCAGTTACCACCCGCGAGTGTCAGACACATATGGCCGAGTAGTGGGCAGCAGCAGCACTAGCATGGGTGGGGGATCCTCCTATTACTATGATGACTACACCAAACACGGCACACAGCGCACCGGGGTCCAGAAGCACGCCTCCAAGAGCCTGTCTCCGGCCGTCATGTCCTCCAAGCGCAGTAAGCACCACAAGCAAGGCGTGGAGCAGAAGATCTCCAAGTTCTCCCCCATTGAGGAAGCACGCGACATGGAGGCTGATCTGGCCTCCTACACCATGAGCACGTCGGGCGGTGGCAACTTCACCGTGGTGTCGCGGGCCAGGAAGCTGCAGGACGACATGGCCTATGGCCTGAGGAAGAGCGCCTACGAGCAGAAGAGATACTCCTATCCCGAGGAGCGCATGTACTACACCTCGGGCCGTTCGCGCTCAACGGGCTACGGCATGGACAAGATCTCATCCCGGGACTATGCCGGCTACCGCAGCCGCTCCTACGAGAGAGATGGGGACAGGGAGCGATCGTCATACAGGGCGAGCTATAGCCGGGGCAGACCCCCCATGCGCTCTCAGTATTCGTCTGAGGAGAGCCCTCTCAGCCCCATGGGTGTTCATGTGAGGGCCTCCTCCCTGGGCCCAGAGCTGTACGACAGCCGTAGTAGTCAGTATTATGGCAAGCACGGCTCCAGCCACTCCATGCCTGACGTGCAGAACCACATGAGAGACTTGCCCCGGACACACGTCTACAAACCAGATGATTTTTACATTATAGACGATATGCATTGCGCTGTTTCGGACAGCGAAGGTAAATGGGTGCTGAATGCCAGTCTCTGCCCACGAATAAACATCCCCCACCCACCCAGAGATAAGGCTAGATAAGAGAAAGAGAGAGAGAGAGTTGTTGCATGCTGTGCTGGTGTTGTGTCTCGAGGCCTATACTGGCTGCTCTCGTCCCGACTGACTGACTGCTGTCTGTGCTGTCTGCATGAGCAGCCATGTCCAGTTTCTTCACTTTGTTCGTCTCTTTCTTTTCACTTGCATGTTATTCTGAGGTGCATAACTATTTTTCACACAATACCGTTGTCTTGTGAAAGTTGTTTTGTTTTCTTGTTGTGATTAACTTATTTTCTGATTTTTACATTTGTTTTCTTTTTTTTATGTGTGTCTTGTTTTCGTATTATGCATGGGCGTAAATCTCGACTTCAGTTTTTTTTGTTTTGTTTTTTCCCTTTCTTTTTCTTTTCTCTCCTTCCCGTTCTTCTTTTGCATGGCCTCAGTCTGCATGCCTCTGTCGCCGTCAGACTTGGAGATTGACTGTGATCTACTCTTGGTTTCCAAAGCCTACCATCTTGGCCAGGAGGAGACGGACTGGTTTGAGAAGCCCAGGGACCTGCGCTCTAGCTCCCGCCACTATGGCAGTGGTGGCCACTCCTCGTCCGGCCGTAGCCGCCACGTCAAGCACACCTACCAGGACTATGACGAGCCCCCAGAGGAGGACCTGTGGCCCCAGGACGAGTACGGCCACACCCGCCAATCTTCCTCTTCGCGGGACCATCGCCACCACGGCAGCAGCAGCTCCGGGAGACACTCCGCCTCGTCCCGCCATTCGGACGAACCGCGCTCCTCGCGCTCCTCCAAGGGCCACCCCAAAGATCCGTCCATGCGCCATGACTCCCGCCAGATGTCCTCGTCAGGAAAGAGGGGTGACTCCCGCTCCCAGGGGGGGTATCACTCATCGGACTACTCCAGGGACCCGTCGGGCCACCACCACAGCCAGGGCCGCTCCTCCAAGTCCTCATCCTCCCATGATGGGCGGACTTCCTCCAGGAAGCAGCAAGACCTCCAGGGTCACCCTCCCTCCTCCTCCAGGGGCCAGGGCAGCTCTGGCCGTGGGCAGGGATCCGCCGGTGGGCCCCCAGGCTCCAGGGGACAGGGTCATACCTCCCAGCAGGATGGGCTGCATCAAGGCCAGCGCACCCAGCTGCAGCAGCAGCCCCAGACCTTGGCGGCACGACAGACAGGCACCACCCCTGGGGGCACCACCCCTGGTGGCACCACCCCTGGGGGCCAGCAGCCTCTGGGCCTGGCCCAAGCCCAACAGGGTCTACAGGCCAAGCCTGGTCAGCTTGGTCCTGGTCAGCCCGGTCGCCAGCCACAGGCAGGAGGCCCATTGGGGCAACTGCCACCAACTGCGGTGGGTACAGGATTATGACATAGTACAGTACAAGTGTGGTGACACTGGATTGAAAGTGTCATGATTATTCAAATCTACCATCCAGTTTATGAATTATAATGAGAATCACTGTAAATGTATGTAGATTATTATTTCACATGTTAAGACAGCTTTAGAGGTCTTTGGTGGCATCTCTCCCTCTCATCTCTTTCTTGCCTCTTTTTCATCTGTCTCCCTCTCTCTCTCATACTCTCTCTCCATCTCCCCCTCCACCTCCTCTCTCTCTCTGTCTCTCTGATAAAGCCTAGCACATCATTCTGAGAAGAGGTTTTATTTAAATGTGTGTGAAACCCTGTTGGCAGACCTTATCTGGTCTTGTGATTAGCACTGTGGCTGTAGATAGTGGCAGTGTAACAGCCTCTGTCTATTCCACTCAGATGGAGGAGAGAGATTCAACCCCAAAAATGTCTTCCACTGTAAATCATTCCCAATCCTCCCATTCCTGTTTGTTTTGTTATGTCTCTGAATATGTCACCATGGTTATAATATACAGAACTATACAGCATGCTAAAGTTTTTCAGCTATTTGTTATGTTTTCCATATAATCCTGTACTCTAGGCCATAGAAAGCCTATATTATAGGAATTATAGGACCTCTATGCTATAGCCTATACTGATGACGTAAAATGAAATATTCCGTATTATGTATGATCCTCATTATTATGTGCAGACTGAGATATGGTTCTGAAAGATTGTTCTAAGCTCCAAATGGAAATGCAGTTGTTAGGCAATCATACAAATCCAATCACATTCATCCTGTGCCACATTAATTTGAACTGTAATGGCGCCTGTTCTCTCTGAAAGGCCCAATGAGTGATTAAAATTAATTTATAAAAAAGGCTAATTGAAAATTGAAATTAATGGAATGCATTGCATCCGTTCGCTGGGTAAAGTGAATGCAAAACAAATAATGTGTGATTATTTGGCAAACGTCCACATTGCTAAGCGAATGATGTTATATCTGTTCCAATAAATCTAGATGCATGCTTAGATGCACGGCTAGTTGGTTTGCAGGGAGGAAGCGTGAAACTGGTTTCAGCTCAATGATCTCTGGCATTGCTAATGCTCATCATTCTGCATCAAGTTTTGGCATGGTATTTTACAGTAGGGGTCAACATGATAAGAGGCTCATCTTTCAGTGCATCAGAACAAAATTATTGATGTACAGTCAGTTTGCCACCTTAAACTGAGTTCCTCATCTCTTTGTCTCTTTCTCGCTCTTCCAGCAGGCACCTGTCGCAAACACACCCCCTGTGACTGCCATAGGGGCCAAAGCTGTCATAGGAGGAGCAGCCCAACCTGCAAAAACACCTCAACCCCCACTCACAGGAATAGGTAAACATCCCTGTCTGCACCCAAACTGCTGCTGCTCCACCCACTGAACATTTCACTGAGAGTGATTAGTACACTTGTACACTCTAAAACATTCTGGGTTGTTTGGATGACCCAACTGCTGGGTTGAAGGCATTGGGTCACTTAGTTGGAAAGCAAGGTTTGAAATTATTATCTTTAAGTCAAACATTGTATCTATTCAGGCTTATTGCGGTTAATTTGCAGCCTACAAATTATTTGTAATTATGTTCCGGCCCCCCAACCATCCGCTCAAGAAGAAATCGGCCCGCGGCTGAATCTAGTTGATGATCCCTGCTCTAAGAACTTTGTACACCTGGGCCAATTGTGCGCCGCCCTATGGGACTCCCGATCACGGCCAGTTGTGATACAGCCCGGGATCAAACCCGGGTCTGTAGTGATGCCTCTAGCACTGCGATGCAGTGCCTTAGACCACTGCGCCACTCGGGAGGCCCCAGTTTCAAGTCTTGCCATAGATTGTCAAGCCGATTTAAGTCAAAACTGTAACTAGGCCACTCAGAAGCATTCAATGTTGTCTTGGTAAGCAACTCCAGTGTATATTTTGTCTTGTGTTTTAGGTTATTATCCTGCTGAAAGATGAATTTGTCTCCCAGTGTCTGTTGGAAAGCAGACTGAACCAGGTTTTCCTCTAGGATTTTTGCTGTGCTTAGCTCTTTTCTATTTATTTTTATCAACAACAAACAACTCCCTAGACCTTGCCGATAACAAGCATACCCATAACATGATGCAGCCACCACCATGCTTGAAAATAACCCCAAACATAACACTTTGTATTCAGGATATAAAGTTAATTTCTTTGCCACATTTTTTGCAGTTTTACTTTAGTGCTTTATTGCAAACAGGAGGCATCTTTTGGAATATTTGTATTATGTACAGGCTTCCTTCTTTTCACTCTGTCATTTAGGTTAGCCAATAAACTCTGTTACTGTTTTAAAGTTACCATTGGCCTCATGCTCAACAGGGTCTTGACCTGACTGCAGTTCGGCGTCGTAAACCGACTTCAGTGGGCAAATGCTCACCTGAGTGGTTTCCTTCCTCTCCGGCAACTGAGTTAGAAAGGACAGCTGTATCCTTGTAGTGACTGGGTGTATTGATATACCATCCAAAGTGTAATTAAGAAATTCACCATGCTCAAAGGGATATTCAATGTCTATTTATTTTTTATTTTTTTTGTCATCTACCAATAGGTGCCCTTCTTTGCGAGGCATTGGAAAACCTCTCTGGTCTTTGTGGTTGACTTACAGATAATTGTATGTGTGGGCAACAGAGATGAGGTACTGAGGTAGTCATTCAAATATCATGTTGAACACTATTATTGCACACAGAGTGAGTCCATGCAACTTATTATGTGACTTGTTAAGCAAATGTTTACTCCTGAACTTATTTAGGCTTGCCATAACAAAGGGGTTGAATACTTATTGACTCAAGACATTTCAGCTTTTAATTTTGAACAAAATATAAACACAACATGCAACAATTTAAAAGATTTTACTGAGTTACAGTTCATATAAGGACTTCACATGACTGGGAATAAAGATATGCATCTGTTTTGAGGAATTGTGTACAGATCCTTGCAACATGGGGCCATGCATTATCACGCTGAAACATGAGGTGATGGCGGCGGATGAATGGCACGACAATGGGCCTCATGATCTCGTCACGGTATCTCTGTGCATTCAAATTGTCATCGATAAAATGCAATTGTGTTCGTTGTCCGTAGCTTATGCCTGCCCACACCATAACCCCACTGTCACCATGGGGCACTCTGTTCACAACGTTGACATCAGCATCTGCCCGGTACAGTTGAAACCGGGATTCATCCGGGAAGAGCACACTTCTCCAGCATGCCAGTGGCCATCGAAGGTGAGCATTTGCCCACTGTAGTCGGTTACGACGCCAAACTGCAGTCTGGTCAAGACCCTGGTGAGGACGACAAGGACGCAGATGAGCTTCCCTGAGATGGTTTCTGACAGTTTGTGCAGAAATTCTTTGGTTGTGCAAACCCACAGTTTCATCAGCTGTCCGGGTGGCTGGTCTCAGAAGATCCCGCAGGTGAAGAAGCCGGATGTGGAGGTCCTGGGCTGGCATGGTTACACGTGGTCTGCAGTTGTGAGGCCGGTTGGACGTACTGCCAAATTCTCTAAAATGACGTTGGAGAGAAGTTAACATTACATTCTCTGGCAACAGCTTTGGTGGACATTCCTGCAGTCAGCATGCCAATTGTATGCTCCCTCAAAACTTGAGACATCTGTGGCATTGTGCTGTGTGACAAAACTGTACATTTTAGAGTGGCCTTTTATTGTCCGCAGCACAAGGTGAACCTGTGTAATGATCATGCTGTTTAATCAGCTTCTTGATATGCCACACCTGTCAGGTGGATGGATTATCTTTGGCGAAGGATAAATGGTCACTAACAGGGATGTAATCATATTTTTGCACAACATTTGAGAGAAATAAGCTTTCTGTGCGTATGGAACATTTCTGGGATCTTTTATTCCAGCTCATGAAATATGTTGCATTTATATTTTTGTTCAGTGTAATTTGTAAAAATGTGTAAAAACATAATTCCACTTTGACATTATGAGGTATTGTGTGTAGGCCAGTGACACAAAATCTAAATGTAATCCATTTGAAATTCAGGCTGTAACACAACAAAATGTGGATAAAGTCAAGGGATGTGAATACTTTCTGAAGGCACTGTATGTGTAAGTGTGTGTGTGTGTGTGTGTGTGTGTGTGTGTGTGTGTGTGTGTGTGTGTGTGTGTGTGTGTGTGTGTGTGTGTGTGTGTGTGTTAGTGTGAGTGTGTGTGTGCAAGAGTGTCAGTGTAGGCGTTATACGCGGATATACATGTAAACAGGGCTGAAAAGTGACTGGTAGCAGGAATATATAAATACTTGTGGTAATATACTAATGGTAATGTATACATGTAAACAGGAGTAATAGTGACCAGTAGTAGGATACATTGATACTAATGGTAATGGAAATCAATCATCAATGAACAGCAGAGTAGTGGTAGTAATAAATCAAATCAATAATCATTTTAGCAGCAGCTTAGGTGTGAGGAGGAGAAGTAGTTGTATGGCCAGGGGATAGAAACTGTTAAGGAGTCTGTAGATCTGAGCCTTGATGCACCGGCACCGCCTGCTGGACGGGAGCATGGAGAACAGTCCATGTCTCGGGTGGCTGGAGTCTTTGGCAATTGTTTGGGCCTTTTTCAGATATACTGGCATGTACGTCCTGGATGGTTGGGAGCTCACTGGGCCGCCCCACCACCCACTGTAGGGCCTTCAGGTCGAGGGTGGTGCAGTTGCCATACCATACCGTGATACAACCAGTCAGCATGCTCTTGTTGGTGCAGCTGTAAAAGTTGGTAAGGATCTTAGGGGCTATGCTAAATCGTTTCAGACATTTTCGTGTCACGGTTCAATTGTGTCTGTGTTGACATGCTCTAGTCTATGCAGTCCCATCACCTCACTGACAGTTGCATAGACAGTTGTTTTGTGGAAATAGATACCAGGGTCAGAAACAGTCTGTAAAGCGCAATGGGTATCAGATTTATGTGGAAAGCTGGTGCAGTCATCTCCAGATAAATGCAATGGCTTCAGACTGTTGTGATAGTGTGCACTAAACTTGAGTATGGCATCACCTGGATTAAAAAGAAAGTCTTTGAATTGCAATTTGAAAACTACACCTAAACAGAGTTTGCACTTATCAGAAGTCCACTTATCAGGATTCAACTAATTATATTTTAAGATTCTTTCTCATACTGTAGGTACATTTTCTGAAAATGAGTTTCTAATCATCATCCATCTTCCTCCCCTCTCCCTTCTCCCTGCAGGCTCCAAGGCCAGCCCTAGACCCGGTGGCATCGGGAGCGCAGCAGCGGGTCAACCGGGGATGGAGGGGGATAGTCTCCTCTCTAAAGTCCTGCCAGCAAACCCTGCAGAGGCGGCAGGAAAACTAGGAGAAGGTGCCATGCTGGATCTCAGACTCCATGTTTTTACTCTCTGTGTGGAACTTAATATTATTCCATCAACATAACCTTTATTCTACTTGCTACAATATGCCTAATCGCTCTCTCTCTCTCTCTCTCTCTCCCTCCCTCCCTCCCTCCCTCGCTCCCTCCCCCCTCCAACAGCGATCTCCGGTTTCGGCAAGAAGTTCACCTCGTTGTGGTGAGGTGTTGAGATGAAGGTAAGCGTTCACCTGGCACTACCAAGTAAAAATCCTTAACACAGTCAGTGAGGTAACAGTGTGCTCGGCTATAGACAGAATAACTTTACCTGATACTATTCCTTCTAACTGTGTGTGGGGTGGTTCCGTTTTCCACTTTCTGCAATTTCTGGAGGTCTGAAGTGCACTGTGTGTAGGTTTGAGTGTCTCTCCTGAGTCCTGAACTAGGATTTTAGAACAGTATGACAGCTCACCTCAGTAAGTGACAAGTGGGAGTCTCACGGTCGTATCATTTCAGGTGTCTGTAAATGTTATGGAGGACGTCGTGAGGCTTCGTACCAGAAAAACCTAGGAAGACCCCTGCTTTGTTTTACTATGAGAGAGAGAGAGAGAGAGAGAGAGAGAGAGGGAGAGGGAGGGAGGGAAAGATACAGCCACCGATAGAGGAAATCTGAGCGCACTGGTGAGTCCAACATCTCTATTCCCTGCCTAAAGCTCCCTCATTTTCAGAAAATTACATCAAACACTACTTTGTAAACTATTTATTTTCAAAAGACACCCCATGGCTTTATTGTAGTGTAATACGGAAAAACATAAATGACATTGAACTTGTAAGTAGTACATACAGTATTGTGTATATTTCAAGTTGCAGCATTTAAAAATATAATTGGAAAAGATTAGCAAACCTGACATGATCATGATCCATCAGCTCAAGATTGATTGTGTTTTTTCCCCCCCTCATTCAGCCAATGAGGACAGGAATAAATGGATGCTGCATGTCCCAGGCCTGAGCACACGAAGGCAGAGAAACAATGCTGCTTTCTCTGGCAGGCCAGACAGTAAGTAGTGCACACAGACTCATCGAACACAGCTAAGATTAGAAAAGGTAGGATGGTGGATACCTCTTAGTAACACTAATGACACAATAATTATAACAAAACAAGAATCATTATTTACTAATATAGTTGATTATGTAGTGATGGTGTGGGAAATATTTAGTTCACAGCAAAGGTAGATTCTAGATTCTTCATCTCTTAATATGTTACAGTCAAGTCACTCCTGCTATACATATAGTAGGCCTATCCTGTTTACTGCAAAACAGTACTGCACCTTATGCTAACCCTTTCATGAACCCTGACCCTTGACACATGGGCTCTTTGTCAGCCTATGCATGAGTGTACCGTAACAGCCATATTACTGTGACGTCCATACACTGGCATTGACACTGCGATTCTCAAGGGCCAGCCCCAGGTCACATTTCTATGGGCAACCAGGGCTATAGAAGAGTCTCAGAAAGGCCTTCAACGTCCAATGTACGTGACATAAGAGTGTTGATCTTACCTCAGAGGGTTAATATAAGGCGCATTGAAAGACTCAATGAGATAGCACGTAATCTAGGGCAAATTCTACCTACACTTGTCTATGACATTGTATCATTCATTTTGGCAGTGTTATCTTCTACCTCTCCTACCAGTTTATAGAGAGAAAACAACATATTTGATCATAGTAGTTTGTAACTGAACAGCAGACTTATCTTGTGGTTCAACTGCAGTCCCTTTATATCACATAAAGAAAAACTCCAATCAAAAACTATATATTTTGGTATTTTTTTCATTAGTCCACTGTTGATACAGTCCCAAAATGTTTTGCATGTCAGCAGTCAAGTGCAGTACAAGCTATTGGACTTTCAAGAAGCAAAGTGTCACTTGCCACATCATCATGATGATGCATTTTTCATCAGTGGACTAATAAAGAAAATATCAAAATATTGTTTTTTTAGTGGATTTTTCCTTTAAACAAAACACTCTACCCTCAAACATGTATAGTTAGGGTATTGTTACCTTCTGGCTAGCCCCCTGTTTTTAATAATGCATCAGTGAGATAGATGAAGGGGGTTGTCCGGTTATGAACTGGACTCATCATATTCACAGAGAACAGAGCACGCTCTCTAATTACGGAAAGGCTATTTGGGCGGTAACAGTATCCGTGGATGGATATGAGATTGAGTGACGTGGTAATGTGTGCCAGAAGATTGTGTATCCATCCACCTCCCCCGGGACCCCTTCTTCTCCATTCCCCACCCGACAACATACACTGTATACTTCTCAACTCCTCACTGTTCATCCGCTACAAGTACAGATGGCTCTAGTTTACCGTTGTTTGCTAAAGTAACCATTCTTTACCTTCCGTCCTCTCTCTAACTCCTCTTCCTTTCTCTACCACTTGTCTCTAATCCTCCTTCTCTTCCTCCTCTCTCTACCTCCTCTTCCTCTACCTCCTCCTCTCTCTACCAACTCTTCTCTCTACCTCCTCCTCGTCTCTTTACCTCCTTCCTCCATGGTGCATAATAGACTTTATATCACGCAGTAGTAATGTATGATTGCTTTGCTACATAGAAAATGGCAAACCAGCATTGTTATATAACCTCTCCAGAGTAATTAACTAGGCCCAAGGATAAAGCTGTGAAACCAAGGCAAGCAGCGTTGGAGGAGCATACAGAACAACAACAACGTTTGTTTATATTATAGCATCATTGCCTTTGTGACACAAGAGAGCATTCCTGATTGGTTTTTAATTGTGTTGTAAAGTTGTGACATCGGAGCCCTGCTCTCCCATGGTGCCCATTGAGGTCACAGTCTTTTAGGGTCACAGGGAGACTTGGTTGTATTCCCTGGGATAGAAATGTAATGAATACAGCTAATATAATTCCCTGTTCTACCTGTCAGATAATGATGTCTGTTCCACACAAGACGTTTCTATGTGATATCTAAATTTCCTGTAATGTGACACCTGAACAGACCTCTAATGCTTAACATAGCATTACTGTTATTGGACTGTGTGGATTACCTGACATCTACTGAGAGAGAGAGAGAGAGAGAGAGAGAGAGAGAGAGAGAGAGAGAGAGAGAGAGAGAGAGAGAGAGAGAGAGAGAGAGAGAGAGAGAGAGAGAGAGAGAGAGAGAGAGAGAGAGAGAGAGAGAGAGAGAGAGAGAGAGAGAGAGAGAGAGAGAGAGAGAGAGAGAGAGAGAGAGAGAGAGAGAGAGAGAGAGAGAGAGAGAGAGAGAGAGAGAGAGAGAGAGAGAGAGAGAGAGAGCATGTATGTTACAGTACATTACATCATAGCAACCCAATGAACCCAAAATAAAACCCCTAGTGTTGAGAACTGGAACTTTGGTTTTGAATGGCTGTCCCATAGGGTCCTATTAGACAAGCTCAAGGAGAACACCTGAACAGGCTTTATCGTAACTTCCCCTAGTATATCTGATTAACAAGCCTTCATTAGCACAACATACAGTCACATCTCCTTGAACACATACTCCCACTGGATTATGATGTGTTTAATGTAGCATGATGTACATCTACAGTACCCATAATGCTCTGTAATCATATACGGTTGTTATCTCAGTAAAGACGTTCCTGAAGCTAACACAATGTCTCCTTAATAATATATTTAAGCAAGGTTTATTTCCTTCTGGAGAAGATGAATTTGAAACCAGTGTGTGACTGATCCATTATCCATCGACAACATACAGTATATCTGTCAGGTTCAGTTGTCAGCAATGGCAGTGTGCTGCCTGAGACAGAGACCCATGCTGCATCTGTAGTGCAAGGTGGTGCAGCCAACCATGCCAAGATGAATAACCACCTCATGTGACCACAGCCCCAGTCTGTCTGTCTCTCGCAGTATAGCATTCTCATATACAGATATTGGTGCTGCTAAAGGAATGAATAGAGCCTCATGAACAGTAAACCATCTTGTGTTTCAAGCTATCTGTGAAATGGACTGTTCTGCTGTGTTTATGTCCAATTCAGTGAGAGAGAGGCTACATGTAGGCTGCCATGCCCTTAATCATAATATTCAATTCAATTCAATTCAGATTATTACTGTTAATATTTTGTTAAATGTGTTTTACTGAGGATAAACTGAGTGTAATGTAATAGAGAGGTAGTATAATTACATAACCTGCACAGACCTCAGTACTCTGTACAGTTCAGTCCTGCTTTTCTTATGCTCTTCTGCCATCTAGTGTTGAATCATAGGATTTCACTCTGTTCTAATCTTACACTCAACTCTGCATATAATGAAAGCGTTAATTTAGAAAGCTTATTTCCACAGAATGATTGAATTAAGTGGTGCATTCCTCTGTCATTCATTGGGGATCCATTACATGTATTTACTGTTTCATTTAGGCTATAGTAAGATACTCATAGGATACCAGTCACCTGACTTTGTGTTTACATTCTCTAGATCGTTTTGAGGCCACCTGGCTGCAATGCCCACAGCCAAAGAACCAGGCCCCTGACACCCCGGGACCCCCAGAACACCCTAGGGCTGCAGTCTGCACTGAGGTCACAAGCCCTGAGGACCCTTCCAGAGAGAGGCTAGCTGGATAGAGTGCCTCGTCCCCCGGGTCTCTGCCACTGTCTGGGTTTTCAGCACCACCTTTCAATCAGCCATTATCCTTTGGGGAATGGGCTCTATACTAAGGAATACTCCATCCAGCTGCTCTGTAGGAGGATGGGAGGGAGCCACAATATTGTGACACCCCAACACACTGATGATGCTATCCTCTAGTCCAGTGGTTCCCAACCTTTTTTGGTAACTGAGTTTAGATCTGCCCGGAACACCCTTGAAGTACTCCCTCGTGTGTATTTTACCAGTAGTCCTATTATCTCATGAGTCTTCTCAAGTATTGATAAAGCCAAATACCCCCAGGGGTCCTAGTACACCTGGTTGGGAACCACTGCTCTAGTATGTGGGCTGTTGTGCTGTTGTCTGCTGG
The DNA here is from genome assembly GCF_964263955.1 of Coregonus lavaretus. Taxonomy (NCBI): domain Eukaryota; kingdom Metazoa; phylum Chordata; class Actinopteri; order Salmoniformes; family Salmonidae; genus Coregonus; species Coregonus lavaretus. Next base: position 12,176,465 of record NC_140007.1, read on the forward strand.
GGGGCGTAACACATCCCAGGGGGCGTGGCCATAGTGGCATGGTAGGATCCTTGATTCCATAAGCCTGTGCTCAGACACTCTCCTTTCATCTCCGAAAAAGAAAAGAACACTGAAGCGCTTCGTAGGTTTTTCTGGTACTAAAGACTTGCTGTTTCATTTGGATGCTGATAACAATTTAGGGAAGAAGAAGAAAAAGAAAAAGAAGAAGAAGATGAAAGAAGAAGATGAAAAAAAAAGAAGAAGAAGAAGAATAAGAAAGAAGAAGAAGAAAAAATGAAAAAAAGAAGAAGAAGAAGAAGAAGAAGAAAGAAAAAAATACATAATATGGATGACTAGGATGACAGAAGCTAGCATGACAACTTCACAGTCTGTTCTGTTCTTATCTCTACATTCCAGAATGGAAAAAGGCTCTGTTTTTTATGCTGACTCATTCTTTTTTTTTTTTTTTATGTGTCTAAGAAGTGTATAGTGGATTTAGGATTTTGAATGCATGGAACTTTATATCCAAGACCTTACACTGTTCACCATTTCAATCACAGAGGCCATAAGACACTGGTTAATAATAATAATAATAATAAAAAAAGCTCAGTAAGATTTCTCCAAAAGACGACAAGGTGGACACAACACTGAATCTGGCCATAGAATGGGAGACTCATCATTTGGGAGGTTTTGGTTGCACCATGAGAGCCAAATGTGGCCAGGTTAGTTTTTTGGCCATTGCAAAGCCATTAATAAGAACAAAAACATCCCAGAACGTTTGGGTTCAAAGTGTTTCTGAACCTTCCCACAACGTTTCCATTGGATTTTGTTCTCGCTATGTATTTGCCAGATTTTCTGTTATATGATAGCGGATTCGCCTTAATCATTCCATTATTTTTTATTTAGAGTAAAGTGACATATCTTATTTTTTTTACTCCATGTTCTGTCCATAAAGCTTATTTTCATTGCAAACGTTTTTTATGTAATAATGATGTCAGCTGGAACACTGGCTATGAGATTAATTTATATTTTTGGATTTTGTTTCACTTTTAGGTTTGAAATGATTTATATTATTTATTTTTTCATACATGTTTATGGTTGCCATAATAATTTATTACGTTATTTATTTATTCATTTATTATTAATAATAGTGAAAACGCAATAGTATGTGGAAGGAAGTCAGTAAAGAGCACAGTCTTGTGTCATTTAAAAAAATCAGTGGTCAGGAATGTGTGCCTCTGTCTGTATATCTGAGTTGTGCAATTTTCTGCTATCACATCTTAACAGGGCCACACCTGGGTCAGATTCACTAGGTACCAAACCGAAGAAACAACGGACTGAAACAGGGAGGGACTACCTGAAATTGTCCAATAAGAAACCCTCATTTTCATTTTCTGTCGTAAAACGTTTTGCTACGGTGTGCTCTAATGAATACGACCCTGGAAATCCATTCTTGTAGTTTGGTACTGCCCAGACAAGGCACATAATATCTGCCCATTTTGATATGTGAGCACTGCAAGACAGCAGAGAGGCACTGAATACAAACCAGTGCAAATCACCATTGAATCTGACTTGAATACTTTAGCATTCTTTTGTTGACGGTCATCATCATCAATGGGTTTTCATGTTTTTTGGCTTACTTCAAATGTTTTACATCCAAAAGAACACAAACGGGAAAAGAGATAATCCTTACTGACAAGTAGTACATATAGGCTGTGTTTCAAATAGACTGAGGATGACACACTGGAGACACCTAGTCTGCACACACTCACATGTGGCTGTATGAGTTCTGTGCAAGTTAAAGGTGTTTGGAGCATTAGACGCTGAAGGGTCAAAGATACAGCACTTGGTTCAGTCACAGACAGTTATTTGCCTTTGTTTTTGCGACCAAACTGCAAACCCCAAGATGTTGACAGTTGTCACAGAAACCTCTCAGGTCAGTGTTCTTCCTGCTGTTCTTTGCAGTGCAGCGTGGATAGTAGTTGGACTGGTCAGGTGGGACTGGTCAGGCAGAGGCCTACTAATGGGAACCCTAAACCTGATGTATATTGTCTCTCTCTCTCTGTGGACGCTGGGATCAAGCATGCTCTGGCAAAACCTCAGTAACAGTCACTTCTGTATCGTTACGTTCCTGATGTCTGTATGTATGTGTATGTTTCTCATCATCATATTACAAAACTACAAAACAAAACAATATTTGACAAATAAAACCCAAGTGTGTGGTCGATAGCAATTTTTCAATTCCAAACGTTCTATGCAATGAATCATATTTAGGGAAAATACTAAGGAAGAAAGAAACACAACTGAATACCACTATTGTTGTCATGCCTGAGAAAAATACTCCTTTATTGTAGCATTCCTGCTAGAAAAACTAATTGGCTGGTTTGTATATAGCTACAATACTTTTACGTCAGGAAATTGATTAAATGTTTTTATTTTTTGCATGTTTGAGTCCCCTCACTGAAAATTGGGACCCAGTTTGTGCATTTGTTATTTCATAGAAGAGAATAAAGCTGCTGAAGAATTAAGCCAATTCTATGAAGAGATTAAATATATAAATTATATATATATATATATATATATATATAAATAAATATACAGTATATGTAAAACAAATACTAAATGATAAATATATATGATAACATATATCACAAATATTTCTGTAATGACAGGCACTTTTCATGATCAAAGGGGTTGACCTTGTGTGTGTGTACACTGCCACTACCTATTAATATAATATGATGCTCAAGTAGTTTGAACGTTGATGGGAGTCTGCTGGCACTACAAAGCTTGTTTCCTTTTAGTGTGACCCACAGAAAACCATTGTAGGCTATATCCACTCACCATTCATCTGGCTTGAAGGAGGCTATAGTGTGAACATCCCTTAACCCACAACTCACTCTGTACACTAACTGCTATTTCAAGTATGGGCGAATTAGTTCAATGTAAAAAAGTGGGGATATTTTTATGACTTACATTTATGGAATATCTATACAGAAATATTATTTGATCATACAGATGAATAGAGTCATTAGTACACTGTCCATATCCCTATGAAGTCTATGGAATAGAATGATGATCATTTCAATATTGTCCTAATGGAGCTGGTGCAAAGGCCTGCTTACAGCAAATAGACACTGGCATGGAAAGCACCTCACAGGCTCACTTCCATTAGAACAGACTAGTGACTGATGAAGTCACTGTCCACTGACTGAAATATCAGATATGTGTAAATTAGATATAGATATAATAGAGATCATAATAATAAAGCTGTAAAAAAATAAAATAAGGGAAATGATATTTATCAAAATCCAATTATGACTTGTTTATGTTTATGTTTGAAGGAGTTTGTAACTGTGTTCAATCACTTTGCCTCAGGAAAGCACACACAAAATGCACCGTGGCGAAACGAAAGGGGACGTTAATATGCATAGCAGTAAGGGCTTATTATTACAATGCTGATCAATCAAGAAAGCCATCTTGTTACTGTCCCATCCAGTCCTACGTCTACTCTGGAATGCATGGACTTTGGACCACAACATTTTGCCAGGGACAAATAAAACACTCATGTCTTTTTTTATGTCAACCAACAATTGTGCTTTTAAAGTAGCATAGCAACTGTGACCATGCCCTTACTGTGGGTGGTTGTGGATGGCTATGCACAGTGAACAACACAAGTATTTATTACTATGGATGAAGAGAAAAGGGTGACAGACAGGTTTAGAAAGGGAATGCTGAAACAAAAATATTTCACAACCATCAGGGAGCAGTCATCTTTTACTGTAGTGAAAAGCAACAAGTGCATGAGCTAATGCAACCTAACGCCCAACTCCCCAGCCTCAGCCCTCTCCTTTCACCTGGCAGCCATATTCTCTGTAAATACCAGTCAGGACCATAGACCACTCTGTACAACATGTAAATGTCATACTGAACACCATCACAGGCATGGGACGCCGAAGTGTGCAGTGAAAGCCTCACAGACCGACTTCGCCAAACTTGTGCTTTTGTGTAAAAAAAAAATACAAAAAAGAGCAGTTATTGTTTTTTTAAAGCATTGTGTATGTGGCTGGCTCGTGCAGACTGTTTAAAAACTAAAAGTTCTATTCAGAAACATATTGGTCTGTGTAGAGTTGCTATACATGTTGTGTTTGTAAAATGAGAAGGAAAAAAAAACGTCCACAAAAGGGATATCCTGGCTTCCATATACAATTTTTTTTTGTGGAGGGGGGGGGGGGTGTAAAAAAAATCTAATCTAATTAAAAAAAGCAACAGAAAATAAAGGCAGAGTCCCTAAATGAATAAGATGTTACATTCACTGTTGTAAGTGCAATGAGCTATACTTCATGTAAAACATTGTGTATGTTTCAGTGTGTTCCTGTAAACAGTTGTATTAGACTTGGTGCATCATGTCATGTAATGTGATGAATGAAATAATGACCTTACAATACATTTCAATCAGGAAAAGAATAAAGAGAACAAAAAAAATGACTGTTGTGTCTATAGTAATCTGTCTAACATCAGTAGAAAACAGTCAGGTCATCATAGAGAGCTTTCTATGAGTGAGAGACATAACTCGTATCATGGTCACTTGACTCTGCTGCTTCTCCATATTCAAATTCAAGGTTATTATAATTTTGTGGTTTTCTATTTGTTTTTATTTCTATCCGTTTTTAGATTATATTTGAAATTCAGTTTAGTTTCAGTTTGTCAGACTTGATTTGATAAAAACATTTATATTTCATTTTTATATTATTTAGTTTCAGTTTTAGTGTTAGGGACAGAAAGTAGCCTTAATGATGGGAGGCGAGAAGACATTTATGTGTTGTAGGCGTATTGCAAGGGTACTCAAGTACTATTTGAGATGGTCCGGTCACACACATTTCCTAGGTGGCAAATGTCTGGATGGATATTGTCATTTATCAGCTTTGTAACAAACCTGCCCAGTGGGCATACTACATGATAAAGACGTATTTTACTGGTTAAAATCTGGTCGGGACGTCTTATAACTAGATCACAACCAGATTAAGACATATTTTTCATTACGTCTTTTTGAAGTCATTTTGGTTGATATCTGGTTTTTGGTTGAAATCGGATTGAACTACCGACCAGTTATCGAAATGCTACTCAATTAATAGACATCAATCTATGTTTATACATGTGCATAGTGTTTGTGGGCCAGGTACCGATTGCATATAAGACACTAGAGCATTACAATTATAAAAACGTGAGTAATGTTCTTTGTCAGCAAGGTTTGCATGATTCATCTTAGCGCACTTGGCAAACAACAGCTGGCAGCGCGCACCAAAGCGGGTTAGGGTCAACACATTTATGTGTTGTAGGCGTATTGCAAGGGTACTCAAGTACTATTTGAGATGGTCCGGTCACACACATTTCCTAGGTGGCAAATGTCTGGATGGATATTGTCATTTATCAGCTTTGGGTCTTGAGGCATACTTTACCCAGAAAAACACGCTGGGCCCAGGCCTATTCTGAGACTCGGGGGACTCTGCATGGACTCTGAGGACTTCATGCAGGCCAAGGCCTTCCCATGTCCGGCAGAATCATATTACTCTGGGCTCCGGCTAATGGTACCCGGGCCAAGTCCACTTCAGCTTATCCAGCCCAGGGTTTTTATTTGGCAATTGTTGAAATACCTATTTTAAAAAAATTACGAAATGTGATGTACACTACCATGCCAAGAGTGTGCAAAGCTGTCATCAAGGCAAATGGTGGCTATTTGAAGAATCTCAAATATAAAATATATTTTGATTTGTTTAACACTTTTTTGGTTACTACATGATTCCATATGTGCTATTTCATAGTTTTGATGTCTTCACTATTATTCTACAATGTAGAAAATAGTACAAATAAAGAAAAACCCTTGAATGAGTATTTTTTTAATTTTTTAATTTTTTAATTTCACCTTTATTTAACCAGGTAAGCCAGTTGAGAACAAGTTCTCATTTACAACTGCGACCTGGCCAAGATAAAGCAAAGCAGTGCGATAAAAAAACAACACCACAGAGTTAAATATGGGGTAAACAAAACATAAAGTCAAAAATACAAACAGAACATATATATACAGTGTGTGCGAATGTAGTAAGTTATTGAGGTAAGGCAATAAATAGGCCATAGTGCAAAATAGTTTCAATTTCATATTAACACTGGAATGATAGATGTGCAAATAGAGATACTGGGGTGCAAATTAGAAAAAGAAATAACAATAAGGGGATGTAGTAGTTGGGTGGGCTAATTTCAGATGGGCTGTGTACAGGTGCAGTGATCGGTAAGCTGCTCTGACAACTGACGCTTAAAGTTAGTGAGGGAGATAAGAGTCTCCAGCTTCAGAGATTTTTGCAGTAGGTGTTCTAAAACCTTTGACCGGTAGTATATTTCACCCCCAAATCATGGAATTTGCTAGGTCATTAAAAGCTACAATTTGTGACAGTCTCTGTAGTCCTATAGCTATCAGAGATGGTCCCTAATTTAGATAATCTCCAATGCTATAAATGTCTTTGCAGATCTTCTCCAAGTCATTAAGGTTTCGAGGCTGACGTTTGGCAACTCGAACCTTCAGCTCCCTCCACAGATTTTCTATGGGATTAAGGTCTGGAGACTGGCTAGGCCACTCCAGGACCTTAATGTGCTTCTTCTTGAGCCACTCCTTAGTTGCCTTGGCCGTGTGTTTTGGATCATTGTCATGCTGGAATACCCATCCACGACCCATTTTCAATGCCCTGGCTGAGGGAAGGAGGTTATCACCCAAGATTTGACGGTACATGGCCCTGTCCATCGTCCCTTTGATGCGGTGAAGTTGTCCTGTCCCATTAGCAGAAAAACACCCCCAAAGCATAATGTTTCCACCTCCATGTTTGACGGTGGGGATGGTGTTCTTGGGGTCATAGGCAGCATTCCTCCTCCTCCTCCAAACACGGCGAGTTGAGTTGATGCCAAAGAGCTCGATTTTGGTCTCATCTGACCACAACACTTTCACCCAGTTCTCCTCTGAATCATTCAGATGTTCATTGGCAAACTTCAGACGGCCCTGTATATGTGCTTTCTTGAGCAGGGGGACCTTGCGGGCGCTGCACGATTTCAGTCCTTCACGGCGTAGTGTGTTACCAATTGTTTTCTTGGTGACTAATGTCCCAGCTGCCTTGAGATGATTGCTCAAGATCCTCCCGTGTAGTTCTGGGCTGATTCCTCACCGTTCTCATGATCATTGCAACTCCATGAGGTGAGATCTTGCATGGAGCCCCAGGCCGAGGGAGATTGACAGTTATTTTGGGTTTCTTCCATTTGCGAATAATCGCACCAACTGTTGTCACCTTCTCACCAAGCTGCTTGGCGATGGTCTTGTAGCCCATTCCAGCCTTGTGTAGGTCTACAATCTTGTCCCTGACATCCTTGGAGAGCTCTTTGGTCTTGGCCATGGTGGAGAGTTTGGAATCTGATTGATTGATTGCTTTTGTGGACAGGTGTCTTTTATACAGGTAACAAACTGAGTGTGCTCCTAATATCAGCTCGTTACCTGTATAAAAGACACCTGGGAGCCAGAAATCTTTCTGATTGAGAGGGGGTCAAATACTTATTTCCCTCATTAAAATGCAAATCAATTTATAACATTTTTGACATGCGTTTCTCTGGATTTTTTTGTTGTTATTCTGTCTCTCACTGTTCAAATAAACCTACCATTAAAATGATAGACTGATCATTTCTTTGTCAGTGGGCAAACATACAAAATCAGCAGGGGATCAAATACTTTTTTCCCTCACTGTATATGCCTGTTTACAAATACTATCTGCAAATACATGTCAGGCTAGTCTGGTTTTCTATTCTTTACGACGCAACTTTTTTGCCACAGAAGCAGAACAGCAAGAGCTTGAACTGCTCTTACCACTCAGGAGGAGAAGGAAAAGAAATTGCTGCAGGAAGGCTGTCTGTGACAGTCTGTTTTTGACGAGTGGTAGCACACAGCAAAGTATCACTGCAAGTTATAAGCTAGGAATCTCGACAGTTTGTGCCATCGTCAAGGAAGTGCCACGCTATCTGGCATGTCCTGAAGGATGATTTTGTTGCTTTTTGATTTAAATGATCAAAGCTTGATGATTCGTTGATAATTTGAATCAGCTGTGTAGTGCTAGGGCAAAAACCAAAACGTGCACCCGTTGGGGTCCCCGGGACTGAGTTTGGGAAACACTACAGTGAACATTTGATAGCCTTCCTGTTCAATACTAATGGAAACGCTTATTTATTGAAAGTTTATTCTGGCCTTGATGACGCCAAGAAGATCTACAACTACCACCACTCAAGAGCCAGAAGAATTACAGAGAACTGCTTTGGGATCCTTGCTGCAAGATGGAGGATCCTGGGACGAGCCCTTGAGGTTGACTCAGAGAAAGCGTAGACCATAGTGAAGGCCTGCATGGCCCTCCACAATTACCTTTGCACTACAGACACTGACAACACAGTCATTATCAACAAAGTACATCCACCCCATGTTTGTAGACCACTCCACACCCACTGGGGACCTGCATCCAGGAGAGTGGAGACAGCTGGTACAAGGGGACACCAGCTTCCTGGACCCAAGAAACATGTCAGCATACAGGGCAACCAGAGTTGCTATAGATGTGCGCAACAACCTCAAGGACTACTTCCTCACACCAGCTGGTCAAGTGTCTTTCCAGGATGCTGCTATCATGCGTGGCACCCTACAGTAAATGTTGGAATGTGGTTTGGAAAACATGTGCACACATACTGTATGTTCCTGCCTCTGGTTGACGAGTGTTTATACTTTATATAATGTTGTGAGCTACACACTTGGCTGTTGTTGTTTTTTTTAAATCACACTTTACAAATCACTTCATCCTTGTTGTTTTAGTTTGTCATATTCTTTGGAGGCTAGACCCTCAAGACATTTACCTAACCTTGTGTTGTGTAGTGGCCTTTCAGTGAGTACTTTCCTACTTGGGTACATGGGTGAGAGTGAGTGTCCAGCTGTAGACAATAAGGACAGATTCCCAAGACATTAACCTCATTTACATAGCTCGTACAAAGCAGTATACGTTTACTGAGTGACTGATTCAGAACAGTAATATTTTATGTATAAATAACCAAACAAATAAATTTGCAGACCTTTTAGATATTTATTTAGGAAAATAGTTCAATGTAATACACAGGTGAAAAGTGTGATGAAAGAAGAAATAAGAGAAAAAAACACAAAGTAAACACCGGTAACATCATCATGTAGGATTTAAAACACACAGATGATTGATGAGATCTGCCTGCCCCTCCTCCTCGACACAGCAGCTAGTGTCCCTGCTGAACTTAAAGACATACAGTTGAAGTCGGAAGTTTACTCCACGCATTTTTAGTTAACAAACTATAGTTTTGGCAAGTCGGTTAGGACATCTACTTTGTGCATGACACGTAATTTTTCAAAAAATTGTTTACAGACAGATTATTTCACTTATAATTCACTGTATCACAATTCCAGTGGGTCAGAAGTTTACATACACTAAGTTCACTGTGCCTTTAAACAGCTTGGAAAATTCCAGAAAATGATGTCATGGCTTTAGAAGCTTCTGATAGGCTAATTGACGTCATTTGAGTCAATTGGAGGTGTACCTGTGGATGTATTTCAAGGCCTACCTTCAAACTCAGTGCCTCTTTGCTTGACATCATGGAAAAATCAAAAGAAATCAGCCAAAACCTCAGAAAAAAATTGTAGACCTCCACAAATCTGGTTCATCCTTGGGAGCAATTTCCAAACGCCTGAAGGTACCATGTTCATCTGTACAAACAATAGTACGCAACTATAAACACCATGGGACCACACAATCATCATACCGCTCAGGAAGGGGACGCGTTCTGTCTCCTAGAGATGAACGTACTTTGGTGTGAAAAGTGCGAATCAATCCCAGAACAACAGCAAAGGTCCTAGTGAAGATGCTGGAGGAAACAGGTACAAAAGTATCTATATCCACAGTAACATCAATCAATCAATCAATTTTATTTTATATAGCCCTTCTTACATCAGCTAATATCTCGAAGTGCTGTACAGAAACCCAGCCTAAAACCCCAAACAGCTAGTAATGCAGGTGTAGAAGCACGGTGGCTAGGAAAAACTCCCTAGAAAGGCGAAAACCTAGGAAGAAACCTAGAGAGGAACCAGGCTATGAGGGGTGGCCAGTCCTCTTCTGGCTGTGCCGGGTGAAGATTATAACAGAACCATGCCAAGATGTTCAAAAATGTTCATAAGTGACAAGCATGGTCAAATAATAATCAGGAATAAATCTCAGTTGGCTTTTCATAGCCGATCATTAAGAGTTGAAAACAGCAGGTCTGGGACAGGTAGGGGTTCCATAACCGCAGGCAGAACAGTTGAAACTGGAATAGCAGCAAGGCCAGGCGGACTGGGGACAGCAAGGAGTCACCACGGCCGGTAGTCCCGACGTATGGTCCTAGGGCTCAGGTCTCTCAGTTGGCTTTTCATAGCCGATCATTAAGAGTTGAAAACAGCAGGTCTGGGACAGGTAGGGGTTTCGTAACCGCAGGCAGAACAGTTGAAACTGGAATAGCAGCAAGGCCAGGCGGACTGGGGACAGCAAGGTGTCATCATGCCCGGTAGTCCTGATGTATGGTCCTAGGGCTCAGGTTCTCAGAGAGAACATGAGTCCTATATCGACATAACCTGAAAGGCCGCTCAGCAAGGAAGAAGCCACTGCTCCAAAACCGCCATAAAAAAGCCAGACTACGGTTTGCAACTCCACATGGGGACAAAGATCGTACTTTTTGGAGAAATGTACTCTGGTCTGATCAAACAAAAATAGAACTGTTTGGCCATAATTACCATCGTTATGTTTGGAGGAAAAAGGGGGCTGCTTGCAAGCCGAAGTACACCATCCCAACCGTGAAGCACGGGGGTGGCAGCATCATGCTGTGGGGGTGCTTTGCTGCAGGAGGGACTGGTGCACTTCACAAAATAGATGGCATCATGAGGTAGGAAAATTATGTGGTTATATTTAAGCAACATCTCAAGATATCAGTCAGGAAGTTAAAGCTTGGTCGCAAATGGGTCTTCCAAATGGACAATGACCCCAAGCATACTTCCAAAGTTGTGGCAAAATGGCTTAAGGACAACAAAGTCAAAGTATTGGCGTGGCCATCACCAAGTCCTGACCTCAATCCTATAGAACATTTGTGGGTAGAACTGAAAAGGCGTGTGCGAGCAAGGAGGCCTACAAACCTGACTCAGTTACACCAGCTCTGTCAGGAGGAATGGGCCAAAATAACCCAACTTATTGTGGGAAGCTTGTGGAAGGCTACCCGAAACGTTTGACCCAAGTTAAACAATTTAAAGGCAATGCTACAAAATACTAATTGAGTGTATGTAAACTTCTGACCCACTGGGAATGTGATGAAATAAATAAAACCTGAAATAAATCATTCTCTCTACTATTATTCGGACATTTCACATTCTTAAAATAAAGTGGTGATCCTAACTGACCTAAGACAGGGAATTTTTACTATGATTAAATGTCAGGAATTGTGAAAAACTGAGTTTAAATGTATTTGGCTAAGGTGTATGTAAACTTCCGACTTCAACTGTATACAGTTTTTCTCCCACCAGCCACTGGGCACCCCCTCAACCGCCCTATGTGGTTATGGCAACACTAAAATTGACATGTGTGAGTAAGATATGACTAAAATGTCACACCCTCAGTTAAACTAATAATGTATGACTATTAGAAGACTAGAGCTTAGAGAGTTAATCATATGTGCTTATATAAGATGCATATTTGCCCAGCAACAGAGTATTTGTGTCTTGTAGTTAGGCAAGCAGAAGTGCAAACGTTGAAACCAATAACAGGAGACCGGTTTCAAAAACAGATGTCCCCACACAGGGAGGGGGAGTGAGAGGCTTGCAGAATATTGTGAGAACGCGATAACTATGTATGGGAATAGTGAAAAAATTCAGCCTGCCTGAGCAAGGAGTAGGCTATGATAAGAACTTGTGTGTGTGTGTGTGTGTGTATGTGTGTGTGAGTATAAAAAGACTGTGCACCCATTTTAGAGCAGAGCGCTCTCTGAATAAAGATCTGATAATTGTAAGCTGGGAGACTGTCTGTTTATTAGAGATTTACAACCTCTGGGATACAGATTGAGTAATATAAGAGTTCAGTTTGAAACATCGAGAAAATTCTCGTGACATGGGGTCCCTCCAGCTGCCTGTTAAATACGGGAATAAAGTTCTGCCAGCTGTTTAGTTACACGTGTCTCGCCATGGTACCAACCTGGGCCTCGACCTGTTCAGTAGCCTTCGCTCTCTTGGACACCAGTGGTTCAGACATCCTCACCGTCGCCACTCCGTGGCAGCAATAGCACCCTGCACTGTTCGACGGCTTGGGCTGCCTCACCTCCTTCGCACACCAGCCCGATTGATCCCACCGTGACCTCCATCATACAACGTCCACAGCGCGTCCCACTGGCCATGCGCACAGACGTTGATGCCGAGCTCCGGCGCCAGCTAGAGGAAGACATCATCGAGCCTATCAATGCATCCCCCTGGATCTCAAACCTGGTGGTGGTAAAAAAGAAATCAGGGGGACTGCGTACCTGTGTGGACCTTAGAGCAGCAAACAAGGCCATCATCCCAGACAAATACCCCCTGCCCACTGTGGAAGAGCTCACTACCCTGTTCTACGGCTCCACTGTGTTCACCAAGCTGGACCTCCGTCAGGGATACCTACAGGTGCCACTACACCCCAGAAGCTGCAACCTTACAGCGTTCATCACCCACTTAGGGGTCTTCCGCTACAAGCACATAGCGTTTGGATTAAGCTCTGTCCCCAGCTGCTTCCAAAAGATCATGATGTCTGCCTTCGCGGGGTCCCAGGGGTGGCCATCTACCTCGATGACATCGTTGTTCACGGCCCACCACAAAGGTACATGATGAGTGCCTCCACAGTGTGTTCTCTGCACTGGCAAAAAAACACCTCACTCTCAATGGAGAAAAGTGTTTCTTCTCCACCCCTCCACAGTGTCCCTCATGCTGGGACGTGAGCCCTCATCCGGTTCAAACACCCGCTCACAATGCTCGGGCCACAGTCACAGCCAACCAGCAGCGGATGAAAGACCGCTTTGACAAGTTACGGCGGGTTAGGCCACCTGTCATAGCCGCCTCCGACTGGGTCAGGATCAGACGGCCCAACCGTGACAACAAGCTCCAGTCCTTCTGGTCAAACCCTGTTCAGGTCAGACAGCAGATTGGACCAGCCACATTCCAGCTGACCCACTTAGGGGTCTTCCGCTACAAGCGCATGGCATTTGGATTAAGCTCTGCCCCCAGCTGCTTCCAAAAGATCATGACGTCTGCCTTCGCGGGATCCCAGGGGGTGGCCATCAACCTCGATGATATCGTTGTTCAGGGGCCTAGTACCCTGCCCTGAACTTTAGTCACTATCCAGCTACCACTGTGTACATAGTCATGGAACACTGGTCACTTTAATAAATGTTTACATACAGATTTAACCACTTCATATGTACATTTGGAAAGTATTCAGACCCCTTGACTTTTTCCACATTTTGTTAAGTTACAGCCTTATTCTAAAATTGATTAAATAAATAATAATCCTCATCAATCGACACACAATACCCCATAATGACAAAGCGAAAACAGGTTTTTAGAAATGTTTGCAAAGTATTCAGACCATTGCTATGAGACTCGAAATTGAGCTCAGGTACATCCTGTTTCCATTGTTCATCCTTGAGATGTTTCTACAACTTCATTGGATTCCACCTATGATAAATTCAATTGATTGGACATGATTTGGAAAGGCACGCACCTGTCTATATAAGGTCCAACAGTTGACAGTACATGTCAGAGCAAAAACCAATCCATGAGGTCGAAGGAATTGTCCATAGAGCTCCGAGACAGGATTGTGTCAATGCGCAGATCTGGGGAAGAGTACCAAAACATTTATGCAGCATTGAAGGTCCCCAAGAACACAGTAGCCTCCATCATTCTTAAATGGAAGAAGTTTGGAACTACCAAGACTCTTCCTAGAGCTGGCCGCCCAGCCAAACTGAGCAATCGGGGGAGAAGGGCCTTGGTCAGGGAGGTGACCAAGAACCCGATGGTCACTCTGACAGAGCTCCAGAGTTCCTCTGTGGAGATGGGAGAACCTTCCAGAAGGACAACCATCTCTGCAGCACTCCACCAATCAGGCCTTTATGGTAGAGTGGCCAGACGGAAGCCACTCCTCAGTAAAAGGCACATGACAGTCCGCTTGGAGTTTGCCAAAAGGCACCTAAAGGACTCTCAGACCATGACAAACAAGATTCTCTGGTCTGATGAAACCAAGATTGAACTCTTTGGACTGAATGCCAAGCGTCACGTCTGGAGGAAACCAGGCACCGCTCATCACCTGGCCAATACTATCCCTACGGTGAAGCATGGTGGTGGCAGCATCATGCTGTGGGGATGTTTTTCAGCGGCAGGGACACTAGTCAGGATCGAGGGAAAGATGAACGGAGCAAAGTACAGAGAGATCCTTGATGAAAACCTGCTCAGGACCTCAGACTGGGGCGAAGGTTCACCTTCCAACAGGACAACGACCCTAAGCACACAGCCAAGACAACGCAGGAGTGGCTTCGGGACAAGTCTCTGAATGTCCTTGAGTGGCCCAGCCAGAGCCCGGACTTGAACTCGATCTAACATCTCTGGAGAGACCTGAAAATAGCTGTGCAGCAACGCTCCCCATCCAACCTGACAGAGCTTGAGAGGATCTGCAGAGAAGAATGGGAGAAACTCCCAAATACAGGTGTGCAAAGCTTGTAAGGTCATACCCAAGAAGACTCGAGGCCAAAGGTGCTTCAACAAAGTACTGAGTAAAGGGTCTGAATACTTATGTAAATATGATTTGCTTTGTCATTATGGGGTATTGTGTGTAGATTGATAAATATTTAATCAATTTTAGAATAAGGCTGTAACGTAACAACATTTGGAAAAAGTGAAGGGGTCTGAATACTTTCCGAATGCACTGTATGTGTATGCAACCAGTAAGATTTGATTTGGAGCTATGCACTCAAAATAATCCCATGCGAGACTGAGCCTTTTGCGACCGACCACTGCTGGTGTTGGGTTTGCTGCTGCCATTGTTCACACCCATGCTCCGCGCTCTCCCTCGTATTTCTTCCCTGTTAGCTACTGATAGTGATGCAGAAGCCACGCCTATTTGAAACATTGCTATCTACTGGCAGCATTTACCCGCGAGATTCATAAACTCAAAAACCTTTGTTTACTTTAATAACCTTGGTCAAATGCACACAGTCAGACTAAGGTGGTGGGATACAGTATAAATGCTACTGTATGGAGTGAGTGGGGAATATTTTTTGACAACATTTTGTACAATCGTTGCATTTAGAGTCCATAAAAATCATGCTGGCCATTCCTTTGACAACCTTTCACTTCCTCCATACTACCGGTATACCAGAATGATCATGTTTAAATGGCAGAGGCATAGATTAATTATTTTTTCAGTTCAAATTAGATTCAAGGAAAGATTCACCCATTTTGAATTATCGTATTTGTGCATCTCTGAGCGATGTTCTAGCGATTCCCGGGGTCAAAAACATGAAATGACCCTGGGAATCAATAGAACATCGCTCAGAGATGCACAAATACGATATAACATTCAAAATGGGTGAATCTTTCCTTTTGAGTTTCTTATCAGAAGTTCACTTAATGTTCACCAATTTTAATGTAAAATAAAAAAAAAACATGTAGTTAAACTATAATTAGGATTTCATTAGATGTTTCCCATAAACTAGCAAGCTGTCCAAAGTACAGAAATTACACATAAAAATTCCCATCTCAAAAGAATGTTCTCACCAAAGGTTTGTTTAAATAATATAAAAAATAAATAAATTGCACAAAATATGCTATTTGCTTGTGATTCCACTGTACTAAACACCTCAGACATAGAGGAGAAGATATGAAACAGTTAAGGATTTTCAAAAAGGGTAAAACGCAATTTACAGTGTACAAAACATTAGGAACATCTTCCTAATATTGAGTTGCACCCCCTTTTGCCCTCAGAACAACCTCAATTCATCAGGGCATGGACTCTACAAGGTGTCGAAAGCATTCCACAGGGTGGTGGACCATTCTTGATAGACATAGGAAACTGTTGAGTGTGAAAGAAAGTGTGCGCCTGGCAGCTACTACCATACCCTGTTCAAAGGGCACTTAAATCAGTCATGCCCACATACACAATCCATGTCTCAATTGTCTCAAGGCTTAAAAATCCTTCTTTAACCGGTCTCCTCCCCTTCATCTACAGTGATTGAAGTGGATTTAACAAGTGACATCAATAAGGGATAATAGCTTTCACCTGGATTTTCCTGGTCAGTCTGTCATGGAAAGAGCACTCAGTGTATAAGCTATTCTTATACAAATAAACACCACACAAAGTAAGATAAAATCTACTTTTTTTAATGTTGGTACATTAGTCTTAAGTTGCTAGTCAACAAATTAGCATTTGATGAAACAGTGATGAAGTGTGTGGATACAACCAGAAGTAGCGATCAGTTTCACATACATTTCCTGTACATACGGTGAAAACGGACACTTCTTCTGACCTAAACATTTCAAAGTGTTATTGACAATAATAAAGTACTGTATAGAGAGATGGGTTAGAAAAACAAATGTGTCAAACTCTGATCTGATAAATGTAAAAACACCTTAAATATTAAATGAAATGCAGGTAAAAAAAAAAGGTTTTGGAAAATCGGCTTACTTAAATGTAGGCACTAAGTATAACCATGGGGGAAAAAAAGTATCAACGCTAAGACATAATGCAAGGCTTCTTGGTTCGCCATATCTTTTTGCCACATTCTGTTGCCCATTTCTCAAACCACCAGCAATTCCACAAAAACTAAGACATTTGTTAAAGCAATAGACGTAATTTTGTGACGTGTCAGGCTAAATGAAAAATAACAAAATAAGTAGCAAACTGGGGCGAGAGGGGCACAAATATTCAGTCAAGATCAAATTGCTCTAAACTGTAAATTCATCTTTACTTAGAGACTACCATGGTGATCCACAGACCAAATGGACACAATCACTTATGAGATGGGCTCATCTACAGTCAAATAAGGTACCAATACAGTAATCTAAATGTTGGTTTGCCTGCCAATGACAAAACTAAAGTATTTATGTGTATTATTATACATGTAAAGGTAGAGAGACACTAAGAGCTATTGGTTGGTTGCATAGATTTTGGCTGTCGTTTCAAAAGCACAGTGTAACATGGGAATCCAAACTGAATCCCCCTACATTTCAATATTGTATCACGTCAAAAGATTCAGTTTGGACTCACATGAAGAGTATTCCCAATGGTCAACATGACATGATGTTTTACTAGCCAGATACTAGAGTCGTTTGCTGCTTTGAAAGACCTGCAAAGCAGAAGCACATCGGTTTACACTTTGATTCATGCATGCAGATCTAATCTACAAGGCTTCAATGTAATATTTACCGCAGTACAATTAACTGAACATTAATAAATATATACCCCTACCGTATATTGTATGAGTGCGACTATTTCGGTATAAAAATGATTCAATGCCACAGTCTCTTATAAATAAGAACTTACACCTAATGGCTCATCATTGTGAAAGAGATTGGTGATGTAAGAGTGTGTGGTTTAAAGCTACACAGAGTTCCTAACATGAGGAAGGTAACAATATGCTTACAAGGGAAGCTGGTAATATTATACAATCACTTCTACTCTATATCGGCTATTATTCCATCAATTCCAAATTCACTTTGAGCTGGTTGGACAGTTATGATGATTAGCTAGCTATATTTATAAAAGTAGGTATTTACATACATGTATGTCTTACATGAAACATGCTTTATCATGCTCTAGTGATAACTATTATTTAGTTCTTGAGGTAACAATTATCAATTCATAGCCAATGACTGCACAGCAAACCACCCTTGCCAGCCATACCTGTAGTTAAAAGGAACCATATGGCTTAAGATTCTGTACAAATCACTACAGTCATTCATACACACTCGCAGAGCCACACACACACATTAGTGGAGGCTAGTGGGAGGAGCTATAGGAGGACGGGCTCATTGTAATGTCTGGAATGGAATCAATCCAATATGTTATTTCCATATGTTCGATGTGTTTGATACCGTTCCATTAATTCCATTCCAGCCATTACAATGAGCTCTTCCTCCTATAGCTCCTCCCACCAGCCTCCTCTGGTACACATTATACTCTTCTTATAATCTTATTAACCCTCATTGTTATTTTCTTACTAATGATTACTTGAACACTCTAAATTGACTGACTAGGTAAACAACAACAGCTGAACGTACGGTAGGCCACCGCCACAGAGCTAGGGGTCGCTAACGCTGTTAGCTAGCCAGCCAATAGCCATGCAGCAGAGTAACAAAGGAATAATTTATGCTGGGGGAATTACTAGCTGACTGCCTGACTGAGGGGCTGTATTCAAAGACTGAGCAGTGGCCAATGTGGATCGATGTATGTGATTGGCCTATATGGTCAAATGATTATTATTCTTATCTATACATACAGGTTACATTACATGACAGGTACAGTGATGAGAAGCTCGCCCTCTGGACGTATATAGGGGACAGCCAGACCTGGGTGGAATACTCCAGGTGTGCTGTGTTTAGCTTGTCAGGCGCAATGGAACCAATGGAATAATTCCAAAAGTGCAAACTCCACATGCCAAACAAGTTAAATCAAGCTCAAGTATTTTGAATATTTGAAATAGGTATTCAACCCAGGTCTAATAGGGAGGAGGGAGGGGTACCCACAATGCACTCCTGTTCAATCACAAAACAGTCTCCTCCAGACTCACAGTCTCTGTTCATGTCTGCTTCCACCTGTGCTGCCACAAACATGTCCCAAAGAATCTTCAAACCAATGATCAGTCAAAGGAGCATTCACATCCCTGATTTCACTGTTGACTGTTCCCTTCCATCACTGTTAGGAGCCTGTGGAGGGGAGGATTGTGCTCACACAGACGCATGTGTTACCCAAGGAGAGGCTAACGCCGCTTCAGAGTTCCAATGGGAGACAGTGTAGTGCTTAGAACAGGGGTGCCAGGGGACTGGCAGGGGGGGGGAAGGGAGGCTGAAGGGATTGGGGTGGTGTTAGGGAGGTGGGGGTGTTCATGGAACCCCCCTGGATCAGTAGATATCAGGAAGGTCAGAGTAATTCCTATCAAAGTAGCCCCCTGTGTAGAGCCAGTCCTGGGATGACGTATAGGGGTTTGTGCCTGACTGGAACCATCTGGAAGACACGATAAAACACAATTATGGTTATTATGGTTTACTTTAAAAATATATATACCACCGTTTACCTTTTTGTTATTCAAGTATTTTATAAAAAAA
Source organism: Coregonus lavaretus (assembly GCF_964263955.1). Classification (NCBI taxonomy): domain Eukaryota; kingdom Metazoa; phylum Chordata; class Actinopteri; order Salmoniformes; family Salmonidae; genus Coregonus; species Coregonus lavaretus. The sequence continues at coordinate 12,195,885 of NC_140007.1, forward strand.
ATAAAAAATGGTTATCTTGAAATGCGAGGACGCCCAGTTGTCACCTAGTGGACCATTCCTCCTCGTCCTTGGAACGGTCTTTCCGCGCCAACCTCTGTTTCTCCTCCAGCCTCTCCTTCTCTCGACTGGCTTCATCTGCACAAACAAGAACATAGGATCTTCCATTACCTATTGGTACATGACCATTCTGACCACTGTATTCTTCTGTAATTAAAAGCCGATACACAACCCTAACTTCAATAAACCAGCCTCTAATACTTTGGGTATGTGGATATTTTACTGTTCAATGACATACTTAACAACCCCTCCACCAAAAAAAGAAAGAAATCTGAACACAAATAGGAAATGTGAATGCACCACCCAAAGGGAACGTTAGAGGGCAGCATCATCTAGCAAGTGTGGGGATGTAGCAGAAAGACTTCATTACCTATGTCTCCGTTCTCCATGGCTCTAATGTCGGGCCGCAGGCGGCAGTCTGTGGAGGCCAGGGTGGCCTGCATGCCAGGCTCCAGCTCATTCAGCGACATGGCAAAGTTAGTGAAGTTATACATCTGGAAAAACAAGATCATACAGAATTAACACCATCAAAATCGATGAGTGTGTGTGTGTGTGTAAACTTGAAGAAAAATAAGTAGGAGCACTTCAGGTATTCCAAAACAACCACAGGTGCTCTTGGAGGGGAATAGTAATTGAAAGGCAAAATTATAACCACAAATGGGTACTAAGTATGAGTCCAGGCACTCGTGTGGGTTTGAAAGTTAAAAAGCCTTTGTGAGCCAAGTCATTATTAAAATACACCAACGGGTATCGGCTTAGGCCTTCATCAGTGTGTGGAGGAGAAGCAATTAAATATCCTTGACACACCTGTGCCTAGGTGATCACAGGTAATTCATCTATTGGCCAATAGGGACCAGCATAATAACAGCACATCAAACACTGTCATAAGCAAAAAAAATTGCAAAAAATGTAATATTCAATGCATTCAGGGAAAAACCCATTTTACTGTAGGTAAATGGTAGAAAAATAGTGTGTAAGCTGTTGGGTATACGCTAAGCGCTGCGTGTGTGTGTATGAGCATGTGTTTGTTTACACGTCGGTGTGTTACCTTAGCAGAGTGTTGGGGTCGTGATGATATTCTCCACAGCAGGGTACTGCCAGGGATCACAGCTACTGTCTCCTGGACCTCAGGCATGTTGTCTGCAACATCGTTGTCTGCCCCCTCAGGCTCCTCCTGTGTACACGTAGACACACGTCTAGATATAAATAGCACTTTTTACAAAATCAAATGAAAATGTGTATTTCCCTTCTGAATAAAGCAAAAACATCAGAAATGACTTAAGCAAGGGATATGTTCCATGAGTATACTATGTCTACTACAAACAGAATACTGAAATGAACATACACCATACTGTTCTCAATGGTTTACTATATGGGTCTTTCTATAAACTAGGGTACCAGTGAGGATTTTCTGCAGTGGACAACTTGTTTCCGCTGTTGATAAGTCATTGATAATAATCTGCCAATTTTGTTCATGTCATTACATTAAGATATAAGGGGGGAGTTGCGTCACTACAGCCTGGGGTTCGATCCGGGAGTCCCATAGGGTGGCGCACAATTGGCCCAGCGTTGTCCGGGTTAGGGGAGGGTTTGGCCGGGGGGGCTTTACTTGACTCATCGCGCTTTAGCGACTCCTTGTGGCGGGCCGGGCGCCTTCAAGCTGACTTCGGTCGTCAGTTGAACTGTGTTTCCTCCGACACATTGGTGCGGCTGGCTTCCGGGTTAAGCGAGCGGGTGTTAAGAAGATTGTCTGTTTTTGGGCATCGAGATCTCGGAAATGCACTGTGACTACGTAATATTTAGTGTGTCCTTATGTTACAGCGTGAAATCAGTTTTCATGGGCACACAAATCCAAAATAATGTCTGCGTTAGTAAAATCAAATGCTTCTAACCGAAAGTCACCTTAACTTGATACTTAAAACCAATATCAATATGGTCATTAACGTGGTTCTTCAATAATTATGCAGAATACTTGTCAGGTGACAAACAGCTGTTATGATACAGCGTGCGACCTAACAGCTAAAGTGCAGGGAAAACGTGATTGCAAAAAATGTCCAGAATATTTTGGTGTCACATTCATTACATCGGTGAAGACAGTTGTGCCGTGATCCACGTTGGATCTAATATCCCTAGTAAATTGATGTTGATTATGTGTTGTCTGCTTGATTTACAGCAGGATCTCGTTAGATTTAACAGAGAAAGCATCAAGGTAATGAGTGAATGTTTTCATGCGTTTCTGTGCCTCAGATTTAACACAGTCTACTGTGCGCAATTGTGTTGGATAGACTATTGCACAACACCATATTCCTTTCCATTATTCTGGATATTAGAATGACAACACATTACATAGTAGCCAAGTGGGCTTAAGGTCAATATACAGCATTTAAAACAGTCAACAGCAATATAATCAATTCAGGGCTTGTAAAATTATATCTAGGCTAAATATAAGCCTTCCACAACCATAAGACCCACTAATAATTACATCATTTTATTAAAATAGTTTAACCTGCCTTTTTGCAGTAATCATTGATCTGGCTTTTTATGAAAATGCCCTTTTTGTTACAAATTTAACCAGAACCATCCACATATAATGACCAAGCTCTTGTAGCAGGTGAACGCATTATAGAAAATAAACACAGGTCTCTCAAGCACAAGCCAACTTGCTAAGGAGTGGCCAGCTTAATCTTTACACTTCAAGACTAGCCAGGGTTGCCATGTCTGCGGTTTTCCTGCCAAATTGGTCTACTTTGAAAACAATGTCGCGGGTATTGGTCGCGGGTTGCGTTTTGTTTGCATACTTCTAAATTAAACCGTGGCCACCATGGCATTTCTCTTGTATTTTTTTTTATATCTATTAATTTCACTGTGACCTGCTTCTGCTGGCTATCAGGCAGTGAGGCAGGCTGCTGCTGAGTGAGTGTGTGAGTGTTGGGGAGGAACGGGAGGGCCGGAGGGGTGTGCGTGTGTGTTGAACACAGTCATTGGTGTTGAGAGATTGCTGCAGCAGGCAGCTGAGTCAAATGAGTGAGAGAGCAGCACGAGCTGCATCCTGACAGCACCCAGTCCTACCAATCATTACTAGAGCCAACACAGCAAGGGAGAGAAACTGAGAAATAATAATCCAACAGTTTCAGAGAGAGAACTATGTGCTTTCTCTCTGGGTAGGCTATATAGGCAGGGCGCCCCGTTGTCCCGGTGGATGATAACAAATATATATATGTCTGGGACGGTTCAAACAGACTTTGGGACAGTTCTAGGATGATAGATCCACAATTCATACAACTAGGCCTACTGTACATCAAAACACATTCAAAAGCAAATGAGGCTGATGCAACAGATCAGAACGTTTAGCTTAAACTATTATTTCTTCAAATTATTAGTGCAGCAAGACGCACACCAGTAGCCTATGCGCAAATGTTCCAAAATGCAATTAGCGGGAACACAAAAAAAATAATGCATATGCGAGTATTTTCATGTGACGTGAAAATATCCATTAGAAATGTAGAAAGAGGGGAGATCTACAGATGCAACAAGCAACATGGGTTGTTAATATGACTAAGATTGTGAATGCCGACTGCCTTCACTCAGATTGCAAGGTGGCTGGTACGCAACAGGCATTGGCCTTTCTCTCCGCTCGTGACCATTTCATCTGAATGAACTGTGCCTCAAATGTGTCAACAGAATCAAGACGTTAATGTTAATTATCCTACATTAGAATTGTCAAACATGACTGGCGTTTAGCCTAAATTTATGTAATTAAACTTTTCATTAAAGTTTAGCTACATATTCTGGCGCCTCTCATGTCAGCATCGATGTGGACATGAGGCTGTAGCCAATACACATATAACCTAGGCTAGACTTTTACATGTAGGCTAATTATTTATGTACATTTATGCAAAATGGATATAAATAGGATTATTATAATGTTGGCTTTTTTTTTAGAGGCTTTTTTTTTTTTATGTGGATTTCTGGCTCAATTGACAGCCCCATTTATCTATTTCAGTAGTAGGCTACTCGCATTAGTCTTTTAAAAATCACTGAATGACCTAGGTCCTACCTGGATAAGAAGATGCTTATTTCTCAGAATGAGAACGAGTTGTCAATTCCTTATATAAATGCTTTTTAAGCTCATTATACATTTATAAAACAGACTAAACAGCTAGCACATAACACTCTGTGGCTAAAATGCTGCAAGCCTTAGGCTACTTGGTACCGTAATGTTGTGCCAACAGAAACTGAACGTTGTTCCAGAATAAATGTTCATTAATACTCCAGTTTAGTAGTGTCTGCTCTGTGTGTAATTTTGGGAGTCAAGACAAAGAGGGCGTTAGAAAGGTTAAGTTCTCCTCTGTTACAGTAAAATAATGTCTCAACGTGTCTCAACGTGTCCTGGAACGTTGTGTCCTGGAACGTGCACACTGCAAAGCACAGAAAGAGCGAGGGAGACGAGACCAAAAAGACATGAGAACAAGCGGACATAAACGCTCATAAAAAACTTGATAATTGCAATACAGGCATTTGGAAATCCGCGCTACAAAATACATTCAAATTAACTCGATATGTCACCCAGCCCTATTCACAATATAATCTGGTGATCAGGTTATGAAATTACAAATACATTTTGGTGTCCATGTTACACCTGCAATTTTAAAGGATATATAGTCCTAGGTCTATGTTGTTGGTGTTAGGTGGAGTTGTGGGCTAATTTGGCATATATACACTTTTATTTCTCTAAATACACGAGGAACTTTGAAATGTTGATCCAATGTCACACATTGGCCCCTTAATTTATAGAAAGACGCATATATAGAACATACATAGGGGCTAAAGACTACCAACAGTGACCTAGACTACTGTTTTTTACCTTGACATAATGTCATGACATGCTGCCAGAATCATCAGGAAATCAAAATCAGAGGACAGTTATCAAGAGAAGTAAATGTTGTATAGGCCTATTACAATGTGTCAAACAATAAAACACACGCATACACTATTAGGCTCAATCTGCTTTGAAAATAACTTGGGGCGGGGCGACCAAGCTATTGTGTGCAAGTAAAGCAAGCTCTACATTAGTATTATGAAATTAATGATATGGAGGCTGAGGTGTTGCTGTGTGTACATGTATGTACAGTGGGGGGAAAAAGTATTTAGTCAGCCACCAATTGTGCAAGTTCTCCCACTTAAAAAAGATGAGAGAGGCCTGTAATTTTCATCATAGGTACACGTCAACTATGACAGACAAATTGAGAATTTTTTTTCCAGAAAATCACATTGTAGGATTTTTTATCAATTTATTTGCAAATTATGGTGGAAAACAAGTATTTGGTCACCTACAAACAAGCAAGATTTCTGGCTCTCACAGACCTGTAACTTCTTCTTTAAGAGGCTCCTCTGTCCTCCACTCGTTACCTGTATTAATGGCACCTGTTTGAACTTGTTATCAGTATAAAAGACACCTGTCCACAACCTCAAACAGTCACACTCCAAACTCCACTATGGCCAAGACCAAAGAGCTGTCAAAGGACACCAGAAACAAAATTGTAGACCTGCACCAGGCTGGGAAGACTGAATCTGCAATAGGTAAGCAGCTTGGTTTGAAGAAATCAACTGTGGGAGCAATTATTAGGAAATGGAAGACATACAAGACCACTGATAATCTCCCTCGATCTGGGGCTCCACGCAAGATCTCACCCCGTGGGGTCAAAATGATCACAAGAATGGTGAGCAAAAATCCCAGAACCACACGGGGGGACCTAGTGAATGACCTGCAGAGAGCTGGGACCAAAGTAACAAAGCCTACCATCAGTAACACACTACGCCGCCAGGGACTCAAATCCTGTAGTGCCAGACGTGTCCCCCTGCTTAAGCCAGTACATGTCCTGGCCCGTCTGAAGTTTGCTAGAGTGCATTTGGATGATCCAGAAGAGGATTGGGAGAATGTCATATGGTCAGATGAAACCAAAATAGAACTTTTTGGTAAAAACTCAACTCGTCGTGTTTGGAGGACAAAGAATGCTGAGTTGCATCCAAAGAACACCATACCTACTGTGAAGCATGGTGGTGGAAACATCATGCTTTGGGGCTGTTTTTCTGCAAAGGGACCAGGACGACTGATCCGTGTAAAGGAAAGAATGAATGGGGCCATGTATCGTGAGATTTTGAGTGAAAACCTCCTTCCATCAGCAAGGGCATTGAAGATGAAACGTGGCTGGGTCTTTCAGCATGACAATGATCCCAAACACACCGCCCGGGCAACGAAGGAGTGGCTTCGTAAGAAGCATTTCAAGGTCCTGGAGTGGCCTAGCCAGTCTCCAGATCTCAACCCCATAGACAATCTTTGGAGGGAGTTGAAAGTCCGTGTTGCCCAGTGACAGCCCCAAAACATCACTGCTCTAGAGGAGATCTGCATGGAGGAATGGGCCAAAATACCAACAACAGTGTGTGAAAACCTTGTGAAGACTTACAGAAAACGTTTGACCTGTGTCATTGCCAACAAAGGGTATATAACAAAGTATTGAGAAACTTTTGTTATTGACCAAATACTTATTTTCCACCATAATTTGCAAATAAATTGTGTGTGTTAACAAACCTAAAAAACACTGTGTTAACAAACCTCAAAACGAGCTTCAATGCCATACAACACTCCTTCAGTAGCCTCCAACTGCTCTTAAACACTAGTAAAACTAAATGCATGCTCTTCAACCGAACGCTGCTTGCACCCGCCCACCCGACTAGAATCACTACTCTCGACGGGTCTGACCTAGAGTATGTGGACAACTACAAATATCTAGGTGTCTGGTTAGACTGTAAACTCTCCTTCCAGACTCACATTAAGAATCTCCAATCCAAAGTTAAATCTAGTATCGGGTTCCTATTTCGCAACAAAGCCTCCTTCACTCATGCTGCCAAACATGCCCTCGTAAAACTGACTATCCTACCGATCCTTGACTTCGGCGATGTCATTTACAAAATAGCCTCCAACACTCTACTCAGCAAATTGGATGTAGTCTATCACAGTGCCATTCGTTTTGTCTCCAAAGCCCCATATACTACCCACCACTGTGACCTGTACGCTCTTGTTGGCTGGTCCTCACTACATATTCGTCGCCAAACCCACTGGCTCCAGGCCATCTATAAATCACTGCTAGGCAAATCCCCGCCTTATCTTAGCTCATTGGTCACCATAGCAACACCCACCCGTAGTCTGCGCTCCAGCAGGTATATCTCACTGGTCATCCCCAAAGCCAACACCTCCTTTGGCCGCCATTCCTTCCAGTTCTCTGCTGCCAATGACTGGAACAAATTGCAAAAATCTCTGAAGCTGGAGACACTTATCTCCCTCACTAACTTTAAGCATCAGTTGTCAGAGCACCTTACCGATCACTGCACCTGTACACAGCCAATCTGAAATTAGCCCGCCCAACTACCTCATCCCTATATTGTTATTTATTTTGCTCATTTGTACCCCAGTATCTCTATTTGCACATCATCTCTTGCACATCTATCATTCCAGTGTTAATACTAATTGTAATTATTTTGCACTATAGCCTATTTATTGCCTTACCTCCATAACTTGCTACATTTGCACACACTGTATATATATGTATTTCTGTTGTATTTTTGACTTTGTTTTGTTTTACCCCATATGTAACTCTGTGTTGTTGTTTTTATCGCACTGCTTTGCTTTATCTTGGCCAGGTCGCAGTTGTAAATGAGAACTTGTTCTCAACTGGTTTACCTGGTTAAATAAAGGTGAAATAAATAAAAATTTAAAATCCTACAATGTGATTTTCTGGATTTTCTTTCCTCATTTTATCTGTCATAGTTGACGTGTACCTATGATGAAAATTACAGGCCTCTCACATCTTTTTAAGTGGGAGAACATGCACAATTGGAAGCTGACTAAATACTTTTTTTCCCCACTGTATATGTGTAGGTGTAGGTGTGTTTTTTTCCACTGGTTTCCAAACCTTTCCCTTGGGATTTTTTTTTAAATGTTGACTGAGATATGTATGACTTGTAATATCTTTCCTGCTAAAATAATGTAAAAAAATATATATATATAATTTACTTTTACGAAAATACCTCCATGTTGTGAGATGCCCACTCACCGGACTCTTCGGTTTCTTAGAGTCTCCCTTCTTCTCAGCCTTCTTGTTGGACTCGTACGTCTGGGGGTCCACGCTCCACATGCACTCGGTCCACTTCCCATAGATCACACAAAGCTTATTTTTACTGCCAGGGACAGAGAGGGGAGGACACATCAGCAACCAAATACTGCTGTACTGACAGAGAATGACACTGTGCTATCATTGTGTGTTCTGTATGGCTCAGTTGGTAGAGCATGGCACTTTCAACCCCAGGAATGTGGGTTGATTCCCAGGGCCACTCATACGTAAAATGTATGCACGCATGACTAAGTCGCTTTGGATAAAAGAGTCTCCTAAATGGTGGATATGATTTATTATACCCACCAGGACCGTATTTAGTAGGGAGAAAACGTTTAGAAACCTTACTGAACACAACCCAGGCAAAAGTGTCACCAAAAACACTTGAAACTGGACCAGTGAATTCAGGACCAGAGAAGTAAGCCATAGTCTGTGTCTCGGTGATGCCAATACCTCCACATACCTCTTATCCTGAATGTAGCCCTCCACTCTGTGCAGCTCCTTCCAAAACATGCCACACGGCTTGAAGTTCAGCACACACTTATCTCCAGTACTGCTCAGAACAGACAGGGACAAGAACAATGAGGAGAATAGACAAACCACTCCATACCATTATGGCTCAACTACTGTCTTCACTCCATACCATTATGGCTCAACTACTGTCTTCACTCCATACCATTATGGCTCAACTACTGTCTTCACTCCATACCATTATGGCTCAACTACTGTCTTCACTCCATACCATTATGGCTCAACTACTGTCTTCACTCCATACCATTATGGCTCAACTACTGTCTTCACTCCATACCATTATGGCTCAACTACTGTCTTCACTCCATACCATTATGTCGTTACAAATACAAATTAAGGGGCGAATCCTAACTCCCACTTGGTTTCCCATTGACGTCAATGCATAATTAAGTGGAAATTTGACTTAATTGGAATTTAAGATTGATCACTCAGTCTGTTATGCTGAAAGTGGTGGATATATACATCTGTATGCTTCCAAACCAGAAATTGAAGGTAAATTAAGACAAACTATAATAGCCAGTCGTTTATTCACCTGTGGTTGAGGATCTCCACAGTGCCGTACTGCTCGATCCACAGTTTGCCCAGGATGACATTGTGTACACAGCAGAAAGGGTTGGTCCACGTATAGACCTCGCCGTGCCTGGGGAGAGGAGGGGAGGAGAAGGGCAACAAACACAGTCTCAGTACAATGGACTCACACACAACAAACAGAGACTTTGCAAAGGAAAATAGGATTATAGAAGCTGAAGAGGTACTGACTTTGACAAAGCAGAGAAAACAACCAAACAAAACCCCATGACAAGCTATAGGACAAAAAACCCACCCACCCACGTTTGACTCACTTGAGGAGTTCTAGTGTGATGGTTCCCTTGGGCTCGGCCTCCACACTCTTGCCCCAGAACTTGAGTTTGGGGTAGATGGAGCCGTGGAAGACAAAGTCCCCGACCAGGCTCTCAGCGTGGAAGGCACTGACGGGCGGGTGGTGGCTTACCTGCTCTGAGATCAGCCTGTAGCCCTGGTCCTCTCTGGGGGGGAGAGAGAGCGAGGGGGAAGAAGGGAGGGATGGATGATGAGAAAGAGAGCGAGAGCAGGCAGGAGAGAAGGAGACAAAGATTGTTATCATAGCATATTGAAAATAAGGTCAGAGGAGGAAAACAAGTGTTGTTGTTAAATTCATGGGTGAAGGCAGGTAAAGCTGGGAGTAACTGTCCAGAGCTACACAGCTTTTTACAATGCCTCTCTATGCCACTTTGTATGGGAGTGTTGCAGTCCTGTCCCCTCACCGCGTTAGTTCATAGGTCTCTCCTAGCAGAGGGTTGAAGGGCTTTCCAGTCCTGTCCCACTGCGACGCCACGGCCGATACGGCAAAAGCAGCTACCGCCTGGGAAGACCGGCGGGGAGGAGTCAGCGACAGGATTCACTGGCTCACACACACAGTCCAGTTGTGATCCAGCTACATATGTATCAACTGGGTTATCAGAAGCTTAATTTGGTGATACAGTGTGCGTGTATGTGTTCAGTCTCTCTCTGACCTGCATGCGCTCTATGGAGTCGGACAGCGAGCAGGCTTTGTTGATTAGGTATGTGTGCTCCATGTACTCGGTGATCCGCTGGAGGAAGCTCAGAGGCTCGTTGAATACGATGGGCATGGTGATCTTGGACAGCTCCTACACACGTGCGCGCGCACACACACAGAGAAAAGCTAGATTAGAACGCAAAAATACTTTCACACAAGTGGGATGAATTCAAACTCACTAGCGTAGTAGAGACCCAGAGAATGTCATGGTCTAAAAACAAATGTGTGATCATGAAGTGATTCTTTAGATATGGTCCATAGCCCTTACCAGTCCAATGCATTTCTTCAGAATGCCCCACACACTAAAGTTGTTTCTGGAGAACATTGGGGCAGGTAGCGTTGACCTGAAAGATGTTAAGATAAGACAGACAGACAAAAACACACACACAGAGAGACAACATATTAGTGTCTAGTAGAGAATCAGAGTGAAGGGGAGTATCACTATGATGACTATCAGTAACACAGTATGTGATGGTAGAGGCTGATCTGTTGGGTGCCATCATACTGACTGCCTGACTGGGTTAGAGATAACAGGAGCATGAGAACTGGCTAGTCTTCTACCAGGGTTAAAGCTATTAAGAATGTGGAAGGGAGGGGGTGTGAGTGAGAGAAAGATTAAGATAGAGGAAGAGAGTGCGAAAGTGACAGAAAGCAAAAGAGTGAAAGAAACAGACAGAAGACCCGGAGGAGAGGACACAGCAGGAATCTGAGCGTACCTGCGCTTGCTGATTCCGTTCTCCTGTGACATGGAGCCATTGTTCCTCTGGGTGCCGTCATACACCACAGCATCTTTAAAACTGGCCTCCGACGTGCCTTCATACGACTCATCAGAGTCCAAGCCTAACACACACATTAAGGGTTGGCCACAAATTAGGGAACGGCTATACAGTACATAACTCACCTTGCCTGACAAGGTTACCTAATATAGAATGATATGATATACTCATATAAAAATTAAGTAAAACAGTCTGACAATTAGGCTACGGGTCAAAGCAATGACTACATGAGGGAGCCGCAGAACTGATCGAAATATGACGTGATACACATTGTGACATAACATCCACTGTCTGACTCTGAACCAAGCATTGATATTGTTGAAAAGAGAAAGGTGTGGTGCCCTGTTAAAATTGTAAATAAATGATGTCACTAATAATTTGCTTGGCCTCAGTCAACCGGAACACCTCTAGCCATGTGATCTGGGCTTCATTAGAGGATCAGATAGACAGGAACAATATTGTGAAGACACACTGTGCTCAGCAGGTCACCCCACATTCAGCGCACTCTCTCTTTCTACATCCTTTCATCCCCTCGCAGGCACACATGACCAACCGCACACACATCTCCGCTGCTGTTTATGGCAAAGCCCATCATGGACGGTGAATAGACCACTGCATTATTGATGCTATCAGTTAAGCTGCTAAGGTTACAGCATATTGTGTGGCACTGGGCCACAGTGTGAGGTACAGTACAAAGACACACCTCTAACTCCTGACCATGACAGTGTCAGAGCAACATTCCAAAACGCCAAGAGACAAAAAATGAGTCTCGGTCACTGTTATGTCTCTGTGTGTGTGTGTGTTTGTTATCCTGGCGCCGACGAAGATGGCGGCCTCGCGACTAACTCTTAGGAAACTTTGCATTTTGTTTTTTTATGTATTCTTTTTTACATTATTAGCTCAGAAAGTGTTACTAGATTTGTGTGTATTGGGTATATGTTGTGAAATTGTTAGATATTACTTGTTAGATATTACTGCACTGTCGGAGCTAGAAGCACAAGCATTTCGCTACACCCGCAATAACATCTGCTAAACACGTGTATGTGACCAATAACATTTGATTTGTGTGTGTGTTCCATTCTCCTACCGGTTTGTGGTTACATCTGAAGGTCTTGTAAGTCATTCTATTATCTAAGCCCCCCCTGCGCGGACAGGGCCACTTACCTGTTACGGCGTCGTAAAATTCATCATCGTTGTTCATTGTACAGGGTCAAAGCCGGACCTCCAGGTGCTAGTGGAGAGGGAGGAGCCTCTAAAACATGGTCCCTCTAGTGGGCCTCACTGGTCACTGGCACGACAACTTCCTCCTCCACCACCACGTCAGGACAGGCAGCAGCTCACACAGCACACCTGCTGGACACATACTATAAACACTTCAGGATTGTATTCATTAGTGCACACCGTAGCAAAATGGTTTGCAACGGAAGACAAAACAAGTTCTGGTAGTCCCTCGTTTTAGTCGTTTTCTTCTGTTTAGTGCCTAATGGATGTGACCCAGACCATGACAGGCCACCACTAACGTCCGCACATCAACAATAGTAATACAACTAGGCAATCTGTTCATCAAACTCCCATTAATTTCATATCAACACACTCATTCACTCTACCAGTATATTAAGTATTCTCCTTGCTGTCCCTCTAGTCTAGCAGTTGTGGTTTCTGGTTAGAAGTGGATCCAGTGAGAGGTTGCCTGCATGGACCAATGAGCCCAAATAAACAGTGCTCCTATTACATAAACAAACACAGGAGCAAAATGGCTGCCGTTTGCTGTGGCTCTTTATTGGTCTCCGTCTATCTGGTGTTAGCCTGATCCTGAACTCTCTCTCACCCTCTCTCTCTGGGTTAGCCTTACCTGCTGTTCTGCTGTCTGACTCCTAGCCTCTGGTCTGGGAGGTTTTTCTGGGTGGTGATCTGAGTGCAGGAGGACTAGGGTGGGTGACTGACTGTTCTCAGGGAACGCCTCAAAAACACACAATCACTGTTGAACTTGACTGTACCATGATCTATAAGCGAGGAGGATCTGTGTTGGTGTGTAGGCCCTGTGCTCAGTTCCGCCCAAAGGATGGGTCACATCTCTGCCCCATATGAAAGTATGTATGGCGGTATTTGACAGTGTTCTTTTTTTTTATATGTTTCTGAATAATACAAGTTCTAAATATGTCTTATGAGAAGTACATGATCCTAGGACGGCTGATGCCAATATAATTTTTTGCCAGGTTCCTTTTTTGTGCCAAATTCCATTTAGTTTTTCCAGGTTTCCGTTTTTCACAGTTTTTTTCCGTTTTTCACTCTCTAAATCACACTTTAATAGAATAACAACTAAATTGGATGTTCTAAATCCACAATAATGCTTAAACCACATCATGAGACCACTTTTGAGGTCTGGGAAAAATAGAATACATTTTGATTTACCCTTTAATGCAAGTGCACACCAGCAAGAGACCAGGGCCTACAATTAACACCCCCCACCTGCCAAATGCGGGTAGATATTGGCATTGGCAGCCACGTTGGCGGGTGGTCAGGGCGCCATAGTGCTCGCATTTCACTCGCATTTGTGAATAAAAATTGTCAAGTATGTTCACATTTACAGCAAAATAAATGCTGAAGTAGCTGTTGAAGTACTTCTGCAATTTTGTTTCATAGCTGGTAAATTAAAATCGCACAGTCAAAAGAACTACGAATCCTACATACTGTAGCCTATTCCACCTCGCGCTGCAACACTGCCTGGTTGGGGCTGTGCACACGTGAAGAGCTGAGTGACAGATTAATTTTTAGAAGTGCTGCGCACAGGCATACAGTGGGGGAAAAAAGTATTTAGTCAGCCACCAATTGTGCAAGTTCTCCCACTTAAAAAGATGAGAGAGGCCTGTAATTTTCATCATTAGGTACACGTCAACTATGACAGACAAAATGAGAAAAAATTATGGGTGGAAAATAAGTATTTGGTCAATAACAAAAGTTTCTCAATACTTTGTTATATACCCTTTGTTGGCAATGACACAGGTCAAACGTTTTCTGTAAGTCTTCACAAGGTTTTCACACACTGTTGCTGGTATTTTGGCCCATTCCTCCATGCAGATCTCCTCTAGAGCAGTGATGTTTTGGGGCTGTCGCTGGGCAACACGGACTTTCAACTCCCTCCAAAGATTTTATATGGGGTTGAGATCTGGAGACTGGCTAGGCCACTCCAGGACCTTGAAATGCTTCTTACGAAGCCACTCCTTCGTTGCCCGGGCGGTGTGTTTGGGATCATTGTCATGCTGAAAGACCCAGCCACGTTTCATCTTCAATGCCCTTGCTGATGGAAGGAGGTTTTCACTCAAAATCTCACGATACATGGCCCCATTCATTCTTTCCTTTACACGGATCAGTCGTCCTGGTCCCTTTGCAGAAAAACAGCCCCAAAGCATGATGTTTCCACCCCCATGCTTCACAGTAGGTATGGTGTTCTTTGGATGCAACTCAGCATTCTTTGTCCTCCAAACACGACGAGTTGAGTTTTTACCAAAAAGTTCTATTTTGGTTTCATCTGACCATATGACATTCTCCCAATCCTCTTCTGGATCATCCAAATGCACTCTAGCAAACTTCAGACGGGCCTGGACATGTACTGGCTTAAGCAGGGGGACACGTCTGGCACTGCAGGATTTGAGTCCCTGGTGGCGTAGTGTGTTACTGATGGTAGGCTTTGTTACTTTGGTCCCAGCTCTCTGCAGGTCATTCACTAGGTCCCCCCGTGTGGTTCTGGGATTTTTGCTCACCGTTCTTATGATCATTTTGACCCCACGGGTGAGATCTTGCGTGGAGCCCCAGATCGAGGGAGATTATCAGTGGTCTTGTATGTCTTCCATTTCCTAATAATTGCTCCCACAGTTGATTTCTTCAAACCAAGCTGCTTAGCTATTGCAGATTCAGTCTTCCCAGCCTGGTGCAGGTCTACAATTTTGTTTCTGGTGTCCTTTGACAGCTCTTTGGTCTTGGCCATAGTGGAGTTTGGAGTGTGACTGTTTGAGGTTGTGGACAGGTGTCTTTTATACTGATAACAAGTTCAAACAGGTGCCATTAATTCAGGTAACGAGTGGCGGACAGAGGAGCCTCTTAAAGAAGAAGTTACAGGTCTGTGAGAGCCAGAAATCTTGCTTGTTTGTAGGTGACCAAATACTTATTTTCCACCATAATTTGCAAATAAATTCATAAAAAATCCTACAATGTGATTTTCTGTCATAGTTGACGTGTACCTATGATGAAAATTACAGGCCTCTCTCATCTTTTTAAGTGAGAGAACTTGCACAATTGGTGGCTGACTAAATACTTTTTTTCCCCCACTGTAAAAGTTGGTCTAATTTACTTGAAATGAAAGGCTACTGAAGTGAAACTTTGTCCTTGCGTTTCTTGGCTATTCCATATTGTTTTGTTCACAAGCTAGGTTGTTTTTCTATGTTAGAGTTTCAACTGCTAGGGAAGAGAAGACAACGCTTCTACTAGTCAGACAATCTCACAGGCACAAACATGACTCGAGTCACGTTACCACGGTAACCTCCTGCCAGACCATCCTCAGTGAATTTCATAAAAATACTCATAGTGAAACATTTAAAAAGTGAACCTTTTTAGATAAAATTATACTAAATATATTCACGTCACCAAATAATGTATTAAAACACACTGTTTTGGAATTAAGGTCTACAGTAGCCTCAGCAGCACTCTGTAGGGTAGCCCCATGGTGTAGCCGGAGGACAGCTAGCTTCTGTCCTCCTCTGGGTACATTGACTTCAATATAAATATCAGAGCTCTTGCAGCATGAACTGACATGTTGTCAACCCAATCAAAGGATCCGAGAATGAATCTAGTACTGAAAGCATAAGCTACAGCTAGCACTGCAGCGCATAAAATGTAGTGAGTAGTTGACTCAGAGAGAGCAAGACAATAGTTGAACAGTTTTGAACAAATTAATTTCTTCCAAAATTGAGAAGAGAGCGAGAGCTACATTTGACTGTATTTTTTTAAAACTTTCACTTAGCTAGGGAATGCATCCTACTCAAACACCCGGCTCAAACTGAGAGGGATGCTATGTTAGCTTGCTGGCTATGGCTATCCAACACCGGAACTCTTCCAAGTCAAGGTAAGCTTTTGGTTTTATTCATTTATTGCCCCGGGGCCCGCCAGTGTAACTGCTTTCTGACTGTACTGCATGATTGTAGCGGGTTTACTAACGTGTTAGTTCTAGTAGCTCTGTTGACTATGAGGTGACAACGAAGTAGACTGTGTGTAGCGGTTAGCAGTCATGATATAAAACGTTTGGCTTGGAAAGTTTTTTTTCGCCTGGTCACAGACAGCTGATGTGTTGTGCACTGAAGTCCACAAGCGAAGGGAAAAGGTGAGAGGAGGAGAGCGCGTAAATAGTTGTGAGAAGGAATATATATATATATATATATATATATATATATATATATATATATATATATATATATATATATATATATATATATATACATACATACATACACAGTGGGGAGAACAAGTATTTGATACACTGCTGATTTTGCAGGTTTTCCTACTTACAAAGCATGTAGAGGTCTGTAATTTTTATCATAGGTACACTTCAACTGTGAGAGACGGAATCTCAAACAAAAATCCAGACAATCACATTGTATGATTTTTAAGTAATTAATTTGCATTTTATTGCATGACATAAGTATTTGATACATCAGAAAGCAGAACTTAATATTTGGTACAGAAACCTGTGTTTGCAATTACAGAGATCATACGTTTCCTGTAGGTCTTGACCAGGTTTGCACACACTGCAGCATAGATTTTGGCCCACTCCTCCATACAGACATTCTCCAGATCCTTCAGGTTTCGGGGCTGTCGCTGGGCAATACAGACTTTCAGCTCCCTCCAAAGATTTTCTATTGGGTTCAGGTCTGGAGACTGGCTAGGCTACTCCAGGACCTTGAGATGCTTCTTACGGAGCCACTCCTTAGTTGCCCTGGCTGTGTGTTTGGGGTCGTTGTCATGCTGGAAGACCCAGCCACGACCCATCTTCAATGCTCTTACTGAGGGAAGGAGGTTGTTGGCCAAGATCTCGCGATACATGGCCCCATCCATCCTCCCCTCAATACGGTGCAGTCGTCCTGTCCCCTTTGCAGAAAAGCATCCCCAAAGAATGATGTTTCCACCTCCATGCTTCACGGTTGGGATGGTGTTCTTGGGGTTGTACTCATCCTTCTTCTTCCTCCAAACACGGCAAGTGGAGTTTAGACCAAAAAGCTCTATTTTTGTCTCATCAGACCACATGACCTTCTCCCATTCCTCCTCTGGATCATCCAGATGGTCATTGGCAAACTTCAGACGGGCCTGGACATGCGCTGGCTTGAGCAGGGGGACCTTGCGTGCGCTGCAGGATTTTAATCCATGACGGCGTAGTGTGTTACTAATGGTTTTCTTTGAGACTGTGGTCCCAGCTCTCTTCAGGTCATTGACCAGGTCCTGCTGTGTAGTTCTGGGCTGATCCCTCACCTTCCTCATGATCATTGATGCCCCACGAGGTGAGATCTTGCATGGAGCCCCAGACCGAGGGTGATTGACCGTCATCTTGAACTTCTTCCATTTTCTAATAATTGCGCCATCAGTTGTTGCCTTCTCACCAAGCTGCTTGCCTATTGTCCTGTAGCCCATCCCAGCCTTGTGCAGGTCTACAATTCTGATGTCCTTACACAGCTCTCTGGTCTTGGCCATTGTGGAGAGGTTGGAGTCTGTTTGATTGAGTGTGTGGACAGGTGTCTTTTATACAGGTAACGAGTTCAAACAGGTGCAGTTAATACAGGTAATGAGTGGAGAACAGGAGGGCTTCTTAAAGAAAAACTAACAGGTCTGTGAGAGCCGGAATTCTTACTGGTTGGTAGGTGATCAAATACTTA
Source organism: Coregonus lavaretus (assembly GCF_964263955.1). Classification (NCBI taxonomy): domain Eukaryota; kingdom Metazoa; phylum Chordata; class Actinopteri; order Salmoniformes; family Salmonidae; genus Coregonus; species Coregonus lavaretus. The sequence goes on from NC_140007.1 coordinate 12,213,910, forward strand.
TGTCATGCAATAAAATGCAAATTAATTACTTAAAAATCATACAATGTGATTTTCTGGATTTTTGTTTTAGATTCCGTCTCTCACAGTTGAAGTATACCTATGATAAAAATTACAGACCTCTACATGCTTTGTAAGTAGGAAAACCTGCAAACCTGTATCAAATACTTGTTCTCCCCACTGTATATATACACTGCTCAAAAAAATAAAGGGAACACTTAAACAACACATCCTAGATCTGAATGAATGAAATAATCTTATTAAATACTTTTTTCTTTACATAGTTGAATGTGCTGACAACAAAATCTGGTCTGGGGAACGGGCGGGCCAGTCCATAGCATCAATGCCTACCTCTAGGCCCCCCAAAGAAATGCCACCCCACACCATGACTGACCCACTGCCAAACCGGTCATGCTGGAGGATGTTGCAGGCAGCAGAACGTTCTCCACGGCGTCTCCAGACTCTGTCACGTCTGTCACATGTGCTCAGTGTGAACCTGCTTTCATATGTGAAGAGCACAGGGCGCCAGTGGCGAATTTGCCAATCTTGGTGTTCTCTGGCAAATGCCAAACGTCCTGCACGGTGTTGGGCTGTAAGCACAACCCCCCACCTGTGGACGTCGGGCCCTCATACCACCCTCACGGAATCTGTTTCTGACCGTTTGAGCAGACATGCGGCCTGCTGGAGGTCATTTTGCAGGGCTCTGGCAGTGCTCCTCCTGCTCCTCCTTGCACAAAGGCGGAGGTAGCGGTCCTGCTGCTGGGTTGTTGGCCTCCTCCACGTCTCCTGATGTACTGGCCTGTCTCCTGGTAGCGCCTACATGCTCTGGACACTACGCTGACAGACCTTCTTGCCACAGCTCGCATTGATGGGCCATCCTGGATGAGCTGCACTACCTGAGCCACTTGTGTGGGTTGTAGACTCCGTCTCATGCTACCACTAGAGTGAAAGCACCGCCAGCATTCAAAAGTGACCAAAACATCAGCCAGGAAGCATAGGAACTGAGAAGTGGTCTGTGGTCACCACCTGCAGAACCACTTCTTTATTGGGGGTGTCTTGCTAATTGCCTATAATTTCCACATGTTGTCTATTCCATTTGCACAACAGCATGTGAATTTATTGTCAATCAGTGTTGCTTCCTAAGTGGACAGTTTGATTTCACAGAAGTGTGATTGACTTGGAGTTACATTGTGTTGTTTAAGTGTTCCCTTTATTTTTTTGAGCAATATATATATATATATATATATATATATATATATATATATATATATATATATATATATATATATACATATATATATATATATATATACATACATATATATACACATACATACATACATTTACATTTTAGTCATTTAGCAGACGCTCTTATCCAGAGCGACTTACAGTTAAGTGAGTGCATACATTATTATTATTTATTTTTTGTATACTGGAATCGAACCCACAACCCTGGCGTTGCAAACGCCATGCTCTACCAACTGAGCTACATCCCTGCCGGCCATTCCCTCCCTTACCCTGGAAGACGCTGGGCCAATTGTGCGCCGCCCCATGGGTCTCCCGGTCACGGCCGGCTGCGACAGAGCCTGGATTCGAACCAGGATCTCTAGTGGCACTTAGACCACTGCGCCACTCGGGAGGACTAATATATACAGAAAGCCTTAAGATATCTGATGGCAAACATTTAGTAGTGAATTGCATAAAACGTACAAATATCCCGGTATACCGCCCAAACTATTATCAACAACATTTTTCTTTGCATGAATGCTACAGTATGCAATCTAGTCTCCTTGTGACCTGTGGAATGCTCTGGGAGCACCAACTGTCTGCTCCTACAGGACAAAGGGCCCGAGGACTTGAGCTTGGAGAATACTTTTATCTCAGATGGTTTGCATGGCTTACAGCTTTAGGGCTTTGTGCTGTAACAGGATAGGCAGCATGTTTGCTTTAAGTACTAAAAAAGTGTTGCAGTCACCTCAGACAAGAAAGTGTTTAGGCAACTTATGACAATCATGTGTCAAATTAATTTATGGTTATGGTTTTGCTCATCTATGCTAGAACTAAGAACTAAGGGGTGAGGGGCTCAAGACAGCAGACATTGACCAATGATTGGGTAAAATGCCTGAGGAGTAACTGATCTCCCACTGCTAAACCCATCCTTGACCATTGGAAGTTGGGTCCGAAATTCTGTAGTTGACCCTCGGATCCTGGGTTGGTTCCCGCTTGGTGGACACCAACCTCGGGTCTATGTGAAAATGTGAAATACCGACCGGAACCGTTATATTTTAAGAGTTTTGTTCCTAAACAATGAATGCAAATGTCAGATAATTACATTTTATTCTCTTAAATGGATTGTCAGGGGGTCCCCATTCATCAAACCAAATGTGTCAAAATATAATTTTATGACAAACCGGCATATTTGCTTTCTGAAAACAAGCCATTGCGAACTGCACATGATACGGGGTAAAAAAGGCTACTTGTTGTGGGAGAGGCGCTACTCTTTCAAGACCTGAGCTATTTAATTAATTTGTTTCAATTCGTTTGGGCTATTTATTTTAAAATAAAAGTTTAACTAATGTTGAATGACTCAAGTGCCTAGCCTATTTGTCAGCATAAAGCTATAATGCAGAGTTTCAGACACATTATTTCTGAACGAAAATGTTTGACCAAGTTAATCTTCTCGTGTGTGTGGTAGACTGATTCCTATTCTACAAAAAATATTGTAGTCTAATGTTAAAAGGCTTGCCGATTTGGGTAAATCAAAATGTCATAAATATGCCAACTAGTGGTCACGATACCAGAATTGACTTCGATACAGATACCAGGTTTAGTATCATGATACTCTATACCATCACGATACTCAATACCAAAACCACAGTAAAAAAATAACACGTCAAAATCACCGAATGGCACTTGATCCAGACAGATCTTTTGAGTTCAATAGCATTACATTTGAAATGTTTAGTCAATATTTCAGACATCCATGTAAAGGGAAAAGGGATACCTAGTCAGCTGCACAACTGAATGCATTCAACCGAAATGTGTCTTCCGCATTTAACCCGATCCCTCAGAATGAGAGGGTTGCGGGGGGCTGCCTTAATCGATGTAATCGGCGCCCGGGTTTATTAATTAATCAGACTTTTTTTTTTTTACCAACCTAACTACATAACGGTAATAATTTATTTGAAATGGTAAATCTTTATTGATAAACTGGGTAAATCAAGATGTAGCCTAGGTCTATTCACAATACAGGTGAATGCATATTCAATAGGAGTGTGTGCATGCATTGAGTTAGTTTGTTTTGGCTGATTTCATGGGCATTCAGATGAAAAACAATCAGTTCTCTTTCCATTTGGGACTTATTTTATTGTACTGATTAACAACATTTGCATAGAATAAGCAATCTCTTCTTTTATAAAAGTGTCTCTCTTTAGGACCTAATGACGTCATTTACACAGTCAGTGAGAGACAGGAGCGATGTGACTGGTCCGAGGGAGACGAAGTGAATGCATAACGTTTTTGGCAATGACTGTGGTTTTTGGTGACAATCAGCTTTGAAGTCAGCATATTATCACAAACAAAGTACCAGTGTAGTGAATTGATAGCTTCAGCTGTAAGCTAGCAAGGAAAGCTAGCCTACAAAGCTGGAAGCTACCGGTATCTTCTTGCATGTTCTAGCCTGTAATTAAGCAATAAGGCACGAGGCAGTGCTGTATTATGAATAGGCACAGGTAAATTGTGTTGTTCGGCCCGACGCGATAGCACTGCCTCGCGTGCCTTTTATTACAACGGTTGCCAACATTTTAAAATAACAATTTTACATATTTTCATTAAGACGTTATTTTTGATAAGTCAATTCATACAATTTAATTATTCCACCAGAAGATGTAGTCCGGACAAAAATCTGGTTAGTTATTTTGGTAATGTTGCTACAGACGCGACCCAGTCGTTAATTCTTCTTGCATAGTTGCTATGCAAAAGGACTGGGTTTCCGTTCTAAACGAAATGGTTGCTATGCAGGCTGGATAACGTGGAAATTTCACGGATCCAATTCGGTTCCGATCTCAATTTCGGAGCCCGAGAAGATCTCTACTTGACAGGCTAATGATAGACTAGCAACCCAACAGACTGACAGGCTACAGCTGTAGACAGTAATAATTGAGACACCAGTTACCAACCTGTTGTTCCATTCAAATTCTCTATGCTGCTCCTCATATGGTCATGTGTGGTTGGTAAACATACAAAGCCAGAGTCTGAGATGACTGGAAAGGAAGAGAGAATTCAAGCCTGGGAGAGACGTTACCACGCGAGAGACACACAGCTCTGTGTGTATGTGAGGACTGTGACGAACAGTAGCTACAGCAACGATCTAGCTCATTTGAATAGAATCCCATTTGGCAAGCCGAGCGGCCTCTTAGGGGTGAGCTGAGAGCAAAATGACAAAGGGGAGAGGACCAACACACCCAGGAGCCCCATTAAGAGATAACGCCAAGCCCGGAGAGGATGCGTGCAAAGCTCACTTGAACATGTTTTCACATGATAGGCTAGTTTCGATGTGTGTGTACACACTATTGGGTAGTCCACATATGGACAAAACAATTATATTTTTTACTTTGCGATTCGAAAGTAAAGCCTGAACCTTTGCCGTGGTTTTAGTTAAATCGCTATTTTGACTGCCTGTCTGTCTTGCTTGTGTTTGAAATGCTTGCCTATATAGCTGCATGTAACTCAGCAGCTAAGAACATGAAATCGCTTGAGTGCCTGTTTGTGTCGTGCTTATGTTTGAGCCTACTGAGGCATGGAATGCAATAGTTCGAACATGTCGACCAAGAAAAATACATATTTAGAACTGATAATTGACCGCATGGTACAAGAATGAATGCAATTAATTGATTTTTGAATTATCAATAGACACAGCTTTGTAGAACCAAAAACAAACATGCCTCTGTTCAACACTCAAACAAATCGTTTGGGGAGGCTGCTGCAGTTCGCAAACAATATTGTGATTATCTTCCTTGCGGCAGTCAAACCGAGAGCATTCCGCCAAGGTCGTTCACTTCGTTTCCACGCTATCAATAAATAATCTTATTTGTATGCCTAGCAATCAAACTGTACATTGTTTGAAGCACACTTTTATAAGTCTCAGTCACAAATGACAGCTACAATAAGCCCCCTATGGTAAACGCTTGTAGAATAATGATTATTTGAAGTTTAGTTCGTTTGCCAGTAGGGGGTCCTGGCATTACTGAATTAAATGTCAAAAGATTTGTTCTTTTGACTGAACAAGTTGAAAAGATCGGAGTCAGTAAAAAGAGCTGAACTTCCCACCACTACTGAGCATCTCGCCATCTCTTGGCAGCATTTACATGCCAGATTCAGAAGCATGAAAACCCAATTAGAAGAAAAAAAACTTTAAAACCCCATTACAGTTTTGCCCAAAGTGTAGAAGAGAAAGATACATTTTTTTATTTTTTGTTTGTTTTGGAGTCAAAGATTAGTTTTTTCAAATGGGTTTCTTAATTATTTTATTTCAGTTTAATACATTTGTTTTCATTATACGTTTTTTTTTTTGTTTCATTTTACTATAATAACCTTGATGTGACCTTTCATTAACCCCTCTCCTGATGAGGGAGAGAAATCAGAAAATCTTAAAATGTGGGTTTTTGGTAACAGCATGACAAGACACTAGGCAATATTTCTTAAACTTACACAAGGCAAATCATTTCTGGAAAACTAAACATAAATATTGATATTAGTTGGCAGAGGTCCTTTACTTTAATTGTGGTGTTTTGATGTAGGCCTATTTCTAACACCTTTATTTTTAGCTCAGGTACATCCTGTTTCAATTGATCATACTTGAGATGTTTCTACAACTTGATTGGAGTCCACCTGTGGTAAATTCAATTGATTGGACGTGATTTGGAAAGGCACACACCTGTCTATATAAAGGTCCCACAGTTGACAGTGCATGTCAGAGCAAAAACCAAGCCATGAGGTCGAAGGAATTGTCTGTAGAGCTCCGAGACAGGATTGTGTCGAGGCACAGATCTGGGGAAGGGTACCAAAACATTTCTGCAGCATTGAAGGTCCCCAAGAACACAGTGGCCTCCATCATTCTTAAATGGGCCCTGTGTAGCTCAGTTGGTAGAGCATGGAGCTTGCAACGCCAGGGTTGTGGATTCGATTCCCACGGGGGGCCAGTATAATAAATAAATAATATGCCATTTAGCAGACGCTTTTATCCAAAGCGACTTACAGTCATGCGTGCATACATTATTTTTTGTGTATGGGTGGTCCCGGGGATCGAACCCACTACCTTGGCGTTACAAGCGCCGTGCTCTACCAGCTGAGCTACAATGATTATTATTTTATTTTTTTATGTATGCACTCACTAACTGTACGTCGCTCTGGATAAGAGTGTCTGCTAAATGACTAAAATGTAAAAAAATGGAAGATGTTTGGAACCACCAAGACTCTTCCTAGAGTTGGCCGCCCGGCCAAACTGAGCAATCGGGGGAGGAGGGCCTTGGTCATGCTTTTTTTTCAAGCAGGCTTGACTACTGTACTGCTCTCCTGTCTGGTCTACCCAAGAAAGTCATTGGTCAATTGTAAAATATACAGAATACTGCAGCACGGATACTGGCGAAGACCAGACGGGGAGCACACATTACACCGGTTAAGGTCTCTGCACTGGCTGCCTGTGAGTTTTAGAATTAGGATTCTATTGGTTTTTAAATCAATCCACGATTGTGCACCCCAATACATGTCAGACATGCTTTGAAGTTATGTACCCAGTAGGTCCCTCAGGTCCACTGGCACTGGCCTTTTAACCATCCCAAAGCCTTGGACCAAAAGACATGGAGGCAGCCTTTAGTTACCATGCCTCTGGAATAGCCTGCCAGAGAACTTGAGTGGGGCCGACACTGTGGACATATTTAAAAGAGCTTTTTAAAAAACATACCTTTTTAGCTTTGCTTTTCCGTAGGGTGCTTTTTTGTCTTTTTTAATCCTCGTTTGTAGTAAATATACATTTTTATTTCATTGTTTTTTCCTGTAAAGCAGTGTTGCATTCCATGTGTGAAATGTGCTGTATAAATAAAGCTTGATTTGATGAGAAAGCCAGGCCTTCACTACTCTCTGAATACATACCATTGACAGCTGTAGAGGAGAAAGGTCAGACTGAGTGTCTACAACAGCCAGTCTACATGGAAATTATAGAGAATGGGAGAGATTTATAGCGTAAGCGGTGAGTCAACCTTGGAAAAGGACATACAGCATGGCTAAAGAATAAATCACAGTGAGACAGGAGAGAAAACAGTGGGTTAAAAGGTAGGTACTAATAGTGGGGCACAGGGCCATGGGTTTAAATTTTTCCGGTTCTAGGAAATGTGGGGCTTTATCTGGTACTCCGTGATTCAAACTAACTGACAAAGGCACCACCAACACCCGTCATGCCTGTGTCAACATTGGCAAACTATGAAAGACATACTCAAACATTGAGGAGTTACTATATACTGCCCTGGTGCCCCTCAGGAAAGCCTTGAGGAATGTAATCTCTGATAACAATGACGAGGGAACCCAAGGCAGGGCAGGACACTGCTGCTGTTGGCTACAGATACACACCGCCATTGAGTGAGCTCTAGTTAGATTGAGTCAGCACAATGCAGTGTCACCTGAAACCTGGGAGGACCATCACCCTCCCTTGAACTCAAACAAGAGACGTGTTCTAGTCCAAACTAGATCTGAAGCACCAACCATGTGCAAGCCTTTTCCATACATACTCCTCAAATGGTAATGGAATTAACCTTATTGATCATGCTGACACACAGGGCCTCTGAGGGTTGTGTAAATAAGTCACTATGTTTTGGGAGATGCTTGGGTTGAAATAGATGCTAATTGACTGGTGCGGGCAATTACTGTCCTGACTGTGGGTTGTTAGGAGAAAGTCACAGCAGGCTATCCCCATGGGGAATTATTTGTCAACAAGGTTATCCTCTAACTGTGCATCACAAATGGAAGGGGGACTCTTCAACATCTGTATGACCCCGTTCATTGCTTGATTTCCACCAAAATGCTGGTACTTTAAATAACATGAAGCAGCCTAGGGTCCAAACCTGGGTTTAAAAAACTATTTCAAATATCTCAATTACTTTGACATAGATTTCAAAGTAAGTATTCAGAGATGTTTTGTTTGAAAAGACAAGTAGTTGAATATAGATATGTATTTGGAAATACACTTGGAAATTATTGACATGTACTAAATCCACAAATCCACCCCCATGCATTTAACCCAGGTATTTGAATATAGAATTTGAAATAGTATTGGAAAATACTCTCAAATAGTAGGCCATTTATAGGAAATTATTTGAAAATATTTTCAAATAAGTCAATGGAATTAGTTGATGCAAGCCACATTATTTGAAAATACTCAAATTACAAAATATAAGAATTTAAATAACAAATACACATGTATTTGAACACAGGTCTGCAAGTGTCACAGTGGCCCATCTCCAGCATCAAAGACACAGACAGTTTAACAACAGGGGTCAGAATAACAATCCCATATTGTGTTATCTTCTAGCTGATTGGATTCAGCATCTTGTTGACAGAGATGCAGCATAGACACAGACATGAACTGGAGGGAGTAGCCTGCCATGCTCCACCTTGAATTCGCCTGTTTTGCATTCACTAAACAACAAGTCCATGTGATGTCGGTTGTAGCCAGGGATGGCAGTGAAAGTAAATGTATCTTATACAAGCCAGTTTACTTTCGTGATTAGCTAGCTAGCAAGGCATACTTTAGGAAACCTAGCTAACGCAACGTAGGAGGGAGAGGCTAGTTAGCTATGTTGCATGCTAACTAGCACGTATTAAATCGAGTCACTGGCTAGGGAGCTAGCTAGATCAATGCGACATTAACCTTTATAACACTATGTACTTCCTAGATTAATATCAACTACACAATCAAACAAATTATTGACGTGCTGTCTTGCTTTGTCATATCCAACTAACGATAGCTGGAAAGCTAGTCCCGAGAACTCGTCGAATCAAGCTAGCAAGCTAGCATAAAAAACAAAGACAATGCAAAAGTTTGCGTTTAGTTACATTACAGTCCATACACAAAACTCACAGAACTGTCACATATATTGTTATAATTACTGTACCTGAAGCGTTGGGACACCAGGTAACGTTTGACTTAATTTGAAAGGACAGGAGGACCACAAAACGGTGTGAATTGACACACAAGCGGAAGTAGGTGACCACAGGGGCGGTCTTATTGACAACCGGTCAATCGGGTATCGGTGAATGGACCGCCTGATCCACATACACTGAACGTACAAACCATGAACAACATCGTCGTAATATTGAGTTGCACCCCTTCCTTATTTTTGCCCTCAGAACAGCCTAAATTCGTCAGAGCATGGAATCTACAAGGTGTCGAAAGCGTTCCACAGAGATGCTGGCCATGTTGACTCCCACAGTTGTCAATTTGGCTGGATGTCCTTTGGGTGGTGGACAATTCTTCATACACACGGGAAACGGTTGAGCGTGAAAAACCCAGCAGCTTTGCAGTGCTTGACACACTAAAACCGGTGCGCCTGGCACCTACTACCATACCCCGTTCAAAGGCACTTAAATATTTTGTCTTGCCCATTCAGCCTCTGAATGGCACACATACACAATCCATGTCTCAATTGTTTTAAGGCTTAAAAATCCTTCTTTAAACGGTCTCCTCCCCTTAATCTACACTGATTGAAGTGGATTTAACAAGTGACATCAATAAGGGATCATAGCTTTCACCTGGATTCACCTGGTCAGTCTATGTCATGGAAAAAGCAGGTGTTCTTAATGTATTGTACAGGCTGGCTGGTGGGTGGACTAAATAACATTACACACTATTCATTTTTTTTAGGATACAAAAATCATTTTTTAACCACATTAGGGACAAGAAGATGAATGCCAAAAATGTATCTAATTACTAAATCAAATCAAAATGTATTTGTCACATGCTTCATAAACAACAGGTGTACTAACAGTGAAATGCTTACTTACGGGTCCTTTTCCAACAATGCAGAGTTAAAGATATATATTTTTAAAAATATATAGAAATAGTGACACAAGGAATAAATACACAGTGAATAACGAATAACCATAACAAGTAAAAAATAACATGGCTATATACAGGGAGTACCAGTACCGAGTCGATTTGCAGAGGTACGAGGTAATTGAGGTAGCTATGTACATATAGTAGGGGTAAAATGACTAGGCAACAGGATAGATAATAGACAGTAGCAGTAGCGTATGTGGTGAGTGTGAAAGTGCGTTTGTGTGTGGCGTCAGTATGCATTTGTACTGTATGTTTGTGTATATGTGTGTTGGGGTGTCAGTGTAAGTACTGTATGTGTGAGTGTGTGGGTAGAGTCCAGCATGTGTGCATAGAGTCAGTGCAGGAGAGTTAGTGCAAAAAAAGGGTCAATGCAGGTAGTCCGGGTAGCCATTTGATTGGCTATTTAGCAGTCTTGTTTAGCATTCATGGCTTGGGGGTAGAAGCTGTTCAGGGTCCTGTTGGTTTCAGACTTGGTGCACCGGCCCTGCTTGCCATGTGGTAGCAGAGAGGACAGTCTATGGCTAGGGTGGCTTGAGTCTTTAAAAAAAAAAGTGGGCCTTCCTCTGACACCGCCTGGTATAGAGGTCCTGAATGGCAGGGAGCTCGGCCCCAGTGATATACTGAGCCGTACTCACCACCCTCTGTAGACCCTTATGGTCGGGTGCCTTGCAGTTGCCGTACCAAGCGGTGATACAGCCATTCAAGATGCTCTCAATGGTGCAGCAGTATAACTTTTTTGAGGATCTGAGGGCCTATGCCAAATCTTTTCAGCCTCCTGAGGGTGAAGAGGCGCTGTCGTGCCCTCTTCACAACTGTGTGGGTGTGTGTGGACCATGGTAATTCCTTAGTGATGTGGACACAGAGGAACTTGAAGCTCTCGACCCGCTCCACTACAGCCCCATCAATGTGGACGGGGGCGTGCTCGCCCCTACGTTTCCTGTAGTCCACGATCAGCTCCTTTGTCTTGCTGATGTTAAGGGAGAGGTTGCTGTCGTGCGCGGTCATGCAGTCATGGGTAAACAGGGAGTACAGGAGGGTGAACAGGGACTACTATCAAAGTGATATCTGACCCAGCAATCAATTTCCAGAGGACAGGGGACTTTAAGAATGATGATGAAAAATAGGCCTACTGTTTGTTTTTCATTCCGATTATTAATATCTGAAATCTCTCAATCGCATGGCATTACTATACAACAGCCATCAACACTCGCTGTCTTCTCTCATGGATACTGCCAAAGCCAGGTGCCCAACCATGTCCGCATGAAGGCTCAGGATCATCTAACAATAACTGTCTGGAGAATGGTAATTGATGGTTGTATTGAAGTTGATAATGCTTTTGCTGATGATGCTGGTGATGATGGGTGAAAGTACTTGGCCTGTAGTGGAGACACCTCCTGTACAAATATGTAAAACTGTGTTCAAAAGTGAATGATATCACATTGACAGACATTGTAGACACATCAGGCAATCACATACAGCAACTGACAGGGAGAGTATTTTGCATCAACAGTCTACCTACCTCCAGCATGTCCTGTACTAAAAACAGAGCTGGGAGGGATGGGAGTAGATCTATCGCAGTAATCAGCATGCAGTGCATTGTTTATGAGGGATATGTTAGGCTGTCATGTACTATTCTGCTCATCAATAACGGAGGCAGCAGTCACTGATACACCCACCTGTCCTCAGATCGCCATAAAGCATGACGACAGGCTTCTGTCATGACCTGCAGTGACCCTGTCACAAATATGCACTCACTGCAGATTCTAGTGTTCTATTTTAAGCTTAGGGGTTAGATTTAGGGTTAGGGTTAGGGTTAGGGTTAGGGTTAGAATTAGGTTTAGGGTTAGGGTTAGGGGTTAAGGTTAAGGTTAAGGTTAAGGTTAAGGTTAAGGGTAATGGTAAGGATAAGGGATAGGGTTAGGGTTAGGCTTAGTTTTAGGGGTTAGGGAAAATATGATTTTGAATGTAAATACATTGTGGGTCCCCACAGTGATAGTAAAACATATGGTGTGTGTCTATGTGTGTGAGTTTCAGATCGGAGAGACACAAGAGGAGGGAGAGAGAGCATAACAATTAACTTTGATCATTCACTGAGAGCAGATGAGATGTTGGGTGGATCAGACAGGTTCTTGTCCTAGTTGTGTTACATATTAAAGTCTGATGATTTGATGAGTGAGGGAGTTATTTTATCCATTCAAGCACTGCCCAGTTCTGGGCTCTTCAACGAAACATAGACCTGCTTGTCTCGCCACACCCTCCTGAAAACCAGGGGGATTTTTTAAATAGTTTAACCACAGGCAAGCAATCCATCGCTCTGCACAGAGAGAGTGCATAGTTATGGCCATTGTTGAAGCGGTATCGCTCCAATGGTTCATGGCAACCAGAGAGAGAGGTTGTTTAGATGGCCTCAGAGAAGTCATTCAGCATTTTGTACGGTAATTACACAGCTAGCCAGTGCTAGAGAATGCCACAGGCTGGTTTTGTTTCAGTGCTTCGGATAAAAAAATCATTCTCTCTCTCTTGGCATATCATAACTATGGGTCAACAACTATTTTATTCTTGTGGAATATGGCTTGAACAAGAAGGCTTTGAGTGTATGAAATTAAAGCGCCATATATTTTATAATCAGATAAGCTTTTCACAAATTACATATCACATACTTGTTTTTCTCTGAGAATATGTTGTTTACTTCAAGGAGTAGTCATATTCATATCAGGGGGTAATGTTCACAGTTACCAGTCCCTCAGCTGACATGCCCTGATTTGCCCTTGTGGAGTCCTTGCAGGCTATTCCTCATATTCCCACTAGATGGAGGTAGAGAACTGTGATGCATTTTCTTGCTCTTCTTCCATGGTCAGTTTGAACAGAAATCTATTCAGTTTCCATTATATGCTGTCTCACAATCTCTAGATGAAATCTGTCAATGAGTCAAATCTGTAACTGCTTTGAGAGTGAATTGAAGGCAATCCAGATGTTGTGAGAATATAAAATGATAAAACAGAAACATAATTATTTGGCCATTTGATCAAAAAGATAGCTCAAATTGAATGTAGGCTTACCCTTACATACAAAGGCCACATATCCTTTGCTGTGACTTGTGTCACTCACCACCATATTTCAAGGATCTAAGGATTTAAGGAGCCTGAGCCTCCCATGTGACACATCAACAAACAACAAGCAGAGGAACACAATAACATGGCCAGATAAAAGATGAGCACACAGTTATTGTCATTGTTGGCATCCTAACCATCACTCTGGAGACTTGGTGGCAACACACCGGCGCAGGGGACCCAGAAATAGAGTTCATCTAGGCCTCTGGAGGGACAACAGAGCAGCAGGGGGTCCTAATGTTGATATCATTATTACAGTTATGCAGGCCATTGGGATAAGGGATGAAAGCTGGAGAAAAGCTTATTATCCATACTATATATATTTTTTTTACTTCATATCCCACCAGCAGTTGGGCTGTTTAAATCATGGTTTAAATATGTCTCTGAGAATGCTGGCATACTTAAGTAATAGCACTGCTGATAGATAATAGCCATAACAAGTTCTCAAAACTTATGTTGAGGATGACTGGATTCCAATTACTGTAATGTAAAGACTTGCCTGGACAGCAGTTTTTCTGTATGGGTATTAGCCTATACTTCTTTATGTCCAGAGCTGATGGAGTTCATATAATCTGACTATAATAAACTGGAAGGAAAAGAAGGAGGTGTTAGGTAATTAAGGACTATGTCCACTGTTAATGAGCATTGGTTGTCTCTCCCTCCCTGTTCCAGCTCTGTGATCGTTGAAGCGCTGGGCCCAGATGCCGCCTGTGATTCCACGCCATATCCTGGCTGTGGCAAGAAGGGAGACCTGGCAGCCCTGGCTGGCACCACAAAGTGCTTTGTTGGCACTATGCCCATCCTAGCAGATGGCATATACAGTGAGGGAAAAAAGTATTTGATCCCCTGCTGATTTTGTACGTTTGCCCACTGACAAAGAAATTATCAGTCTATAATTTTAATGGTAGGTTTATTTGAACAGTGACAGAGAGACAGAAAAACAACAACAAAAATCCAGAAACACGCATGTCAAAAATGTTATAAATTGATTTGTATTTTAATGAGGGAAATAAGTATTTGACCCCCTCTCAATCAGAAAGATTTCTGGCTCCCAGGTGTATTTTATACAGGTAACGAGCTGAGATTAGGAGCACACTCTTAAAGGGAGTGCTCCTAATCTCAGCTTGTTACCTGTATAAAAGACACCTGTCCACAGAAGCAATCAATCAATCAGATTCCAAACTCTCCACCATGGCCAAGACCAAAGAGCTCTCCAAGGATGTCAGGGACAAGATTGTAGACCTACACAAGGCTGGAATGGGCTACAAGACCATCGCCAAGCAGCTTGGTGAGAAGGTGACTATTCGTAAATGGAAGAAACACAAAATAACTATCAATCTCCCTCGGCCTGGGGCTCCATGCAAGATCTCACCTCGTGGAGTTGCAATGATCATGAGAACGGTGAGGAATCAGCCCAGAACTACACGGGAGGATCTTGTCAATGATCTCAAGGCAGCAGGTGTTTTTCTGCTAAGGGGACAGGACAACTTCACTGCATCAAAGGGACGATGGACAGGGCCATGTACCGTCAAATCTTGGGTGAGAACTTCCTTCCCTCAGCCAGGGCATTTAAAATGGGTCGTGGATGGGTATTCCAGCATGACAATGACCCAAAACACATGGCCAAGGCAACAAAGGAGTGGCTCAAGAAGAAGCACATTAAGGTCCTGGAGTGGCTTAGCCAGTCTCCAGACCTTAATCCCATAGAAAATCTGTGGAGGGAGCTGAAGGTTCGAGTTGCCAAACGTCAGCCTCGAAACCTTAATGACTTCTTTGATCTGCAAAGAGGAGTGGGACAAAATCCCTCCTGAGATGTGGGCAAACCTGGTGGCCAACTACAAGAAACGTCTGACCTCTGTGATTGCCAACAAGGGTTTTGCCACCAAGTACTAAGTCATGTTTTGCAGAGGGGTCAAATACTTATTTCCCTCATTAAAAAGCAAATCAATTTATAACATTTTTGACATGCGTTTTTCTGGATTTTTTTGTTGTCATTCTGTCTCTCACTGTTCAAATAAACCTACCATTAAAAAATTATAGACTGATCATGTCTTTGTCAGTGGGCAAACGTACAAAATCAGCAGGGGATCAAATACTTTTTTCCCTCACTATAGATAGATAGATAGATAGATAGATAGATAGATAGATAGATAGATAGATAGATAGATAGATAGATAGATAGATAGATAGATAGATAGATAGATAGATAGATAGATAGATAGATAGATAGATAGATAGATAGATACCATTGAATGGACAGTGAATACTGAGCCGGTTTCCCACTGAGACGCTGACAGCCTTCTATGTACTCTCGCTCTGCAAATCCCCTTTGATAGGTTTTATGTGGCCTAACATTGTTACGTGATCCCTGGGGGAAGCTCACAGCTAATCATGACTCCTACTTTGTGACATTCTATAGGCTCAGACCTCATTTATGTGCTCTCTGTCACCTCCGGCCGCAGGGCAAACGGCCCAAGACAATACCCAAGGACCAGTCAGCCCTTCCCCCATCAAGGGGCCAAAATGTATCTCTCTACGGTATCCGGAGGATTGATTACTGGAATGTGTGACAGAATAATGATATGGTATCCATGTCTGGTATCTTGAAACTTGTCCCCTAAGGAAGACTCTGATGCCATCTATATGGATCTATGATCTCTGTTGTAACTTGTATCTGTACAGGGTGAACTCTAAATTACTCTATTCAAAGGGGTTTTATTGTCTGTTTACAGTGGTCTCATCCCACGCACAAGCCTTTAGATGCTGTGACACCTTGTGGAGATTGGGCCTGGGTGATCGAGTTACTGTAAACTTGGAATCGTTTGATTGGTCAATGGTGGTTGGTTTTTGTTTGAAGAAGTTACACCTTCAGAGGTTATAAATGGAATGTTGTTCTCTCCATTATCCTGTAGCATGTCCATTGGAGAACAGCTGTATGATATTTTCTAATTTCCTGGGCTTCTAGGCCTCTGGCCTAGTACAGTGAGGGAAAAAAGTATTTGATCCCCTGCTGATTTTGTACGTTTGCCCACTGACAAAGAAATGATCAGTCTATAATTTTAATGGTAGGTTTATTTGAACAGTGAGAGACAGAATAACAACAAAAAAATCCAGAAAAACGCATGTCAAAAATGTTATAAATTGATTTGCATTTTAATGAGGGAAATAAGTATTTGACCCCCTCTCAATCAGAAAGATTTCTGGCTCCCAGGTGTCTTTTATACAGGTAACGAGCTGAGATTAGGAGCACACTCTTAAAGGGAGTGTTCCTAATCTCAGTTTGTTACCTGTATAAAAGACACCTGTCCACAGAAGCAATCAATCAATCAGATTCCAAACTCTCCACCATGGCCAAGACCAAAGAGCTCTCCAAGGATGTCAGGGACAAGATTGTAGACCTACACAAGCCTGGAATGGGCTACAAGACCATCGCCAAGCAGCTTGGTGAGAAGGTGACAACAATTGGTGCGATTATTTGCAAATGGAAGAAACACAAAAGACTGTCAATCTCCTTCAGCCTGGGGCTCCATGCAAGTTCTCACCTCGTGGAGTTGCAATGATCATGAGAACGGTGAGGAATCAGCCCAGAACTACAAGGGAGGATCTTCTCAATGATCTCAAGGCAGCTGGGACCATAGTCACCAAGAAAACAATTGGTAACACACTACGCCGTGAAGGACTGAAATCCTGCAGCGCCCGCAAAGTCCCCCTGCTCAAGAAAGCACATATACAGGCCCGTCTGAAGTTTGCCTATGAACATCTGAATGATTCAGAGGAGAACTGGGTGAAAGTGTTGTGGTCAGATGAGACCAAAATCGAGCTCTTTGGCATCAACTCAACTCGCCGTGTTTGGAGGAGGAGGAATGCTGCCTATGACCCCAAGAACACCATCCCCACCGTCAAACATGGAGGTGGAAACATTATGCTTTGGGGGTGTTTTTCTGCTAAGGGGACAGGACAACTTCACCGCATCAAAGGGACATATTAGCCAGGGCATTGAAAATGGGTCGTGGATGGGTATTCCAGCATGACAATGACCCAAAACACACGGCCAAGGCAACAAACTCTGCCCACATGTACATATTACTTCAACTACCTCAACTAGCCGGTGCCCCAGCACATTGACTCTGCACCGGTACCCCCCTGTATATATAGCCTCCCTACTGTTATTTTATTTTACTTCTGCTCTTTTTTTCTCAACACTTTTTTTGTTGTTGTTTTATTTTTACTTTTTTTGTTAAAAATAAATGCACTGTTGGTTAAGGGCTGTAAGTAAGCATTTCACTGTAATGTCTGCACCTGTTGTATTCGGCGCATGTGGCCAATAAAATTTGATTTGATTTGATTTGAAAGGAGTGGCTCAAGAAGAAGCACATTAAGGTCCTGGAGTGGCCTAGCCAGTCTCCAGACCTTAATCCCATAGAAAATCTGTGGAGGGAGTTGAAGGTTCGAGTTGTCAAACGTCAGCCCCTGGATAGGCTGGAATAAAGCCTGTGAGTGGTTAACCAGGAGCTTTGCGCTGTATGTGTGTCTGTCTGTGTGTGCATACATGAGTGTGTGCATGTCCGTGTGTGTGTGCATGCATGCGTGTCTGTGTGCGTGCGCGTGCGCGTGCACGTGTTGGTGTGTGTGAACAGCACAGTATTAAGCAGTCATTACAGAGTAAGTTAATTAGGGAGCATGGGCTTTGTGCTCCTGTGTGATCCCTGCTTCATTTTTCAGAGATACCATTCTTCCACTGAGGCTTAGATCTGTGTTGAACTGTTGGTCTGATAGACTCTCGTTCTGGCACATGACAAATCGACAGACAAAACAACATATGATCCCGGGACAACACATACAAGTGTTAAATAAATATTAGAGCATTGTGACTGAAACTTGTGCTTATACTCTAAGGTGTTAATTTAGGGTTTTAATGTGGTAGTATAATAACTGCCTATTCGACACTAAGATTACACATATTATTACAGTATAGGAAATTATACTGTGTGTGTGCGTGTGTGCGTGCGTGTGGGTGGGTGTGTGAGAGAGAGAGCAAGAGAACAATAGAGCCTGTTCCAATGCACAATAAGTGAAAGAAAGAAAGAAAGAAAGAAAGAAAGAAAGAAAGAAAGAAAGAAAGAAAGAAAGAAAGAAAGAAAGAAAGAAAGAAAGAAAGAAAGAAAGAAAGAAAGAAAGAAAGAAAGAAAGAAAGATCGTAGGAGGTGAATATACACACAGGTGTACAGTCGTGGTCAAAAGTTTTGAGAATGACACAAGTATTGGTCTTCACAAAGTTCGCTGCTTCAGTGTTATGAGATATTTCTGTCAGATGTTACTATGGTATACTGAAGTATAATTACAAGCTGTCACGATCGTCTTGAAGCGAAGTAGACCAATACGCAGCGTGTTGCACGAACATGGTGATCTTTATTATTGACAGCGATAAAAAGCACACTAAACAAAACAAATACACGACTCGTGAAGTCCACGGTGACACTGACCGAACACGGAACAAAAACCCACAAACACAAAGTGAAACACAGACAGTTAAATATGGCTCCCAATCAGAGACAACCAGCACACAGCTGACACTCGTTGCCTCTGATTGGGAGTCACTCAATCAAACATAGAAACAGACTAACTAGAACCCCCAACATAGACATAACCACATAGAACAAACACACTCTGGCTCAACAAATAGAGTCCATTAGCCAGGGTGTGACAGTACCCCCCCCTAAAGGCGCGGACTGCGACCGCGCCTCAAAAACGCAAAACAGGGGAGGGCTGGGTGGGCATACCTCCTCGGCGGCGGTTCTGGCTCCGGGCTTGCCCACCACCCTCCAATAAACCCCCCATAGCGCCCCTGGTCCGGTCTGGTCCCGCTGGCTGGAGCTGACCTGGACGTAGCAGGAGCGGCTAGCTTCAGCTCCGTTGTGGAGCCGTTGACCGGTACCTGATTAGGCACCGGTGACCCAGGCACGGGTTGTGCCGGACAGACGACGCGCACCCCTGGCTTGGCGCGCGAGGCAGGAAAGGACCGGACCTGGCTGACGATGCGCACCCCTGGCCTGGTGCGTGGAGCAGCCACGGGCCGGACCGGGCTGACGACTCGCACCCCTGGCTTTGTGCGTGGAGCCGGAACGGGCCTCACCGGACTGACGACTCGCACCCCTGGCTTGGTGCGAGTAGCAGGAACGTTCTGGACCAGGCTGACGACTCGCACCCCTGGCTTGGTGCGAGTGGCAGGAACAGGCTGGACCAGGCTGACGACTCGCACCCCTGGCTTGGTGCGAGTGGCAGGAACAGGCCGGGCCGGGCTGGCGACTCGCACCCCTGGCTTGGTGCGAGTGGCAGGAACAGGTCGGGCCGGGCTGGCGACGCGCACCGTCTGTTTGGTGCGAGTGGCAGGAACAGGCCGGGCCGGGCTGGCGACGCGCACCGTAGGTTTGGTGCGAGTGGCAGGAACAGGCCAGGCCGGGCTGGCGACGCACACCGTAGGTTTGGTGCGAGTGGCAGGAACAGGCCGGGCCGGGCTGACGACGCACACCGTAGGTTTGGTGCGTGGAGCAGGAACAGGCCGGGCGACGCACACCGTAGGCTTGGTGCGTGGAGCAGGAACAGGCCGGGCTGGGCTGGCGACGCACCCCGTAGGTTTGGTGCAGGGAGCAGGAACAGGCCGGGCCGGGCTGGCGACGCGCACCATAGGCTCGGTGCGGGAAGCAGGAACAGGCCGGGCCGGGCTGACGACACGCACCACAGGCTCGATGCGAGGAACAGGAACAGGCCGGACCGTACTGGGGACACACACCACTGGCCCTACGCAGGGATCAGGAACGGGCCGGGCCGGACCGGACTGGTAACACACCCCAGTACCTCTCGCCGTGCCTCCACACTTTCCCTCTCCTCTGTGACCAGTGGCCCACTTAACCTGGCGGCCTCCTCTGCACACCCGCTGGACCGCTCCATCGCGGCCTCCTACTGCCCCGTCGTCCACGTCGTGAGCCCCCCCCCCTAAAAAATTTCTGGGGGTCTCTCTTCCCCGTGGGCCAGGCCTCTATATTTCTCGCCCAACTCTCGCTCTCCTGCTTCCAACTCCAGCCATTCTGCTCCTCCTTAGGCTTGACCCAGTCGAGACTCTTCCTCCACTGTTCCCAAGTCCATCCACTCTGCTCTTTACAAGGCTGGACCCAGTCGAGGTTGCCACGGAGATCTGCAAGCGATTCCCCTGGCGATGGCTCCTGGACACGCTGCTTGGTCCAGTTTTGGTGGGTTTTTCTGTCACGATCGTCTTGAAGCGAAGTAGACCAATACGCAGCGTGTTGCACGAACATGGTGATCTTTATTATTGACAGCGATAAAAAGCACACTAAACAAAACAAATACACGACTCGTGAAGTCCACGGTGACACTGACCGAACACGGAACAAAAACCCACAAACACAAAGTGAAACACAGACAGTTAAATATGGCTCCCAATCAGAGACAACCAGCACACAGCTGACACTCGTTGCCTCTGATTGGGAGTCACTCAGTCAAACATAGAAACAGACTAACTAGAACCCCCAACATAGACATAACCACATAGAACAAACACACTCTGGCTCAACAAATAGAGTCCATTAGCCAGGGTGTGACACAAGCATTCCATAAGTGTCAAAGGCTTTTATTGACAATTACATTAAGTTTATGCAAAGAGTCAATATTTGCAGTGTTGAACCTTCTTTTTCAAGACCTCTGCAATCCGCCCTGGCATGCTGTCAATTAACTTCTGGGCCACATCCTGACTGATGGCAACCCATTCTTGCATAATCAATGCTTGGAGTTTGTCAGAATTTGTGGGTTTTTGTTTGTCCACCCGCCTCTTGAGGATCGACTACAAGTTCTCAATGGGATTAAGGTCTGGGGAGTTTCCTGGCCATGGACCCAAAAGGTTGATGTTTTGTTCCCCGAGCGTACTTAGTTATCACTGTTGCCTTATGGCAAGGTGCTCCATCATGCTGGAAAAGGCATTGTTCGTCACCAAACTGTTCTTTACCCCAGTCCTCAGCAGTCCAATCCCTGTACCTTTTGCAGAATATCAGTCTGTCCCTGATGTTTTTCATGGAGAGAAGTTGCTTCTTTGCTGCCCTTCTTGACACCAGGCAATCCTCCAAAAGTCTTCGCCTCACTGTGCGTGCAGATGCACTCACACCTGCCTGCTGCCATTCCTGAGCAAGCTCTGCACTGGTGGTGCCCAGATCCCGCAGCTGAATCAACTTTAGGAGACGGTCCTGGCACTTGCTGGACTTTCCTGGGCGCCCTGACACCTTCTTCACAATGATTGAACCTCTCTTCTTGAAGTTCTTGATGATCCGATAAATGGTTGATTTAGGTGCAATCTTACTAGCAGCAATGTCCTTGCCTGTGAAGCACTTTTTGTGCAAAGCAATGATAGCGGCACATGTTTCCTTGCAGGTAACCATGGTTAACAGAGGAAGAACAATGATTTCAAGCACCACCCACCTTTTAAAGCTTCCAGTCTGTTATTCTAACTCAATCAGCATGACAGAGTGATCTCCAGCCTTGTCCTCGTCAACACTCTCACCTGTGTTAATGAGAGAATCACTGACATGGTCCTTTTGTGGCAGGGCTGAAATGCAGTGGAAATGTTTTTTGGGGATTAAGTTCATTTTCATGGCAAAGAGGGACTTTGCAATTAATTGCAATTCATCTGATCACTCTTCATGACATTCTGGAGTATAAGCAAATTGACATCATCAAAACTGAGGCAGCAGACTTTGTGAAAATTAGTATTTGTGTCATTCTCAAAACTTTTGACCACGACTGTACTCAAGTGAAATGGAAGCAGGGCAGCACGTGTTGTGGGGGCCCCTGTGTACTCAATCCTCTGTATGTGCTTACAATGATGGATATGTGAACTGAATACACCACTGTCACACTGTCACACTGTCAAACTGTTACACTGTCACACTGTCACACTGTCAAACTGTCACACTGTCACACTGTCACACTGTCAAACTGTCACACTGTCACAATGTCACACTGTCAAACTGTCACACTGTCACACTGTCACACTGTCAAACCGGAGAAGGGCCACAGAACTGTGTCTCTCAGTGAAAATAATGCTGATGTCATTTGCCTGCAGGTTGGGTGAAAGGCACATGGAGCCAAATTATGTCTACTGAGAGGAAACTATGTTAATAAATAGTGATGATAACATAGCAACGAGTAAACATGTTCTATATCATAATATTCTAAGCGTTGATTCGGGTTGGGCCGGCCGGGGCTTATGGTTTGCGCAACATTGTAACCTATGTTTGAGACCAATGCGTGGCAGTGGCTGTGTGAGAAGGGGGCACACACCCCTCCTGCCGACCCCTTCCTAAGTTTGGGAACCACCGTAGAAGGCTATTCTGAATTATTTCATTTCTTTCTGAACAGACAACAGTAATTGTATAACTTTGGCACATATATCTCCCGAGTGGCGCAGTGCCAGTGGCGTAGTGGTCTAAGGCACTGCATCGCAGTGCTAGCTGTGCCACTAGATATCCTGGTTCATAGCCGGCGGTGACCGGGAGACCTATGGGGTGGCGCACAATTGGCCCAGCGTCGTCCAGGGTAGGGGAGGGTAATGGCCGGCAGGGATGTAGCTCAGTTGGTAGAGCATGGCGTTTGCAACGCCTGGGTTGTGAGTTCGATTCCCATGGGGAGCCAGTATAAAAAATAAATAATGTATGCACTCACTAACTGTAAGTCGCTCTGGATAAGAGCGTCTGCTAAATGACTAAAATGTAAATGTATATTTCAATTTATATGGGGTGCTGCAATTCCTTCAGAACCCTTTGAGCTTGGCTATGATTCTAGCAGTGGTTCTCAATCTGTGGGGTGAGTCGGCAGGAGAAGGCTTATAATTTAGCCACAGAGGATCAATAGCTTATTTATTTTTTATCGTCAAACAGTGGATTGTAGCCCAATAACAAGGTATAACCTACAGTGGGGAACGCGTGGCAAATGTATCAGTGAACACACAACATGCAGACAAAACAGGCCTTTCGCAATATTTAAAACACAATTGAGGGAAAACACAGGTTGGAAAGCAAATGGCTCCTGCTGAAAAGAGAAGACTCTAATCTGTATGCTGTAGACTACCAAAATACTTGATCAACTTCCAAAAATTGTTTTAGAGCGCATCTGCTATCACCAGCGAGTGAGCTGCACATCATTGGGTGAGTCAGTGAAACTGGAAAACATAATTTCCTCTTCATATTGTAGCCTACAATATGTGTCTCTCCACACATCTAGGCCTAGGCTATTGATGGATTCAAGACAAGGTCGTTTTTATTGATCTCAGATTCTCAGTTTGTCCGTGTCAAAGTATCCTGTCATTTCGATCATTCGTGCATATTAGAAAAGATTCTGCCAAAGTCTCCAGTCATGTAAAATGACATACAGTTGCATGAAATGCGTATATAAAAGGCCAATTGTTTCCCATGTGTGCAACTTCTGTAAGTAAGTAAGTGCCTCTACTCTACTGCTCTATGTCACTACTCAAATGCGATGAAATGCATGCAATGCATTATTATCAAGGTGTTTTCTTTCTTCTCATGGTTCCGGTACCTCAGAACTCTCGAGGTCAATCCCCCTCTCGCGCTCACATTTTGTTTCGGCACTTACCGATTTTACAAATTAAGCACTGCGTATCAGACACTGTATAGTTTACTGTCCAAATAGAGTTTGATTCTGAATTAAATAGGCAGCCTATAGCCTATGTTTGTAGTAAACCTACATGCATCCTATTTTTATTGTAGTCTCATTTGTGCTTCTTCAAACGATCTACATGTCTGGGTGGCAGCAGAGAGCTCCAAGTGATGCTGAGTTTCGAAACTGCGATTCGTCACAGACAGAACCGCTAGCTGGGCGGAGAAAATAACCTCGCTAGCACACTGCCACTGTTCCTACCACTTCAAACCGCGCCGGCGAGAGAGAGTCGCTTAATGCAAGAGAAGTAGAAGAGGGGCAAAAACCTAAACGAGAGTCATCCTAAAACCGGAAAAACATCATTACAACGTGTTACAACTTGCAGTTCCTATCTTTCTGCGCTGTTGCATCCGGCTTATTTGGGATTGCTGCAGCGTATTTGTTTGCAGTTGTGAGACAAAATTCAACTTCTGCCTCTTCTGATAGGGGTTTCGTTTCTGTTTTCTGTAGTTGTCAAAGCGGAATGAATGACAAAGACAAAGGCTGATGTTAATTCGCCAACTCACTTTGTCTCGCCCAAGGAAAGGAGACACAGGCACAAAATGGAAAGCGGGACGGAGAGCGCGGACAGCGGGCAGGCGCAGCCCCATCAACAGCACCAGTTCGAGCAACAGCCCGTAGTGCAGTCCATCCAAGTGAACGAGAAGAAAAAGATCAACCGGGCTCCGTCACCCGCCAGACCCAAGGATGTGCCTGGATGGTCCCTCACCAAGATCCGGGGAGGCATCGGTACACCAACACTGAGCGTTAAACCAGGATCCATACATTTAGGCAGCCGGGTGTCCAGGCGTAGTCCGGGTAGCGGGAAAGAGACCAAATCAGAGAAAGGAAAACTGCCGGGGAAATCCACACTATCGGTTGCCAGTGCTCAGAAGGGCGGCAGTAAATCGATGAAAGGTGGTCGGAAGAAGGTGTCCGATGCAAGAAACGCCTCGGACGACCTGAGCAAAGACTCTGGTTGCGCCGCGGGCAAGCTGTCGCCAACGGATAGCAGTTCCGAGATCTCCGATTGCGCCTCGGAGGAGAATAAAGTCTCCACCGACGCTCTGAGTAGTGACACCGAATCCAGCAGCCGAGGCGGGGGGCCTGAGGGCGAGAAATCGAGTACGGACTGCGGAGATGGGCCACCGGATAGGGGTACTCGTGGTGACCATCATGCCAAGACCCCCGTAGATAAGGACCGACTCTCCCTGGGAGTGGAGACCGGGGAGGGGAGCATTTCTCCGGGGGATGAACGGTCTCTCACCTCGTTCGACAGCCGGGTGCCTACCAGCACATCCCTGGCTTTCTCCGACCTGACAGAAGAGTTCATGGACGGCATGCATGAAGAATTTGTTAGGGAAATCGAGGAACTGAGATCAGAAAACGATTACCTAAAAGTAAGCATATTTTTTCCAGATTTGCTACAGACATTCCTCCCTCCGTTTGCTCTTATTTGTGAAAGTAAAAAGGTTTAAAAAATGTTTTTTTTAAAAGCTCTCCAATAACAGTTCTGTAAGAGATGAAGCCGGAGTTACTATTTTCATTGGTTCATCAGAAACAAACCTAATATATTTATGCATAATCACTGTTCTGCACTTCAGGATAAAAGCAGGGAAATCCATGCAAACCCAAATTGGCCACATAGCCAGCCAACAACATCTTGAGTGCATAATTGATTACTCCCCCCTCCCTCTTTTCAAAAAACAACAACAAAATACCACAATTTGAAGGCACAGAGACTTCAGGGGTGGTCAGTGTTATTTCTGAATTCAAACTCAATGTTGCCTCAGCTGTTGTGTTCACTGCTCAAGATGGTCAGGTGGTGAATGCCCAAGACATCAGAGGTGGTCGGACATGCAGGTGGTTGTAGGGTGCCAATCCGTTACGCACTGGAGGATTACAGTGACCACCTTAACTAATTGTATTTTGTCATCCAATATTATCATTGACATGCGTCACGGAGACTGGCTCAGTGGGAGAGGTTCAATAATTAATTGGATTATCCTACAGGCCTGTGCACTAAGACGCACCACAACGGTTTATCCAAACAACGTCTAGGTTACCATTAGCACATTTGATTTAATATTTAACTGGTCTGGGAAAGCAATATTACGATTATTATGGTGTACATATGCCTTATAGACTACTAGGCTATGCGGTGGTCATCTAAGATGGCCCATCTAAAGAAGGCAGTTTACTAGGACAGTCCACTGTGCATGAATGTGTAATGCACATTTCCACAACAATAATGATCATGTAAGGTTTTTGGTTAATTTCAGACCATAATCATCAAATCCATCTTACTGGTTAATTACCATAAACAGCAATGGGGTGTCACATTATTTTTCTTAAGTCTAATTATGCGTAGAAATTAGGTCATGCGTGCAGCCATAGTAGTACCAGAGCGCGACATCTTTATTTATTAATCCCGTGCTTTCTCTCCTGTCTTCGGCACGCCTGTCTGACTAGTGCAGCTGTTTTCTCGGGGTAGCCTGCGTCGTACAGATGCTACAGTCGAGAGCGCCAACTGTCCTCAATCCACACACTATTGTTTATACCGGGGCCGCACCACGTGACGCTGCTCTGCAGTGGGTGACCCACATTCCCCTGGCAGCCCTCTCCGCATATTAGCAATGCGATAAAAGGCTTCTATTTACTACTACTACTACTACTACACACTTCTCCCACCACCACCCTTATAAATACTTTATCTGCCTTATTACTATGCCTCTGACAGGGGGGTTGTAGGATTTGGGTTAATGCCTCTTCAACCGTGTTGTTATGTAAGTAGTAGTAGGGAATGCTAGGGCAACCCCCCTAAGGCTTTTTGGGTTTGATTTAAATCATACCTTGGCATTGTTATTATACACCTTTATATCAGCTGGGCAAAGTTCAGTTCTGTATTAATCTGTGTTCTGCACTGGTTTGCCCCTGAACTGGTAATGTAGGCGATGGGGTTGTTAATGCTACATTCTTACTGCAGTGGGCAAAATCAGGGTCACACACAGTGTTTCTTGGTAGTCTTATCTACTTTAAAACTAAAGTATACACCTCATTCACATGGTTATGGGCTTAAAAAAAGAAGACCCCTGTTCCATGTCAGATATAGAGTTGAAATGTATTCAATTTTGAGTTTGCATCCCAATATTACACTTTATATACATCACAGTAGACTGAAATATAACAAAACTGTTTGACACCGAAACACTGGATTTTAGGCGTATACATCCTGCTAAGGACATACTAATGAAGAGGGTGTTGATGATGACTCTGATGATCTGATGCTGACATATACTCTATAATAATAATTATAATGAGTATAATGATTGCACTAGCTCATCAAGACCCCGTATATGGTAGGCAACCATTTTCAACCATTCTCACCCCTCCTCTCCTCCACCCTTCCCCCATCCTCTCTCCCCAGGATGAGATGGAGGAGCAGCGCTCGGAGATGTTGGAGATGAGGGACATGTACATGGAGGAGGATGTGTACCAGCTGCAGGAGCTGAGGCAGCAGTTTGAGCAGGCCAACAAGACCTGCCGCATCCTGCAGTATCGCCTCCGCAAGGCCGAGAGACGCAGCCTCCGCGTGGCCCAGACGGGACAGGTGGACGGGGAGCTCATCCGTACCCTGGAGCAGGACGTCAAGGTGAATCTGGAATGGAGAGCGTGTGTGTGTGTGTGTATGCCTTCATTGACTTCGATGGGCAGCCAAGATGATGTGTGTGTGTGTGCGTGGATGTGCGTGTGTGTGTGTGTGTGTGTGTGTGTGTGTAAGGCTATGCATAAATCATATATGTCAGCAACACAAACAGAAACTTGAAGAGAGACTGAACTTTGGGTAATTGCTAGCATTTAGGTCCTTGCAGGCTTTTGGAAACTTCAAAGAAGGGGGGTATGACATAACAGGTCATAGGACAAAGGTTACATTTGGCTTTAAATGCATACGTTCACACACCATTGATGGGATTTGTTGTTAATGGAGACAGTGTGGGTTGTTGGTCTTCCTATTGAACTGAGGCTATGGTTACACATCCCAAATTCACAGCCGTCTGTGATCCATTTCCATGTGACAGAAGCACAATGTGGTCTTTCTCAGGAGTCCAGGAAGGAGGGAAGAGAGGGGAGGGGAGAGAGGAGGGTAATGATGTCATCCCCTGAAGGCAGGCCCTGTTGCCACTGTCCCTCACTAAAAACGGTCCAGTTGTATATCTTTAAAAAAAGAGAAAGAAAGAAACAGGTGAAAAAAATCATCCCTTCTTTCTGGCAAGCTAAGATTGTGCCTCTGTGCTGAGTCAGGGGAATAAGGATTCGGTCTCGCTCCCGAGTTGAGTCCTCAGCAGCCAATCGGGGCGCAGCGGGAGGGCGCAGGGTCTACGGGCCGGGGGAAGCCAGTCAAAGAAGGCCATTAACACAGGAAACCAAAAACAAACCACAGGGTTGTGAGCCCGGCTTCCTCGGCCTCCCCTCTCCGTCTCCCTCTCTGTATTCTTAAACAGCTAGGCCCAGTCTCTCAACACATACCTGATTGTTTCTCCTGGCTACCAACTAAACCAGGTCAAATTTCGCAGCCCTGTTCCCTCACACTGGGTTTAAACACTCCCATGCACTCCAGACTCCGTGAGGCTGGCTGTGCTCTTAGAAAGTAGGGGTTATTCAAGCACAAACCAAGCACTGGAGGAAGGAAATGTGTCTTGACATGTTTGAGAGGATTTGGGCAGTATTCCAGGTGATATTTGAGATCTGTCCTGTACTAGCCATTGTATACCCTCTTTAACTTGTCAGCAAGAACACACTACTTTCTGTTTGTGGCTCAGCAATGAGTTATTGAACAGTTAGTTCGTATTATGTATGTTACATTCAGTAAATACAGGTAGTTTCAACACATTGGGGTAGGTTCCTTAGATGAAAATAACTACTTTGTGGCTATGGTCAGTCTTTATTAGTCACACAGTACTCAACTAACATGATCACATAAAATAACATACTGTAAGCTGATAGGGCTGTACTAGTAGGGATACACTTTAAATTGGCTTAACATAATTATTGCTCTCTCTCCTTGTCCTTGTTCCCTTGTGACATACACAGTAAGCTGTTCCCACTTCCTGTTGCATCCTGCCCTGCAGCGCTCGCAGGGGGAGGGGTGCGTGTGTGTGCACTGCATGCATTTTTGCGTGCGCATACAAGTGTGTGTGTGTGATATCTGGAGATGGTCGTGGGATTCTCCTGGTCACTTCCTGTCCTTTCTGACCCACTGTCCTAATTCCAGAGCTATGAAACATAGGAAATGGAAAACAGTGAGGTCTTCCATGTCACTGGATATGTGCTAAGGGATATACTAGATGTCAGTAGGATATAGAATTAGTCTCTCATTACACTGTATGGGTCCGTCGGTTTTCTTCAGGGCAGCTAGCCTAATGTATATTCATTCCATAAACAACATCTCTCCCAGCTTGGATGTTATGATGCTACAGTATAGTCATTGTTTGCTGGGGAAACTGACTGAGGTATTTCATTTCTAGTCAAAGGCACAGTCTCTCCCACATTGCCTGTGATCTGTGATGGGGTGGGGTGTGAAAGATACCATATCCTTCCCCTCTTAGCTTCACATACTGTATATAGGATGAGTGGGCTGAGCTTCTGTGCACTCCTGCATAGCAACAGCCGTGTTGCAGTATGGTGTGATGTGACATATAGGGAGGAAAAGTAAGGGTTGTTGAGATATGGAGACAGAGCGAGAGAGAGGGTGGATCCCCTCTCTCTCCTCTATCTCCTTCTCTCCATCCCTCTCTCAGCAGCAGATAATGGCTTGGCAGCAGTAACAGCAGCATCCTGGAGATACACATAGAAACCGTCTCCATGTGTCTGCCAGGCATGCCCGGATCAGAGAGCCGATTGGCTGACTCAGGGAGTTTCAGGAAGTGTTGTTGGTCCTGTGCCTGCTCAGAATGGCACTAGCAGGAGCGTGTGTGGATGCCCACCATGTGGATTATACTGTAACCACTAAACAACTGTCATGCAGGGTTCTGCTCTTTCACTGCTAAAGAGCATTTTATAGATAGACAGAAGGGAAGAAGATTATTATTTTCAGTTTCTAGAGGCTGCAACAGGAAGGATAACAACTAGATGATAGTTACAGAAAAGTGCACCAGTTGGATGAGTCTGTTAGCTGATACTGCAATACTAGATCCTATCATGATTTAAATGGCTAAGCTAGATGGTATGTACTCAATACTTTCATAGAGTATGCTCTCCTTTGTAAACACTTCTTAGCTGATTAAAGTAGAAAATACAATATCTCTCCAAGGTAATTTACAGGATGGCCTTGGCTATGGGCCCTAGTCAAAAGTAGTGCACTACATAGGGAATGTGGTGCCATTTGAGACGCAGACATGGCCGATGCTTTACACACTCCCCCCTCCTGTGCTTATTGCCAACATGCAAAACGCTGATGAAAAAATCTACAGGGAAGTCATTGTTAAACGGCGGGTGGAAGAACAGCTGTGATAGTGTTGACAGGCAGGATCAGAGGGGGAACAGGGTGCTGCTTCAGCTAACACACATATGCACCCATGCAGACACACACATATGCGCGTACACACACACAAACACACACCAACTAACCCACCCTCAGACATACAAAATATTCTCTATCACACACACACTCACCCACAAAAACATGAAAGTAGGGAAAGAGACCCTTTTGATGGGTGAATGTCTCTTTTTAATTTGGTATGTGTGTACAATGGGCCACAGAGAATAGAGGGTATCTCAAGTGCAGGGTGTGGGTAGGAGGGAGGCTGATAGACGTTAGTAGTTTGAAGGCTGGGACTTGACTATAATGTACCAGTCATGCAAGACCTTCTGTATGCCATTCACATCCTCTAGCTCTCCAGCTGGGGCCTCGCTCACCAATGCTAAAACTGCTAGTACGGTGACCCTAGACACTGATCTTGGTTCAGTTTTTTATTTTCCCAATAATGGTTAAGGTTAGGGGTTGGGGATGGGAAGGCGATCCTAGATCTGTATCTAGGGGAAACTTCAACCACGGAGTGCTAAAATCCATGTGTTTCACCTTTACATATCAAAGCATGATCTTTTATTGGAAGGCAAAGGCAGACAAAGCAGTGTATGGAAAGAGGCTGAACAGCAAGAGGAAGGGGGGAATCTAGTAAATGTGGTAAGTTAACAGGCTGTTAATAAAGACTGTTGTATACTGTAAAGGGGCCGATCACCATATAGCACCAGTCTAAAAACATAACCTGGAAACCTCCCAGAACGATAATGAAGGAGAGCATTGATTTGATCTGCCTGTCTTTTTCTCCCTTCTAAAGTATGGAGAAGAGAAAGGGACAGAATGAGAGAAGGAGGGGAAGACAGAAAAAATAGTGCAAGAAGAGATAGAAAGAGATTGTGTGTGTGTGTGTGTGTGTGTGAGAGAGAGAGAGAGAGAGAGAGAGAGAGAGAGAGAGAGAGAGAGAGAGAGAGAGAGAGAGATGAATTTGATTGTGATGGGGAACTGGGCGGTTGGTCCACTCTCAGAGTGGGCAGCACAGAGGGGCATTGTGGTTCCCAGCTGCACATTGGCTCTGGTTAAGGGCCAGAGAGAATCCCCCAATTCTGACACACATGCACACACTCACTCGCACACACAAACAAACACACAGACGCACGCACGCACGCACACACATATTCAAACACACTCATACACACACACACACAGAAGCCTTGTTTGCTCTGACCCCCTTCCTCCTTTAATGAGATCAGCACTGTACCCCACTCCACACTGCACCAAAAGACTCCCATCCCATGCTATGATGTTGCAGAGGTAGAAAAATAGAGAGAGAGAACATTAAATAATAATAATAGTAATATTGTGCCTTAGATATCATTATGTTATATTAACATTTTGAATGATACAATGCTTTCAGCACAATTGACATAAAGATGACAATCCACTCAGATGTTTTGGATGTATTTCCTATCTATCGTATGAATAGAGCACCCTTGACACCTCCTTTCATTATAAACAATTATAACCAGGCAGCTGGGTTTGCATTTGGATTGAACAACCTGTCAGTGCCCTGGTGATATACAGTCACCAACACAAACACACACACACGTTGTTGTTGGTCCAACAGAACATCATACACTCATCTGGATAGTGTCTGTGTTGATCCCCAACTGCGTTTAATGCTCTTCCAACCCCTCAGGGGAACATACAGTACCAGTTAAAAGTTTGGACACACCTACTCATTCAAGGGTTTTTCTTTATTTTAAAAATGTTCTACATTGTAGAATAATAGTGAAGACATCAAAACTATGAAATAACACATATGGAATCATGTAGTAACCAAAAAAGTG
Organism: Coregonus lavaretus; assembly: GCF_964263955.1. NCBI lineage: Eukaryota > Metazoa > Chordata > Actinopteri > Salmoniformes > Salmonidae > Coregonus > Coregonus lavaretus. The sequence continues at coordinate 12,246,211 of NC_140007.1, forward strand.
TTAAACAAATCAAAATATATTTTATATTTAAGATTCTTCAAAGTAGCCACCCTTTGCCTGGATGACAGCTTTTCACACTCTTGGCATTCTCTCAACCATGCTTTTCCAACAGTCTTGAAGGAGTTCCCACATATGCTGAGCACCTGTTGGCTGCTTTTCCTTCAAATCAAAATGAAATCAAATCAAATTTATTGGTCACATACACATGGTTAGCAGATGTTATTGCGAGTGTAGCGAAATGCTTGTGCTTCTAGTTCCGACAGTGCAGTAATATCTAGCAAGTAATATCTAACAGTTCCACAACAAATATCTAATACACACAAATCTAAGTAAAGGAATGGAATAAGAATATATAAATATATGGATGAGCAATGTCATTGTCAGAGCGGCATAGGCTAAGATGCAATAGATATAATAGAATACAGTATATACATATGAGATGGGTAATGCAAGGTATGTAAACATTATTAAAGTGGCATTATTAAAGTGACTAGTGTTCCATTTATTATAGTGACCAGTGATTTTCAAGTCTGTATGTAGGCAGCAGCGCCTCTGTGCTAGTGATTGCTATTTAACAGTCTGATGGCCTTGAGATAGAAGCTGTTTTTCAGTCTCTCGGTCCCAGCTTTGATGCACCTGTACTGACCTCGCCTTCTGGATGATAGCGGGGTGAACAGGCAGTGGCTCGGGTGGTAGTTGTCCTTGATTATCTTTTTGACCTTCCTGTGACATTGGGTGCTGTAGGTGTCCTGGAGGGCAGGTAGTTTGCCCCCGTTGATGCGTTGTGCAGACTGCACCACCCTCTGGAGAGCCCTGCGGTTGTGGGCAGTGCAGTTGCCGTACCAGGCAGTGATACAGCCCAACAGGATGCTCTCAATTGTGCTTCTGTAAAAGTTTGTGAGGGTTTTAGGTGACAGGCCAAATTTCTTCAGCCTCCTGAGGTTGAAGAGACGCTGTTGCGCCTTCTTCACCACACTGTCTGTGTGGGTGGACCATTTCAGTTTGTCAGTGATATGTACACAGAGGAACTTAAAACCTTCCACCTTCTCCACTGCTGTCCCGTCGATGTGGATAGGGGGGTATTCCCTCTGCTGTTTCCTGAAGTCCACGATCATCTCCTTTGTTTTGTTGACGTTGAGTGAGAGGTTATTTTCCTGGCACCACACTCCCAGAGCCCGCACCTCCTCCCTGTAGGCTGTCTCGTCATTGTTGGTAATCAAGCCTACTACTGTTGTGTCATCTGCAAACTTGATGATTGAGTTGGAGGCGTGCATGGCTACGCAGTCATGGGTGAACAGGGAGTACAGGAGGGTGCTGAGCACACACCCTTGTGGGGCCCCAGTGTTGAGGATCAGTGAAGTGGAGATGTTGTTTCCTACCTTCACCACCTGGGGGCAGCCTGTCAGGATATCCAGGACCCAATTGCACAGGGCGGGGTTGAATCCCAGGGCCTCAAGCTTAATGATGTGCTTGGAGGGTACTATGGTGTTGAATGCTGAGCTATAGTCAATGAACAGCATTCTTACATAGGTATTCCTCTTTTCCAGATGGGATAGGGCAGTGTGCAGTAATAATATGCCATTTAGCAGACGCTTTTATCCAAAGCGACTTACAGTCATGCGTGCATAATTTTTTTATTTTTGTGTATGGGTGGTCCCGGGGATCGAACCCACTACCTTGGCGTTACAAGCGCCGTGCTCTACCAGCTGAGCTACAGAGGACCACTGCAGTGTGATGGCGATTGCATCGTCTGTGGACCTATTGGGGCGGTAAGCAAATTGAAGTGGGTCTAGGGTGACAGGTAAGGTGGAGGTGATATGATCCTTGACTAGTCTCTCAAAGCACTTCATGATGACAGAAGTGAGTGCTACGGGGCAATAGTCATTTAGTTCAGTTACCTTTGCATTCTTGGGTACAGGAACAATGGTGGCCATCTTGCAGCATGTGGGGACAGCAGACTGGGATAGGGAGGGATTGAATATGTTCGTAACACACCATAGGTCTCGTGTCTGAGCCATTGAATTGCGACTCCACTTTGTCTCGATATTGACGTTTTGCCTGTCACTCTGCGGTCCAACTCATCCCAAACCATCTCAATTGGGTTGAGGTCGGGTGATTGTGGAGGTCTTCTGATGCAGCACTCTCCTTCTTGGTCAAAAGCCCTTACACAGCCTGGAGGTGTGTTGGGTTATTGTCCTGTTGAAAAACAAATGATAGTCCCACTAAGTGCCACTGCTCCCGAGTGGCGCAGCGGTCTAAGGCACTGCATCTCAGTGCTTGAGGCGTCACTACAGACCCCCTGGTTCGATTCCAGGCTGTATCACAACCGACCGTGATTGGGAATCCCATAGGGCTGCGCACAATTGGCCCAGCGTCGTCCGGGTTTGGCTGGTGTAGGCCGTCATTGTAAATAAGAATTTGTTCTTAACTGACTTGCCTAGTTAAATAAAGGTACAATAAAAAAATAAAAAACAGATGGGATGGCGTATCGCTGCAGAATGCTGTGGTAGCCATGCTGGTTAAGTGTGCCTTGAATTCTAAATAAATCACAGACAGTGTCACCAGCAAAGCACCATCATACCTCCTCCTCCATGCTTCACGGTGGGAACCACACATGCAGAGATCATCCGTTCACCTACTCTGCGTCTCACAAATGTGGGTGGTTGGAACCAAAAATCTCAAAGGACAGATTTCCACCGGTCTAATGTCCATTGCTCGTGTTTCTTGGCCGAAGCAAGTCTCTTCTTCTTATTGGTGTCCTTTAGTAGTGGTTTCTTTGCCGCAATTCAACCATGAAGGCCTGATTCACGCAGTCTCCTCTGAACAGTTGATGTTGAGATGTGTCTGTTACTTGAACTCTGTGAAGCATTTATTTGGGCTGCAATTTCTGAGGCTGATAACTCTAATGAACTTATCCTCTGCAGCAGAGGTAACTCTGGGTCGTCCTGTCCTGTGGAGGTCCTCATGAGAGCCAGTTTCATCATAGCGCTTGATGATCTTTGCGACTGCACTTGAAGAAACTTTCAAAGTTCTTAAAGTAATGATGGACTGTTGTTTCTCTTTGCTTATTTGAGCTGTTCTTGCCATAATATGGACTTGGTCTTTTACCAAATAGGGCTATCTTCTGTATACCACCCCTACCTTGTCACAACACAACTGATTGGCTCAAACGCAGTAAGAAGGAAATAAATTCCACAAATTAACTTTTAACAAGGCACACCTGTTAATTGAAATGCATTCCAGGTGACTACCTCATGAAGCTGGTTGAGAGAATGCCAATGAGTGAGTGTGCAAAGAGAATAAGTGTGCAAAGCTGTCATCAAGGCAAAGGGTGGCTACTTTGAAGAATCTCAAATATAAAATATATCTTGATTTGTTTAATACTTTTTTGGTTACTACATGATTCCATATGTGTTATTTCATAGTTTTGATGTCTTCACTATTATTCTACATACAAATTAAGAAAAACCCTTGAATGAGTAGGTGTGTCCAAACTTTTGACTGGTACTGTATATCTAACTGTAAGAAGATCAGCCTTGATAACAGTCTTGTTCTGTAGCAACATGTCAACTCATGATGATGTAAGAGCTGGTCTCTGCTCTACTCCACTCCTACACATATTAGTGATAATACTGGAACATATTAATGATAATACTGGAACATATTAATGATAATACTGGAACACATTAATGATAATACTGGAACACATGCGTGATAATACTGGAACACATTAATGATAATACTAGAACACATTAGCGATAATACTGGAACAAATTAATGATAATACTGGAACACATTAGCGATAATACTGGAACACATTAATGATAATACCGGCACACATTAATGATAATACTGGAACACATTAGTGATAATACTGGAACACATTCATGCTAATACTGGAACACATTAGCGATAATACTGGAACACATTAGTGATAATACTGGAACACATTAGTGATAATATCACTGGAACACATTTGTGATAATACTGGAACACATTAGCGATAATACTGGAACACATTAGCAAAAATACTGGAACATATTAGTGATAATACTGGAACAAATTAGTGATAATACTGGAACACATTAGCGATAATACTGGAACACATTAATGATAATACTGGCACACATTAATGATAATACTGGAACACATTAGTGATAATACTGGAACACATTCATGATAATACTGGAACACATTAGCGATAATACTGGAACACCTTAGTGATAATACTGGAACACATTAGCAAAAATACTGGAACACATTAGTGATAATACTGGAACACATTAGTGATAATGCTGGAACTCATTAGTAATAATACTGGAACACATTAGTGATAATACTGGAACAAATTAGTAATAATACTGGAACACATTATGATAATACTGGACACATTTGTAATAATACTGGAACACATTAATGATAAGCTACAGTATGGTGCATTTATTACTGTGCTTTGAATACACCATCAGCAGAGAGCCATATATTACTTACGCAAATACACTGAATGTACAAAACATTGAGAACGCCAGATCTTTCCATGATATAGATTGACCAGGTGAAAGCTATGATCCTTTATTGATGCCACCTGTTAAATGCACTTCCATCAGTGTAGATGAAGGGGAGGAGACAGGGTAACGAAGGATATTTAAACCTTGAGACATGGATTGTGTATGTGTGCCATTCAGAGGGTGAATGGGTGAGACAAAATATTGAAGTGCCTTTGAACGGGGTATGGTAGTAGGTGCCAGGCGCAGCGGTTTGAGTATGTCAAGAACTGCAACGCTGCTGGGTTTTTCACGCTCAACAGTTTCCCGTGTGTATCAAGAATGGTCCATCCAGCCAACTTGACACAACTGTGGGAAGCTTTGGAGTCAACATGAGCCAGCATCCCTGTGGAACGCATTCAACACCTTGTAGAGTCTATGCCCCGACGAATTGAGGTTGTTCTGAGGGCAAAAGGGGGTGCAACTCAATATTAGGAAGGTGTTCCTAATGTTTTGTACACTCAGTGCATATATGTTCATACTGGAAACAAAATACAACTTATAAAGGCTTAGGGCATTCATAAAGTCATTTAGTATGACTCTGGACCATGGAATTGTGGATCATGCTTCTCAATGAACCTCTGATGTTGACCACCCTCCCTCATGTCTTCTCTCTCCTCCTTTGGATGTCAGGTGGCTAAAGACGTGTCCATCCGGCTGCACAACGAGTTGGACTCCGTGGAGAAGAAGAGGGGCCGTCTGGAGCAGGAGAATGAGGAGCTGAGGGTCAGGCTCCAGGACCTTGAGGTGGCCAAGCAGGTCCTGCAGGCTGAGATGGAGAAGCAACGAGAGGTAAGACATTATGTAGTACACGGCTGGGTGGGGTGGGATTGGGCTGAGCTGGGATTACCATGTTTGGGCCGTGTTGATAAGCCCAGAGAAGTAAGACATGGTGTGGTTTAGCTGGGCTGGGCTTGGTTGGGTTGATCCTGGCTGTGTCTATCTGGGCTGAGCTGGACTGGGTTTAGCTGGGTTTGGCTATAGGTTACTCTTGTGTTGAATAGGCTGGGTTAAGTAGGCTGGGTTTAGCTGTGCTGATCTGTTTTTTTGGCTTTCTTCAAGGTTCCATGTAAATTCACCAGGCTTGGAATAAAACCTTGTACATTTTCAGTAAATGGAAAGTTTGGGACCTCATACTGTACATCAATTCTTTATTGTCCTATATGTTATATTAGAAAAAATAAGTGGGCGGTTTGAGATTTATGATAGAGGGTTGTGTTTTTGTTTGGACCCAAATAGGGACTGCTAACCTTTAAGCCAAATGTGATATTTGGCCTTTCTTCATTTGGCCTCGCCGTATGTTTACTGGACAGAGTTAAATAGAAAACCGTGGGAGGAAGTTGCTTTGTGCAAGTCTTTTTATCCTGATAAATGCTCCTGCTAAAAACACTATTTGCTCTCTACAGATATTGCGTTATGCTCAGTTATGCTCTCAGGAGAAATCAAATGTCCTCTTCTCTCAGTCTCGGCCCTCCCTCTGTGTTGACTAATCTGGAGTGGACAAAAGGAGGCCCCTTTCTCTCCTGCTGTCCCTTTATGGAGGAGAGGAGAGCAGGGACTGATGACTGACCATAGTCTTGGCCCAGCTCTCAGAATGGGGGCAGGGCTGGCTGGCTGGCTGGCTTGGTTGGTAGCTGGTTGGGTAGCTGGGTGTCTGGTTGGCTGCAATGCTAACTCACTCCGTCACTGCCAGGCTGGCTGGTTGGTTGGTTGGCTAGCTGTGTGGTTGGCGGGCTATGCTAAGTGGGGTACTGCTGCTGTGTTGTGCTTGCCCCATGGAGAGGGAGAATTCTTTGCATAGCTGACACCCTTCTGATCCAGAACTATTATGTGTGCCTGCCGATCCCTGGCTTCACTGTTTCACTACCCACTCTGTCTCTGTTCTCAGTCAGTTAGGAATGTCTCCGTCACTGTTCTTTTCCTTTGATTAAAAGGATAAGTTAAGAACAGTATTACAAACAGCCAAGCAACACACAAGTGAAGATAGTTGAGGTAGAGACAGGAAGATAGGAGGAAAATAGAAAGAGAGAGAGAGAGAGAGAGAGAGAGAGAGAGAGAGAGAGAGAGAGAGAGAGAGAGAGAGAGAGAGAGAGAGAGAGAGACAGAGAGAGAGAGAGAGAGAGAGAGAGAGAGCGAGAGAGAGAGAGAGACAGAGAGAGAGAGAGAGAGAGAGAGAGAGAGAGAGAGCGAGAGAGAGAGAGAGAGAGAGAGAGAGAGAGAGAGAGACAGAGAGAGAGAGAGAGAGAGAGAGACAGAGAGAGAGAGAGAGAGAGAGAGAGAGAGAGAGAGAGAGAGAGAGAGAGAGAGACAGATAGAGAGAGAGAGAGAGAGAGAGAGAGAGAGAATCACGGATTTGTGTATAAAGGTGAATAAAAGGTGGTCTGTAAATAATGAATTGGTATTCTGTGGCTCCTGTCTTGGGAGTGGAAGTGATGCTGCTGCTGCAGTATTGAGGTAGCTGCTGGGCCTGGCTAGACCAGTGGGTTGTGCTGCTAGATGATCAGTCTCCTGGGATAGTGGAGGGGCTGATGATGCTGGCCAGGTAGAGGGAGGAGAGAGTGAGAAGGAAGGAAAAAACAGAAAGAAAATATGCAGTATTTGCCATGTTTTCTGAAAATCTTCTGTTTCAATACAGAAATGTAATAATGGTCAGTTTTAATAATTGAATAACAATCATTTCAGAATCTAATTCAGCAAACAAAATTTAAAAAATGACTGGTGGTACTTGTATTGTCTATTACTTATAATACATGGAGAAAATAGTACATTTTATGTTTCCTCCCTAAGCTTGTGGCAAGCTGTGACATACTGTGCTGCCAACTCTATAACATCAGACCTTTCCCCCAAACATTACAATGTTAATAACCTCAGTTGTGTTGAAAGATGTGGTCAGCAACATTTGAGTCCATATTTAGGATGCATTGACCATTAGGCCTAGGTTAAATCCAGATTGGCTGCTGCAGTAACATTCGAGTCCATATTTAGGATGCATTAACCATTAGGCCTAGGTTAAATCCAGATTGGCTGCTGCAGTAACATTCGAGTCCATATTTAGGATGCATTAACCATTAGGCCTAGGTTAAATCCAGATTGGCTGCTGACTATTTCTGATATGTCTTCCAAAGACAATCTGTTTAAAACCCATCGTAGGCTCTCAGCGTTTCATCACGTAAATGCATTGTGATAGATCCGCCATTCACCCCTCTAAACCAATGGAAAATGTTGGGATTAGAAGTAGTGTCACCAGTGAGGCTAAATAAGGACAGCTCTCTGAGATTAGATACATTTGAGTGGTTTTGGCTGCCTGTGTCTAGCGTATTGTATTTTCATAAGTGATTCCACACAAATGGACAAAGGGGAATGCTTGCAACACTTCCCCTTTCCAACACAGACAGAACACTGCTGATTAAGACATTTCTTTATCCTCTCCATTCCTCACCTCTCCCTGTCCAGTCCTCCTCTAATTTCAAGTGCATCGATTCCCATTGCCGCTGTTTTGACCCTCTGAAGGTGATGAGGCTGGATTGGAGGGAGGGATGGAGGGGGGTTGGGTTGAGGTAGGGAGGGGAGGGGGTTGGGTGGTTGGGTCCTGTAGCAGCTTCAGCTGAGATGAATGGAGACAGAGGTGGGCTATAGTATGTGGGGTCATGGCGAAGGGGGCTGGCAGTCAGGAAAGATAACGCCCTTAAGTGGAAACCTCAATGACGAGAGGGCAAAGAAAAATATAGCAGGACTTATCTCCCTCCCTCTTTCTCGCTCTCTTAAGCTTGTTCTCCCTCTATCTTTATTTTTCTCTTTCTCGCCACCCCTTCCCACTTTCATTCCCAGGCGCTCCCTCACATGTTCTCTTCTCTTTTCTCTCTCTCTCTCTCTCGCTCTCTCTCTCTCTCTCTCTCTCTCTCTCTCTCTCTCTCTCTCTCTCTCTCTCTCTCTCTCTCTCTCTCTCTCTCTCTCTCTCTCTCTTTCTCTGTATCTCTCTCTCTCTCACTCTCTCTTTATAATACCTTTTCTCTCTCTCTCGGAGGTCATGGGCAGACTGGGCAGTGTTTTATGTTTACTGGTGTGTGTATTTGTGGGCTTTCATTACCCCAGTGATTTAGTGGGATCGCAGTGGGGACTGCTTGGGGACACAGAACTCTGTAGCAGTCAATCCCAAGGCCTAATGCACTCCTTTAGTATTGCATCTGCCACTCATTTTGCCATTACTTATCAAGGAAATACTACACCGATCTTGCCCCCATTTTATTTATGACTTTCAGGGAGTGCCTTTGTCCTGGAGGACATGTGACCGTGAGCTACTTCCTTATCAGTCACATGGTTGTCTGTCCCAATGAATGAATGATTATGCTCTGGGCTTGAGCCATTGATAATTCAGTGCTTTACAACATGCAGAAGAGCTTAGGGGTGTATTCATGTGATGAATACCCACATAATAAAATACTATTGTATACTATGGTATAAATACTATAGTATTCACTGTAGTGTTTTTGCTGACTTTACTGTAGTATTTGCGAATTAAAGTCAGCAAAAACACTACAGTGAATGCTGTAGTATTTACTATAGTATTTACTGTAGTGTACTGTATAATACTGTAGTATTTACAGTTAACTATATAATAAATACTGTAGTAACTGACAACTGTAGTAAATACTATAGTAATTAATGTAGTGTTTTTGTGGATTGTAGTATACTGCAGTATTTACTGTTGTGTTTTTGCGGACTTTAGTATACTGTAGTATTTACTGTAGTGTTTTTACAGACATTACTGTAGTATTTACTATAGTGTTTTGTTTCATTAACTTTGACATAGAAGTGGAGACTTTCTCCTTCAGGAAACCTACTGGAGAAATACTAAAAGAGCAAATGCTCCATAACCTGTAAGTAGGTAGGACCTACTAGCTCTCAAAGTCTCATGTCAGAATTAAAAGTTCATCCATGTTTCTCAAACGTCAAAGTTGTTCCTAATGTCAAATTTCAAAGTGTTTAAGGTTAAGTTTAGGCATTAACTCCGAATTTTTAAGGTTTGGCATTAACTCTGAATGGTTAAGGTAAGGGTTAAGGTTTGGGATAGGCTTAAAACAAAAAAATCAAAAACAACTTTCAACTGCTAGATTTGAACTTGCAACCTTTGGAGTCAGTGGCAGACGCTTACGCCCATTCGCCATTCCCAACACCCTAGTAAAACTGAAAACTACTTGAAGGTAATAGCGCTCACTTTTGCCCCTAGTGGCTGGTTTCCACGTTATCTCCCAAAATCCTCAGACATGGATGGATGTCGAGCTAGGTAGAACTGGGTTCTGAATAGATAGTTCAGAGCTTCTGCAATATATGGTCTATACTTGGCATGTAGGTTTCTCAGTTATGGGTGGCATAAATTGCGTTATGGGGGAGGGGAATGGGCAGGGTATATGCAAATTAAATACATTAATATTTACTATAGTGTAGTGTTTTGCGGACTGTAGTGTTTTTGCGTACATTACTGTAGTATTTCCTACAGTGTTTATTTTCTTCTCTGGATAATATTGTAGTATTTACTATAGTATTTTACAGTATACAACAACAAGTACTACACATGATCGAGGGATACTACCGTGTGTAGAATAGTATTCTACAGTATACTACAGTTTGCTATATAATTCTATAGTAATTACTGTAGTATTCTATAGTAAACTGTAATATATTGTTTATGTGGGTAGTGGACAACATTGTTTTCTTTGGTACCTTGGACAATGTTCCATCTTCTGGCACTTTGCCACTGTGGTACGCTTTAGTTCTCACACAATGGTGGTGTTATTCAGTTAGGTTACAGTGAAATGGGTCAGGTATTTCACCATGGGCACACATACACATACAATAGTAAACACACACACCTATTCCGCTGCATTAGGTGGGTCCTGAGTGCTTCTCCTCCGTGGGCCAAGCTGACAGGTTTAATCTGGGATTCTCCGCTCAGCCCCTGCAACCAATCAGGTCGCTGTGGGCGATCACTTGTCCCAAACGGGCTGCTGTCGCTGTGTGTGTGTGTGTGCTCTGATTAGAACTCCTCACCATGCTGCTTGCAACCACATTGGTTTGGGCTGAACTGAGTCCCACCGTGCTGCAGACCTCCAGATCTCCAGACCTGCAGACCTCCAGCTTGTAACGGAGCCTTCTCTGATAATGACTGTCTCTTTCCCGCTCCCCTCAAACTGTCCCTTCTAAAAACAGAGCTGCTTACCCCTGGTCAAAACCTCTCCCACCCTAATAAGGATTTAGCTGGCCAGCTGTCTGTCTCTGATGAGGACCGCCCTGCGCTGGGTGTGTTCCAGGACTATGCCAAGGACAAACAAACCTATTATGGGCCATCATGGCATCAAAGCAGATGGGTTATGGAGGCACTGGATAGAATGCAGTTTTTCTGGGTCATTGTGATTGACCAGGACATCACCTGTGTGGCTCAGTTGGTAGAGCATGGCGCTCGCAACAACAGGGTTGTGGGTTTGATTCCCACGGGGGACCAGTACGAGAAATGTATGCACTCACTACTATAAGTTGCTCTGGATAAGAGCAACTACTCAAATGTTATCACTGTCTTGCAGTACTATATAGGATGTAAATATAGGACACCAAGGCCTTTATTAGCCTAATGACTAAAATAGAGAGAGAGGAGAAAGCAGGAGAGTAAGAAAAAAGAGAGGTGGGGAGAGAAGGCCAGTGAAGACAAAGGAATGTTCCCAGTAGCATTTCTGGGTCGATAGAAAGAAGCTTCACACAATGAACCCTGTGGGACAAACAGACATTCAGAGGTGTGTGAGGAGCTGCTGGAGGACCAGAGCTCCCCATGGAGAAACATAAAATACCTGAAGAAAAACACACACATATCTCACTAAAAATTAAACGCATATACTATGCACTCATCACAAAATCCATGTAAAATCTTGGAGCAGCATGGGCCATTTCCTCATGTATGAGTCAGGCACAGCCAAGCAAACTGTGTTGAATTTTTCAAACACATGCATATTTTCCCCCCTGAGGAATTGCAAGGTAATTTAATGCTCCAATAAAAATACACATGAAAATTGAGAAGAGTCAGGTCAACTGTGGAAAGGATAGATCCTCAGACAGTGACCTGAAGCTGTATAGCCTGCATTCTCCTCCTCATTACAGAGTGAAAGCACTGTGGACATAGAAACACATGCAGCAGACAAAGTGTATGCAGAGCGCTGGAGCCCTGACAGGTTAGATGAAAGGCATTTTATATCCATCCCCTGCTAGTCTCTCCATCCCCAGCCAGTATATCCACACCTGAGCCAGTCTGCAGGGAGGAGAGAGAGAGAGAGAGAGAGAGAGAGAGAGAGAGAGAGAGAGAGAGAGAGAACTGACACATCTAAAACCACTGCTCTGTTCATCACCCCCCTGAGCCAGACGTCTACTCAACATCTGTTGGTTGTTGTTTTTACAGCTCTCTTTCTCCCCCTCTCTCCCCCCTCTCTCTCCTCCTGTTTTATAGACATTAAAAGGTTTTTAAAGTGTCACATTATCTCACGCAGTGGGACCCGTTAGGTGTGGGGAGGAGAGGTCTACTACAAGGTTCAATTTGGACTATGCAGTCTTCAGGGAGCCATTGTAGTCTGGAAAACAACATGTTACAGCCAGGGGGAGGTGGGGTTGATGTTAAATGTGTGAAGGGGGGTGTAGGCAGTAGACGGTTTTATTGATAGCCTTACCTTTCCTCACCAAAGCTTAGTGGGGAAGAGTAATTGCTCTCCAGAGTACATCTGTTCTGCTTAACGGCTCCTGGTCGGAGAATTACACATGAATTGTACATACTTACAGAACCAGTCAAAAGTTTGGACACACCTACTCATTCAAGGGTTTTTCTTTATTTTTACTATTTTCTACATTGTAGAATAATAGTGAACACATCAAAACTATGAAATAACACATATGGAATCATGTAGTAACCAAAAAAGTGTTAAACAAATCAAAATATATGTTATATTTGAGATTCTTCAAAGTAGCCACCCTTTGCCTTGATGACAGCTTTGCACACTCATTCTCTTTGCACACTCACTCATTGGCATTCTCTCAACCAGCTTCATGAGGTAGTCACCTGGAATGCATTTCAATTAACAGGTGTGCCTTGTTAAAAGTTAATTCGTGGAATTTATTTCCTTCTTAATGTGTTTGAGCCAATCAGTTGTGTTGTGAGAAGGTAGGGTTGGTATACAGAAGATATCCCAATTTGGTAAAAGACCAAGTCCACATTATGGCAAGAACAGCTCAAATAAGCAAAGAGAAACAACAGTCCATCATTACTTTAAGACATGAAGGTCAGTCAATCCGGAACATTTCAAAAACGTAAAACATTCCTTCAAGAGCAGTCGCAAAGACCATCAAGCGCTATGATGAAACTGGCTGTCATGAGGACCGCCACAGGAAAGGAAGATCCAGAGTTACCTCTGCTGCAGAGGAAAAGTTCATTAGAGTTACCAGCCTCAGAAATTGCAGCCCAAATAAATGCTTCACAGAGTTCAAGTAACAGACACATCTCAACATCAACTGTTCAGAGGAGACTGCGTGAATCAGGCCTTCATGGTCAAATAGCTGCAAAGAAACCACTACTAAAGGACACCAATAATAAGGAGGAGGTGTGATGGTGTGGGGGTGCTTTGCTGGTGCCACTGTCTGTGATTTATTTAGAATTCAAGGCACACTTAACCAGCATGGCTACCACAGCATTCTGCAGCGATACGCCATCCCATCTGGTTTGCGCTTAGTGGGACTATCATTTGTTTTTCAACAGGACAATGACCCAAAACACACCTCCAGGCTGTGTAAGTGCTATTTGACCAAGAAGGAGAGTGATGGAGTGCTGCATCAGAGGACCTGGCCTCCACAATCACCCAACCTCAACCCAATTGAGATGGTTTGGGATGAGTTGGACCGCAGAGTGAAGGAAAAGCAGCCAACAAGTGCTCAGCAAATGTGGGCATTCCTTCAAGACTGTTGGAAAAGCATTCCAGGTGAAGCTGGTTGAGAGAATGCCAAGAGAGTGCAATGCTGTCATCAAGGCAAAGGGTTGCTACTTTGAAGAATCTCAAATATAAAATATATTTTGATTTGTTTAACACTTTTTTGGTTACTACATGATTCCATATGTGTTATTTCATCTTTGATGCCTTCACTATTATTCTACAATGTAGAAAATAGTAAAAATAAAGAAAAACCCTTGAATGAGTAGGTGTGTCCAAACTTTTGACTGGTACTGTATGTCAGAATAATCTGCGCACTAGACTGTGGCATAAGTTGCCCGGGTTTCATATGTGCTGCAAGGTGCCACTTCACTCAACATACTACTTCCAGCTAAACAAACGACCGAAGGGAATCGTCATTGAGCGTTCTCACGTGCAGCTCCTTTTCATATTTCCTTATCGGAGGACCCGAAGTGACCCTTTCGGCCATTTTGACAGGGGAAGAAACCCAGATGCAGGGATGTGTCTGTGATTTATGATGATTGGCACATTTATACGGATTCTCCAGGAGGCCGGAGCCTATCAGACCGAGCGGTGATTAGGTTGGACTGGGTGATAGGCCTCCTGTCCTGGCAGGTCATTTGTAAAGTCCCCCACCGCCACACACCCTGTCTGAACCGACTGCCTTGGCCCAAGACTAATAATAGTTTTACCAGATGTCTATTCAGAGCTCTGGCTCAGATAAGGCCCCCGACTCCACAATCCCCATCCTCCTACCAGACCAAGGCAGTGACATCATCAACATGCTGCCAGTTGCGCCTGTGTTTACTGTGATATTCAACAAGGTAATGGGAATAGGCCAATGACATGTTATGCTGGCTATGCTGTCGCTTTGGACCTTGGTTGCCATGGCTACCTAAACTCAGACACCTGTTTGGCTAGACATATTAGCCTCTCAGTCACTTCAATTGGGAATAGGTTTTATAGTGAGGCTTATGGTAAAGACTATAATAAGCTTATGACAGATCCCTAACAGAGAAAACAACAGAGACATATTAGCAACATGGTATAATAGGACAGCGGGGACGTTTTATTATCCCGAAAATGTGGCCTGCCATATAGAATGGGTATATTGAACGAATGGCAGTTGTGTGACTACAGAATGTCACCACCAATGGTTTCCATCACGGCATGTACTGTATGTCTGTCTGGTTCCACATCAGGAACTTTGAACCACAGTTGTTCTCCAGGGTTCTAAGTAGGGGTGTAACGGGGTTCGGTATGTACTGCGGTTTTGGGGTCACGGTTCGGTTTCGGTACAGCATAAAAATGAAATTCCAACAGTTACTCTAGTTAACTGTTGTTTTTTGGCAAAATACGAAAAATTTAAAAGCCCCCTATTTGTGGCCCAAATCCAGTTTCTGTGACATCATTCACAATGTTCCTGGCATTGTCTGTTGTGACAGGGATTGTTATGTTGGGCCTCAAGTAGAGGTCAAAAAATTTGGACCCGTTCTGAAATGTACCTGGGGCTTTCCCACCCAGACAAATGTGACCGACCGGCTCGATTCGGTCTTATGTACAAACATTTTAAATGTTTTTTTTTTACATTGGATAAAAGTAGAGACTCAGAGCTAGAAAATGGTGTATCATACACTACACTTGATGAACAATGGGAAAGTAATTCTGCTTTGAAAGTGGATAAACTTGTAACCTCACTTTCGAGAAAATGGCCCTTGAATGTTTTGGTACCTACCAGAGAGCTCTTCTTTGTCTACACCCATTCAGCATCGTTCACACCCTTTTAAGCTTTAGCCCCACCCATCTCTTTAACGATTCACATATAATAAAAATAATAATATGCCATTTAGCAGACGCTTTTATCCAAAGCGACTTACAGTCATGCGTGCATACATTTTTGTGTATGGGTGGTCCCGGGGATTGAACCCACTACCTTGGCGTTCCAAGCGCCGTGCTCTACCAGCTGAGCTACAGAGGACCTTAATAACAGTGTTGTCCTGAATACAGCTGCTGGTATCGACACAGCTCTGTCTTCTTTCGAAAAAGCAGTCTGGACTGGTTGAAGCCGAGTGGGAAGGATTATTTTAAGTGTTTCAGTCTGCCGTGGATCATCATAATCCATACACAGGTAAGAGTCTACAGTTAAAATGCCAAGATAGCTACATGTACTGTACATACATTATTGTCTCAACTGTCTCAAAAAGTTGTTTTCATTGCTAGCTATTGTTAGCTATATAGCTAACTAGCTATACAGTTGCATACAAGTAACGTTATAGCCAGCTAGCTAGCAGAGCTGGCCAGTTGCATTCTGCAGTTAATGTTGAGCTACAGAGGACCACATGTGAGGCTATGTACTAAACAACCAAAGATTTCAAGACTAAAGGCTGGCTTATACTATGGGTGTGTTCGTAAATTTAATCTGGAGTGCCAGAGTGTGCTCTGGGCGTTCGTAAACTCAGAGCGTTGTCAGATTGTCCGTTTGTAAATTCCGAGCGTTTCGCTCTCGGAGCGTTCAGAGCGCACACTGGACGCTCTGGCCGAGGAGTAGGGTTGATCCGAGCGTTCTGACCTAACAACAGCAGTCAAGCACCCAAGCTAATTGGCTGATGTTGGCTAGCTTGCTAGCTACTTCCAGACACAAATTAGAGAACAGCTCACTCTGACCATTTTACTTGCCATGCAGAGCGGGTTAGGTTGTTTTTATGTTATCCAGAGCGGTAGTGACTGCAACTGGGCTGCTGGCAACAATTTAATTACGTTTTTTTACACAGATCATATACGTAACGTTAGCTAGCTAGCCAGCCAGCTAACGTTAGCTAGCTAGCTAACAGTACACTTTAACTTGAAATGAAAACGACTTTCTGACAATATTAGAAACGTGTAATATCTGAAAATGTAGCTAGCTAGACTCTCTTACCCGTATATATGGATGGAGGATTCTTCCTCTCTGTCTCGGATGCCATGGTTGCCCTTAGTTTGAAGATGTAATCCGGAGACAGGTGTTTTATACAACAGCCTTCTGTGTGTTCTCTTTTCGACTCTGTCTGCATATTTGCAATCAAACGCCAGAATTTTCTCCATCTCCTTAGCTATCATACTCTAATTCCACGTATTTCAAAACTCGAACCTCCAGAAAGTGTAGAGCAACACTTATGCAGTTCTACTACGTGATATCTTTCAAAAAAGCAGTGTCAGAAAGGATTACCTACACATACTGACCAGCTCATATTATAGACAGAAGCTTGTTACACGGCAGACCAATCCGAACTCATCTCTCGGCATGTCCAGCCCACTCATTATCTCAGCCAATCATGTTGCTGTATTTTTCCGTGGCTAAACCAACTAGGCTCGTAATTTAACAATTGTATTCGTATTTACAGATGGCATACAAGTTTGTTATTAAGGCACATTCAAGTTTACATGTTCCAGAAGGCATTTCTGCCAAAAAACGCATTTTGATCAAATAAAATAAAGTTTACGTTCAAATAGCGCTCCTGTGGAGTAGTGACGCGTGACATACGCCTAGTTTCCTAAAACGTGTCACAAATATCCATAAATACATTTTTCAATATCGAGACCCGTTACGAACGGACCCGAGGACGACCAGTTCCATATAGACGTGGTCGGATCCGATAAGGGAAGCAGCAGAAAAGTCCATTTGTAAGCTACTTTATTAACCAGACCTGATACAGCGCAAGGGAGAGCAGGCGGAGGAGGGGCCTTGGTGTGTTTGTACTGTGAGCGAGTGAAACGGGAGCAAGGAGGAGGGAAGGAGAGGAAGGAAGCAACCAATCGAGCCGACTTGCGCTAGTAGACTAACTTCTAGCTTGTCATAGCTAGGTTATTTATCATCCAATATGATTACGCAGTTCCTGTCTTGACTGCATCAAACCGAGAGAAGCTAGTTGGCTAAAATAGCTAGCCAGCTATCTTTCTTCCTGTCCTACAGTTACAAATAACAACACCTCCATGCAGACTATTAAATAGCAGCCAACCTGTTGGCTCTTGTTCGTTTTAACATATACTTCTCATTAAACTTTTAATTCCATCATTTTAATTCCATCTTCATTTGATTAGATAATGTCCTAACTTGCTTTGCCTCACACTGAGGCTCTATGACTGTAGTGGCTCTTTGGTGACTTGTGATTGGCCGACTTGTGATATTCTCGTCGAGTAGTGGAGAACATACTATTAACTTTTTATCCACAACTCTCTGTCCATCCCCGTTGTAATCGACTGTGAAGCCAAACTGTTCCCAAACTTGAGATTTAAAAGATGATGGAGGATCCTCCAATTCTGGTTTATCGATCCCACCACATGCCCCACCACTCGCCATCTACAGTTCCCGGCTGCGCCTCACAAAAGGATAGTTTGAAATCCGCCAGTTAAGATTAGAATTTTGATTACAGTTGTTTTAACAGAACAATGTTTTTTCAGCTCAGATTTACTCACGAGGCAATGGCATACAACGCAGTTTAGGCATAGCCTATAGGCCTAGTGTTTGTTTTTTGTTGTCGTTTTTTTTGTTTATGTATTCATTTGTGTTCACAGTGCGGACTGAACCGAGGTCCCCGTACCGAACGGTTCGGTACGAATACGTGTACCGTTACAGCACCTAGTTCTAAGTGTTCTCTGTCTTCCCTGTTCTCCTCGTTAGGTCCTGTCAGAACATTCCGGTCTCTCTCTCTGACAGAAAATCAGTAGATCTTGACTCTTCCGGAGTCTCCCGCTCCACTTGTGTGTGTGGGTGCGTGTGTGTGTGTATGTGTGTATTAAAAACACCCTGTTATGTAAGAGACAGACATGTCTGCCTGCATCAGGAGGCTGAGAAGGAGCTGAGCTCCACTTGAACTTGATCTCTGTCTGTCTGTCTCTATTTCTAGTTCATTCTATCTCTCTCTATTTCTCTCTCGCTTCTGTTTTTCTCTCTCTCTCTATCTCTCTGTGTCTGTCTGTCTGTCTGTCGGTCTGAGTGTTGTTGAGACAGTTAAGACAGTAGGACAGCAAAGAGCCTTGCAGATGAGGTCATTTTAAACCAGCAAAGCAGGATTTTGATCATTACTGATTAAATTGGCAGGGAACGAGACATTGATAATGAATCGGAGGGTCCCAAATCCTTGAGTTTGACTGTTGAAGAATTGGAGTTTGACTCCTAAGTTGAACCAAGGACATAGAACTGAATTGAATTTCATTATGAAAAGAGATCAATTAATTAAATAGGATTTGAATTGGTATTCCTTTGTGTGTGATTGCTGGTGGTGACTGTGAGTGATTGCTTGGAGTGTGTGTTTGTTTCTAGGTCTCGTTGTCATGAACCATTAGTGAGTGTCCTATCCAGCAGACTCGGAGATGGTGGGATCACCTCTCCTTACGTAACCATCGTTACATAAACCCTAGCTGTGTGCTGAGCTGACATAGCATTGTTCCATGTCCAGTATGATCAGTCTTCCAGCCCCCCTGCCTCCCTGCTCTCCTCTACCCAGGGATGGGTCCTCGAGGCCAGTCACACTCCTCCAGACTGCTGGGCTACTAAGCTGGGTGATGGGGCTGAGTGGAGCAAATGAGAAGTGAGATTGATTGCTCAATTGGATGAGGAAAATTGCATCTTCATTGGTCTCTCTGTGGAGAGATTCCATTACTAGTGCTCCGTACACTAACCTGTCAGAGCCTGAGAGATGGCGGGAGGTAGAGAGAGAGAGAGAGAAAGAGAGAGAGGGGGGAGAGAGAGAGAGAGAGAGATGAAAAGAATGACGAGAAGAGAACCATGGGAGGGTAGACTTCTATTTTTTTGAATTTTTTATTTTTACCCCCTTTTTTGTTATTACGATCTTGTCTCATCTCTGCAACTCCCCAATGGGCTCGGGAGAGGCAAAGGTCGAGCCATGCGTCCTCCGAAACATGACCCGCCAAGCCGCGCTTCTTAACACCCGCTCGCTTAACCTGGAAGCCAGCCGCACCAATGTGTCCGAGGAAACACCGTTCAACTGACGACGAAGTCAGCCTGCAGGCGCCCAGTCCGCCACAAGGAGTCGCTAGAGCGCGATGAGCCAAGTAAAGGCCCCCCGGCCAAACCCTCCCCTAACTCGGACAACGCTGGGCCAATTGTGCACCGCCCTATGGGACTCCCGGTCACGGCCGGTTGTGACACAGCCTGGGATCATACCCCAGGCTGTAGTTACGCCACAACACTGCGATGCAGAGCCTTAGAACACTGCGCCACTCGGGAGGCCGAGGGTAGGCTTCTAGATACAAAATGAGCCCCCAGGCATAAAAAATGAGTGAACTGTATCTCCTCCAGAATTTGATGTGGTTTTAGAGGACATGGTGAGATCATCAAAACCACAGTGTGTAGACCAATAAACAATTACAACGTGTTCTGAGCTGGGTTTGGCCAACTAAGTACATTTCCTGGGTTATTATCATCTTCTCTCTCCTTAGAGTACACAGGGGCTTGACTGGGCAGGCTTCTCTGAGTGTGTGTGTGTGCATGTGTCTGCCTGCCTGCATGCATTAGTATGGGTGTGTGATTGTGTGTGTGTGTGTGTGTGTGTGTGTGTGCAGCAGTAGCATGCTGCAGTGGCATGATATACTGTACACACCCACCCCTGCATTGTCTCTCCTAGAGCCGAGCACTACCCTGTGCTGTGACACGCTTTTCTCTCATCTCTCTCCTCTGATAATTATCCGTTAACTCCCAGGCAGCCGCAGACCGTAGAGAGAAGGCTGGATGCACACTGTGAAATGAAGCACTCATCAATTATCACCTATAGATTGATTACTATTTCTGCCACTGCCAACATCAGCATAGTCAAATCAAATCACATTTTATTGGTCACATACACATATTTAGCGGATGTTATTGCGGGTGTAGTGAAATGCTTGTAAGACTGCAATTAAACACACAAAGTGGTAATGTAGTCTCTCTTGACATTCATGACATTCATGTACATGGCTCGTGAGATGATCAGTAGTGCTATATAGATCGGACTGACTGGACAAAGCATCACAACATAGGAGTGAATCTGTCTTCTGAAGTGTGATGACTGTTGGTTATATTTAGTCCATACCAGCTGGGTATTCATCTCTCTCTTTATTTCACCATTGAAAGGCCCAAATCCCGTCCTCCTCCTTCTATACCTCTATATAACCACCACCACTACAGCTCTGGATGGGCTGATGGCCAGTTTCAGCCTCAGTGCTCCTGTTTGGTCCTGCTTGGTTATGAGAGCACGTAGATAGTTGTCTAGCTGTCACACAGGACGTGGATTATATAAATGTATATACTTCTCCTCCCAGTGATTTTATCAGGGCAGCGTAGTTTTCAGTGCTCATCTCTCTCAGGGCTCTCTGGGGGATGGAGAGCTCTCCAAACTCATTTTGTGGCAGAAAGGAAAAGAAATTGGCTGGCAGCCCCTCTGTACTGAGGGTGTGAGGGGTTTAGTCAAAAGAGGATGATTGGTGTGAGTTTGTGTGGGAGAGTGTATGTGTGTGTCTGTGTGGGTGTGTGTGGGTAGGGGGGTCTCTGTGTGTATGTGTGCATGTGTTTGCATGTGCGTGTGCGTGCGTGCATGAGTTTGTGTGTGTCTGTGTGTCTTTATGTGTTAAGTGTGCACCTGCCAACTTGACAAAAAAAAAGCCTAACAAAAAGCTTTCCCTCTTGAACAGCATGCCCCAAGATACAATCAGACATCTCTTATAGATTGAAACTGAATCCATTCCATTTGCCTCATGCATCTTTCTTCAGTCTGGATAGAACTGGGAGAAGGCCATGTTGCCACTGTTGTTATTGTTGTTGTGTAGAAGGCTTAATGAAGAAATGAGGTGAGCTATGAGAGGAATGCAGGGGACTGTCGCGCCCCTTCTCCTTCAGCTGAGCGTCTGTCTCCGTTAGCGACCAGCTAACTGACGGCTTAATGTGCGTCAGGTGCTCCAGATTCTCTTAACGAGCGAGAGCAGGGGAGAAAGAGGCACATGCTCCTTAATTGAATTCAGTTGAAAGGAGTGGAGAATGGAAGAGAATGGAGCAGAGGAGAGAAGAGGAGAGAAGAGAAGAGAAGATATTGGGATATATACTGTATTAGTCTCCTTCTGCCTTTCGTCCTCAGTAACTCTTAATAGACAGTAAAGGCAGACAGGCATTCGATGGATAGCTCTGTTAAACACACATCACAAAGCAGGCGAGGTGCCAGGTGGGGGAGGGAGACAGGGAGGGAGGAGGGCTGTTAACTGGGTCAAACTGGCCTCCCAGTTCTGATTTGACTTTGAAGCCTGATTTGACTTATTTTACTATCTCTCATCCCAGTCAAGAGAGATGGGGCGATAGAGAGAGAGAGAAACAGATTGAGAGAGAGAACCTCTCCACACTACCCAGTGCCCGCCACTCTGAAATGAAATATCTAATTGCCTACATTCTGCTCTGAGCTGAGTGGCCTAGTAATGCCAGCATTCCACTGCTGGCTTGCCTCTGAAGCTAAGCAGGGTTGGTCATGGTTGGTCCCTGGATGGGAGACCAGCTGCTGCTGGAAGTGGTGTTGGAGGGCCAGTAGGAGAAACTCTTAAACATATACAGTACCAGTCAAAAGTTTGGACACACCTACTCATTCCAGGGTTTTTCTTTATTTTTACTATTTTCTACATGGAATCATGTAGTAACCCAAAAAAAATGAAAATATATTTTATATTTGAGATTCTTCAAAGTAGCCACCCTTTGCCTTGATGACAGCTTTGCACACTCTTGGCATTCTCTCAACCAGCTTCATGAGGAATGCTTTTCCAACAGTCTTGAAGGAGTTCCCACATATGCTGAGCACTTGTTGGCTGCTTTATCTTCACTCTGCGGTCCAACTCATCCCAAACCATCTCAGTTGGGTTGAGGTCGGGGGATTGTGGAGGCCAGGTCATCTGATGCAGCACTCCATCACTCTCCTTGGTCAAATAGCCCTTACACTGCCTG
This sequence comes from Coregonus lavaretus, assembly GCF_964263955.1. NCBI lineage: Eukaryota > Metazoa > Chordata > Actinopteri > Salmoniformes > Salmonidae > Coregonus > Coregonus lavaretus. Next base: position 12,268,683 of record NC_140007.1, read on the forward strand.
TGTTTATGTGTCATAAATGTGTAATGTCAGGCCTGACATATTTTTTGTTTTCTCACTCCCCATCATAACAATGGTATCAGATGTATGTTTCCCTGTAGTTCAATCAGAGCAGGGATGGGCAACTCAAGTCCTCGGGGGCCGGAGTGGTGGCACACTTTTTTCACATCCCTAGCAAACACAGCTAATTCAACTAATTGCGTTCTAAACTGAAGAGGATGATTAGTTGATTATTGGAGTCAGGTGTGATAGCTGGGGCTGGGGCAAAAGTGTGACACCAATCAGGCCCCTGAGAACTGGTGTTGCCCATCCTTACAGCAGGGGGACACAAGCTGTGTTCTAATACTCATACTAACAGCACTAACCATAATATTTGTGACGGAAATTGAGTATGTAGTATGCTTATTGGTCATAGTATGGATAGTGTTAGTATTCCAAAAGTTCCTGGATATCGTACTACATTCGCCAAAATACGAAGTATACAAGCAGTGGACACTATTTCCGTGCTTTTAGGGCCCATAATGCAATTCTTCCGAAAATGTGCTTGGCTTCACAACGTTTTCAGATTTGAAGAAAATGGCGGAAAATATGCAGCCGAAGTCTGACGACAGCGGATACAAATTCATTGGTTTAACTAATTATGACAAATGTTAAGAAAATGTTGAGGAATGTAATAAAGGAATGACTTTTCAAATAAGTTACGCTACACGTTATGTTGGCCGACAATTTGTTGGCTACACTATCCTTACGAACCGCATAGCATATCATTACAGCAGTAGGTACCGGTATGTTAGTTAGCTACCTAAAGTTAGTTAGCAACTAATACATTGAACTTGCCAGTATATTAACTAAATGCTATCTAACTAACTACCCAACGTTTATTGACTTGATTATTCACGTCATGCTTAGCTAAGTGGAATAGTCGTTGTGCGTTCTCAATGGACATACATTCGCGCTGGCTATCTACTCCGATTTCAGAGCACTCTCGTCTGAGTGTGCCAGAGAGCGCAGAATAACTGATAACTCAACACAAAAAAGCGTAATTAAATTGTTGCCAGCAGCACAGTTACAGTTACCAACCCTCTGGATAACATGAAAACAGCCTAACCAGCTCTGCTAGGGCGAGTAAAATGGTCAGAATGAGGTGTTCTCTCATTTGTGTCTGGAAGTAGCTAGCCAGTTAGCTTGTGTGCTTGACTGTGGTTGTGATGGTCAGAACTCTCGGATCAACCCCTACTCCTCAGAGCGTCCAGTATACACTCTGAACACTCAGAGAGGGAAACACTGTGAATATACAAACGGACAATCTGCCAACACTCTGAATTTACGAATGCCCAGAGCGCACTCTTGCACTCCAGATTGAATTTACGAACACACCCAAAGTCGTAAAATGTCTAGCTAGTCATTTGTTTTGCTAACAAGCTAGCAAGAGGTTGCATAGTAACAGCGTCAACTTCCGGTAGACAGGCGTAGCGCTAGTATGCTCAACTGAAAGGATACCGTTCGTTTACAGTATACTAATAGTATATAGTATGAAGTATATACTCATTAAGTATGTAGTATACAGTATGTTAGTATGGGTATTCGAACACAGCTACAGTCTGTATTGTCTCGGTGGCGGCCATTTTGGTTAGAATAATGAGAAACATGTTTTGGTGGGTAAATATAATTGGCCCACACCTGTGTGTAATTAACCATGTTTTTACTGCAGGTGGGCCCGGTGTGTCTTTGGAGGAGCACATGCAGATGGCTTTGTTTTCTTTTGTTACTTATTTATGATTTGTCATTTCAATCATTCCATCTCTCTCTCTCACTTTCTCTGTCTCTTTCTCTCTCTCTTTCTCCCTGTGTGTGTCTCTCTTTGTCTCTGTCTATGTCTCTCTCTCTTCACCCTCTCTGTGTGGGAGTGTACAGTGTAAGCCTCACCTGCGTTAGAGGCGAGCGTAGAGCAATTACACAAGGTCATAACAGAAATGTGCCATGAGAGACACAATTGCATTAAGGTTATGTTTAATCAATTTCCCATTTCAATGTTGATGTCCTGTCAGAAAGGGGAGATTGACTCGATTACACAAGTCATGTCTCCAGGAAAGTGTTTGATGAAAAGAGATTTCAGAGAGATTCGTGTGATGTTTAATTTCAGTAGACAAACAGTCAAATCCCTTACATTTGGGGCGTTACTGGTAGTTAAATGGCAGTCAGGGCAGGACAAGTCAATCCTAGGGGTTGGTCCCAAATGGCACCCTAATCCCTATATAGGGCACTATTTTAGACCAGGGCCCATAGAGAATAGGGTGCCATTTGGGACCTCACCTAGAAGTGACGTTGGCTTCAGCACATTAAAGGTAGAGATGAAAGGGTGGACGTCGAGAGCTCAGCTGGGTTGGATCCTAGTCTTTGTGTGGCTGTTTGTGACACTCATCTAAAGGGTGGTCGGATGGAGGGATAACGGTGCATGGATTCTAATGGGCCAATTTGCAAAGTGTTATTGTGACCGTGACTTGGTCAATGTGAGACAACCAAAGACACAACGTCCACCGTTCAACGTCCTTGTATCACGACCTAGAAATGACCTCCTCTCCTCTGCACTCTGGAGTCGACTCTTTATCTAAACTGATATAGCCAGTCAACATGCTGTGTCCCCTCAGGCTCAGAAAGAACTCCCCCCATCTGGCCACCCAATCCCGATATGCCCCAAAGCACCATTATAACAGTGTTTCACAGCGCTAATTACAAGAAGTCCAATCACCTTGTCATAAACACTGCTCCTCTCTCTCCTAGTCACAGAGACATATGATGGAAGGTGTCACTGCTGCTCTACGTGGGTGGTGTGGGAGACGGCTACAGAGGGGCGAGGGGGCTCTGTTGTCAAAGATGGGGGACTATTTTTAGGGTTGTAACAGGGTCTGTGTTTGTTTGGGATGGTGTGTGTGCGTGTGTGTGTGTGCTGTGATTCCGTGGTAAGAGTGAGAGAGCAAGAGAGGGGGAGGAGAGGGAAAGAGAAGGAGGAGGCGGGAGAGTTGCCTGCAGCAGGGATCAGGCATTCAGGAGCTGGCCATTCTGCTCACTCCTTGTGAAGACAATGGACATGTACACAGGGCCGCCCCTAGCCTTTTGGGGGCCCTAGGCAAAACATTTTAGTGGCCCCCCTCTGGACGGCGGAGAGAAACATTTAAAGTTTTAAAGTTCCTTTCCTGCAATTCTACACATTTTCCATGGGGCGTAGAGAAAATGTTGCAGTTTTAAAGCACGTTTAATGACATTTTACACGTTTTGCCATGGGGCGGACATACATTTTTGCAATTTTATAGCTAATTTCATGCAATTTTATTCATTTTGCCATGGGGCGGAGAGAATTTGTTTCACGTTTTAAAGCTAATTTCCTGAAATTCTACACATTTTGCCATGACTTACAGTACCAGTCAAAAGTTTGGACACACCTACTCATTCAAGGGTTTTTCTTTATTTGTACTATTTTCTACATTGTAGAATAATAGTGATGACATCAAAAGTATGAAATAACACATATGGAATCATGTAGTAAACAAAAAAGTGTTAAACAAATCAAAATATATTTTAGATTTGAGATTCTTCAAAGTAGCCACCCTTTGCCTTGATGACAGCTTTGCACACGCTTGGCATTCTCTCAACCAGCTTCACCTGGAATGCTTTTCCAACAGTCTTGAAGGAGTTCCAACATATGCTGAGCTCTTGTTGGCTGCTTTTCCTTCACTCTGCGGCCCAACTCATCCCAAACTATCTCAATTGGGTTGAGGTCGGGGGATTGTGGAGGCCAGGTCATCTGATGCAGCACTCCATCACTCTCCTTCTTGGTTAAATAGCCCTTACAGAGCCTGGAGGTGTGTTGGGTCATTGTCCTGTTGAATAACAAATGATGGGCCTCCTGTAGCTCAGTTGGTAGAGCATGGCGCTTGCAACGCCAGGGTTGTGGGTTCGATTCCCACGGGGGGCCAGTATGAAAAATGAATGCACTCACTAACTGTAAGTCGCTCTGGATAAGAGCGTCTGCTAAATTACTAAAATGTAAAATGTAAATGATAGTCCCACTAAGCGCAAACCAGATGGGATGGCATATATCTGCAGAATGCTGTGGTAGCTATGCTGGTTAAGTGTGCCTTGAATTCTAAATAAATCACAGACAGTGTCACCAGCAAAGCACCCCCACACCATCACACCTCCTCCTCCACAGTGGGAACCAGATCATCCGTTCACCTACTCTGAGTCTCACAAAGACACGGCGGTCATCAGACCAAAGGACACATTTCCACCGGTCTAATGTCCAATGCTCGTGTTTCTTGGCCCAAGCAAGTCTCTTCTTCTTATTGGTGTCCTTTAGTAGTGGTTTCTTTGCAGCAATTCGATATGAAGGCCTGATTCACGCAATCTCCTCTGAACAGTTGATGTTGAGATGTGTCTGTTACTTGAACTCTGTGAAGCATTTATTTGGGCTGCAATTTCTGAGGCTGGTAACTCTAATGAACTTTTCCTCTGCAGCAGAGGTAACTCTGGGTCTTCCTGTCCTGTGGCGGTCCTCATGAGAGACAATTTCATCATAGCGCTTGATGATCTTTGCGACTGCACTTGAAGAAAATGTTCAGGATTGACTGACCTTCATGTCTTAAAGTAATGATGGACTGTTGTTTCTCTTTGCTTATTTGAGCTGTTCTTGCCATAATATGGACTTGGTATTTTACCAAATAGGGCTATCTTCTGTATACCACCCCTACCTTGTCACAACACAACTGATTGGCTGAAACGCATTAAGAAGGAAAGAAATTCCACAAATTAACTTTTAACAAGGCACACCTGTTAATTGAAATGCATTCCAGGTAACTACCTCATGAAGCTGGTAGAGAGAATGCCAAGAGTGTGCAAAGCTGTCATCAAGGCAAAGGGTGGCTACTTTGAAAAATCTCAAATATAAAATATATCTTGATTTGTTTAACACTTTTTTGGTTACTACCTGATTCCATATGTGTTATTTCATAGTTTTGATGTCTTCACTATTATTCTACAATGTAGAAAATAGTAATAAATAAAGGAAAACCCTTGAATGAGTAGGTGTGTCCAAACGTTTGACTGGTACTGTATGTCATGTTAATATGGTACTGTGAGAGTGACTAACAATGGGGGCCCCCTGGGCACGTGCTCTTCGTGCCCGGTCGGGAATTCGGCCATGATTACAAAAAGTTTAGATAGACTCATCTACATTATTTTTGCTGACATGGGCTAATTGAGTGACTGGCATTGACTGGCATAACAAGTGGAAAACTGCTGATGCACAACCAAATTTAGAAATTACGCCTTTTTGTATTCTACTATTCTAACGCTCAACAGTTGAGACCCCGACTGAGTCCCCCCCCAAAAAATGCCTATGTCGCTTATGCACAAGGCCGGCCCTGCATGTACAGTAAAGCCAAGATATGCTGAATAGAATGGGGTGAGGGATGGGTGGATGGAGAGATGAAGTGAAGGACAGGTGAACGACTGTCCAGGTCCTGCCTCAATGATTTTATATTGTCTGGATATACAGAACAGACTTTCAATATGCGTATTTGTATATCTGTCAGGCCTATGTGTATAGTGTACTGGTAAATACAACATTGGAAAATATAGTTTGTGCAATAACGTATGTGCATGTAAACCCCTCTGAGTAATCCATATGCAAATAATCACATTTCCAGTAGGGATTGGCACGGTTAATCAAATATCCAGATATCCGAAAGGACGTTAGTATTCTGTTACTTGAGTGTGTTTAGAAAAAAAAAAACATACAATGAAAAAGCTTTGTCTAAATTAACATACATTTTTATACCATGACAAGGATATACCATGACATTTGAAATTTAATGTAATAAAACAAACATTTGAATGTAGTTTTTATAACAGTGCATTGAGCGTCTGCTGCGCATCGAGCCCTACAGGCTGGCCTGACATCGGTTTGTTATTATCCCCACTTCAAATAGCAATTACAGGTGCTCACCTAGCGGAGTTCCCACAAGACCTGACACAGATCAATGCAAAATACTCCAGCAAAATACTACCAGAAAACCTTTTTGTAACAGAATCAGTTCTATCATGGTGAAAATCAGACTTCTCTTTCGCTGTTGCTGTTAGCCAAACTACCTGAGAAACCCCTGCCATGTGCATTTGGGTCATTGTATGGTCGAGAGACTCAAGAGCACATTTGTTCTTTTTTTGAATTTCAACTATCCGGATATCCATTTTTTTAATGATATTATTTTAATAGTAAAATCATTTCTAATGCCATCCTCTAATTTCCAGTTCGATGTATAGATGCATCAGGGCGTAAAAGAGAGGGCAGGAGGGGGTGTTCTTGCGTTTATCATTATTTCCGTTGGTTTTTGAAGAGTGGCGCTATCTCATGTCAATAGGGATTTCAAGGGTCTGCATTTCCTGTCCTCCATGTTTTTTCCCTCCTATCCTCCACTTTCACCAATTTGTTTTGTTGGCTTCCACTGTCAGAAACTGAACGAGGAAGTGCATAAGCGGTTGTCATGGGAACCCATTAAGGTCTGCGGTGGAGGTGATGGGATAATGGACGACACATTCATCCCCCCAATCTCTGAATCGAACGTTCGCTGTAGTGTGGGAAATTACATACTCATTCTTATACATCTCCCTCCTCTATTTCTCTCTTCCTTCCCCCTTCCCTCTCTCTCACTCTCTCTCGCTCTTACTCTCTTTTCCTATGCAGATTGGCTTTTATCTCCCCCACTTCTCCCTCTCTCATTTGTCACCCTGCATATATCCCTGTGCCTTTGCTAGATCTCTCTCTCTACACCTGCAGAGCTCCTTTCTTAGAGGTTCTTCACACTTACTAGACTTTACGCAAAAATACCCTTGCCTACACATATACTGCAATGTAAACTTGCAAACTTGTCACTACTTGACCGCACGACACACGCCCGACAATTGCCCACCTCTAAGCAAGGCAGTGTAAACAGAATTGTCTCGTTGAGCCAACACTCTTTACAGTAAAAATTGTAATAGCATAGCAATGTTTTTGAAACAGCTGAAATGTACAGACATTTTCCTTATTTTTTAGACTTGTTTTATTGAGTTTTTACCTGAAATTGTAGTAGCAGCCTGTTACATTCTGAAATTGTCACCATTACATTAAATCTCAATGGTGTATTTTTATTTTTGCTTGACTGCACTGAGCCGCCACCGAGGTCCAGGGTCGTCACTAGTTACCACAGCCACTGTCATAAATCCCGCCCATTTCTAAAATGTATGTTCTTAAAATTTGATTTTACACTGCTAACCTTGATCATCTCCTTTAACTGGTGGCGGAGAGCAGGTTTATGCTGAAAGACAAATTCCAGTAAAATAGGTTAAAACATGAATTAATTAATCTCCCTTAGCATGCTATTGCTGGTTGACTGCTACAGCTGTACTTAAATGCCCTGTATACACTCAACCTGCTTCCAGCAATGGCAATGCAGACACTTCAAGATAACTAGCTAGATTTAGCTTTATAATTACCAACTGGCTAGATGTAAATGGTATTCATCTAGTTAGCCAGCTAGTTGAAAATGCAAAAAAACGACCACAAAACCTATAATCCAATAGCTAACTATTTAGCTATCATTTCATTGTGGCTAGCTAGCTTGCCAATTTAACATGTGTCCCTATCACTTAACATGGGGTTTGATTAGCTTGCTAATCAATTAGCATTCGCACCATAGTGGCTATTTTTGGTAGCTAGCTAGTTAAACATGACAAACTGACGAACATGGAAAAAGATTATCGTCATCCATGGCTTAGTACATCAGCAATCAACATTAACTGCAGAATGCAACTGGCCAGCTCTGCTAGCTAGCTGGCTATAACGTTACTTGTATGCAACTGTATAGCTAGTTAGCTATATAGCTAACAATAGCTAGCAATGAAAACAACTTTTTGAGACAGTTGAGACAATAATGTATGTACAGTACATGTAGCTATCTTGGCATTTTAACTGTAGACTCTTACCTGTGTATGGATTATGATGATCCACGGCAGACTGAAACACTTAAAATAATCCTTCCCACTCGGCTTCAACCAGTCCAGACTGCTTTTTCGAAAGAAGACAGAGCTGTGTCGATACCAGCAGCTGTATTCAGGACAACACTGTTATTAAAAACTGTAGCTACACTTTGCATGTTGTCCATCATGAAAATATGAGTAAATCCAATGAATCTTGCCCAGCTTTCTGAAACGGGTCACATTTTGTGTAGCTAGCTAATGTTATCTAGCTGTGTAGCCTATATTATAATATATAGCTAGCAGGAGTTAGCTGTGTGCGTTCTGCTAATATATTGTGTATGGACAAGAAAATAAAGCCTTTAATTGTCTGCACATGCTTGTGGATTGTTGCATTGTTCAGGAGTGTAATATGGTTTGGTTGCATTATTAAATATTGTAATATGTTTTAGAAGAAAAGTTGCTCGGATTGTTAAATAGTTTGGCTAGTGGCTACTGTGATATTCACTTTCATTTGAGCTGCGAACTAAGAATGTTGCGTTGTGAATTGAAATGTAGGAATGTCTTTCGCCACTCCACTTCTCAGACTCTCCTTAATCTCTAGTAGTGGGAATAGGGTCTTGTGACTTAATGACTATTGCCCTGTAGTACTCACGTCTGTCATCATTAAGTGTTTTGAGAGGCAAGTAAAGGACCATATCATCTCCACCTTACCTGACACCCTAGACCCCTCCAACTCAAATATTTGACCAGTTCCATTTTTTTATTGTTTCCCTCTAATCAGGGACTGATTTAGACCTGGGACACCAGGTGTGTGCAATTAATTATCAGGTAGAACAGAAAACCAGCAGGCTTTGGACCTCGTAGGGTAATAGTTGAATACCCCTGCCCTAGACCCTACTACAATTCGCATATTGCCCCAACAGATCCACGGACGACGCAATCGCCATTGCACTACACACTTCCCTATCCCAGCTGGACAAGATAAATACCTATGTAAGAATGCTCTTCATCGACTACAGCTCAGCCTTCAACACCATAGTGCCCTCCAAACTCATCACTAAGCTCAGGGCCCTGGGTCTGAACCCCTGCCTGTGCAATTGGGTCCTGGACTTCCTGACGGGCCGACCCCAAGTGGTGAAGATAGACAACAACATCCTCCGCCACGCTGAACCTCAACAAGGGCGTCCCACAGGGGTGCGCGCTCAGCCCCCTCTTCTACTCCCTGTTCACCCATGACTGCGTGGCCATGCACGTCTCCAACTCAATCATCAAGTTTGCTGATGACACAACAGTGCAAGACCTGATCACCAACATAGACGAGACAGCCTACAGGGAGGAGGTGAGTGCCCTGGCAGAGTGGTGCCAGGAAAATAACCTCTCCCTCAACGTCAACAAAACGAAGGAGCTGATAGTGGACTACAGGAGACAGCAATGAGAGCACACCCCCATCCACATTGACGGGGGACCGCAGTGGAGAGGGTCAAAAGCTTTTGCACTGTCCGCAACCGCAGGGCTCCCCAGAGGGTGGTGCAGTCAGCCCAACGCATCACCGGAGGCACACTGCCTGCCCTCCAGGACATCTACAGCACCCGGTGTCACAGGAAGGCCAAGAAGATCATCAAGGACCTCAGCCAGCCACGGCTATCTCCAGGCCATCAGACTGTTAAACAGTCACCACGCCCAGTACCCTGCCCTAAACCTTAGTCACTGTTACTAGCCGGCTACCACCAATTCTTTACCCTGCACGTTAGAGACTGCTGCCCTATGTACATAGAGTCATTGAACACTGGTCACTTTAATAATGTTTACATACTGTTTTACCCACTTTATATGTATATACTGTATTCTAGTCATGGCTCATCCCATACTGCTGTACACACAATTTCTATTCCTATACTGTCCGTACTGTCTATACACACCATTATATGTATATACAGTATATTTATATTCTGGACTCTGGATTCTGGATTCTGGAGATTTGGGCTTTGGGGTTTTGGTGCTGGTCCATTGTGAGTGCCGTAAAGGGACAATAGGAGCCTGAGGAGAGGAGAGGAGAGGAGAGGAGAGGAGAGGAGAGGAGAGGAGAGGAGAGGAGAGGAGAGGAGAGGAGAGGAGAGGAGAGGAGAGGAGAGGAGAGGAGAGGAGAGGAGAGGAGAGGAGGGATTGAGACAGAGAGGTGGCTGGTGGCTGGTGTTTAGGCTGTCTGTCCCCCTGGATTGTGCTATGCTGACAGGCTTTAGAGGACGTCTACAGACCCCTCCTCCCTCCCTCCCACCCCCCTCTGTCTCTCCTCAACTCATTGTTGCACAGACTCCATGCCTCCCATTCCCTAAACTCTAATACTACACACAGATTGACACACCAACAGACAGAAACACACACACATATTTCACACATGACTCTATGTTTGCTCTGCTTGAAGTTGACGAATCATATTAATAACAAGCTTTCAGAAACATTTTAACCAGTGCATACACAGGGTCGGACCAACCAATCAACCACAGCCTTCTTTCCCACAGCCTTCCTACAATGTCTAAAAGTGAGCAGCAGTGAGTTTGGTAACAAAGAGACATATCTCCCCCCACTGGATCTCAAACTTGGGTTGATCTGAACACCATTGATTGTTCTGTGGATTAGAGCAAAAGCAAAGTGGGGAGTGTATTGTCTGGTGTTGTTGTCATCTCCACTCACATTACCTGCAGCTCTGCTACAGCAGTCATGCAAATATACTATTCTACTTCACTTCCCACTTTGGAGTGCAGATAGAAACAGATCTAATTGAATTTAGAAAGCGCCTCCTCTGCTACTGCAATAACACCATTTGATGTTACGACTAGAATAGCATCGATTGGTTTTTAATAATCCTACTGATTGGATATTCATATTTCAAATTTTATTACACTTTTATTACTCTCTTTGTTTCATGCTTCCGCTGTATTGAATGGTGTAGTAATATGATAAAGCCATATTGTGTGATGGCCATTCCATTGACTCCGTTCCAGACATTATTATGAGCCGTCCTCCCCTCAGCAGCCTCCACTGTTGTACACTATTACTCTCCATTATAAACTAGTCAGCATATCGCTAGCCCACACTCTCACCCTCTCTCTCTTACTCTCTCCCACTCCTCCTTCCTTACCTGTCTCCCACACCTCCACTCCTCTCTCTTCCTCTGTTTTTCTCACTCCTTTCTCACTCCCCTGTCTCAAACCCTGCAATGATTTAGATATGGCACACAAAGGAACAAAGGAAGGGCAGAAAGAGAGAGAGAGAGAAAGAAAATTGGAATGCTGTGCTGTTGAGTCTAGTCAATTAGCTGAGTTGATGTTAAAGTCACTGTGCTGTCAGGCACTATAGTGGAGTAGAGCAGAACAGAGCCACAGTCACACTGTGAGAGAGATACTTGGTCCACTATGGGCAATTATCTATCTCCCCTCACACATACACACACACCCTGGTTATGCAATAGTTGGGATGTTTGTCTTTGTTACCGAAGTGCCACTAAAGCCATGGTGATGGGAGGGACTGAGCGTGCTCACTAGAGCATCCTCTTTGATGCTAAGGGCCCCTCGCCTCCACAGACTTGTGTTTGTGTGCGTGCTTACATGTGCGCACACACTGTTGCAGGAAATGTAAAATGTGTAGTGTATTTGAGGTTTAAAAGGGCTTCTGAAGTTTGTAATTTCTACTTTGAAATGTCAGACTTGATTCTCCCTTACTAAAAAGTTGTATATTCTTAATTTTTTTTAAATATTTATTATAATCCACATATTAATTCACATTTCCTGTTGCTGCAGGATTATTTTCTTGCTGTACCAAACTGGCTGAAATTAGGATCCTACATCTGTATGTGTGTGTGGATCAAACTCCTGCCCCCCCACCCTCACACACACACACACACACACACACACACACACACACACACACACACACACACACACACATAACAAAGCCATCAGATGTCCATAAAATCCAGTAAACCCACATTAGTGTTGTGATGATGTCTGTTCCTATCCTAACATTCATTGTTGAGCCCATTACACAAGTTAATCTTTCCAAGCCCTGGACCGTGAGGTTGTGTAACGTCTCTGTTCTTTTCTTTGCACCAGGCATTATTTCCTAAGTCCAGTCAGGCCCAGGCAGGCTGACTGTTGCCTGATTTACACTATTGGGCCAAGCCAGGCATAGCTGTACTGGGCTTAAGTGTGCAGGCATGATGGCCAGACCCTTACAAAAGAAACACATGGTTTTTCAACACACTCTTGTAAACAAATCACATATGAATTATCTTTTTCCCCACATGTGCATTTTTCACCACTTTCTGCTACATCTGGTCTCCCATGCAGGGACCAACCAGGGCTTACCCTGCTTAGCTTCAGAGGCAAACCAACAGTGGGATGCAGGGTGCTATATTGCTGGAATGAATGTGCGAAAACTTCCTACTGGAAAAAAAGGCAGCAAAAGCAAAGGCCACGGTAATAACCAAAGATAGGGAAAATTGCAGGAAAGAGGGAGGTGTTTCTATTTAATCCCGTTATCACACATTTCTTTCACTGAAAACTATACTTTTTTATCCATTTACATTCATTTGTTCTTGCATTTTGGAATTATTTTCTTGCAATATTTTGTTTTGCCATCAATACTTTTGGGTTTATGTTTTGCTTTCAATATCAATATTTTTGTTTGGAATACTAAGAATTGTGTTATCGACTTCAGAGGTTTTGCTTAATATTAATGGCATAGAAGTAACTCACTCACTAGAGGATTGCACCATATAATAACTAGTGACGGGTGAAATCTATACATATCGCAACATTATTTTTGAAGATATTATATCGATACTGTGACCCCAAGTATCGATTTGTAAAACAAATATATATACAGTACCAGTCAAAAGTTTGGACACACCTACTCATTCCAGGGTTTTTCTTTATTTTTACAATTTTCTACATTGTAGAATAATAGTAAAGACATCAAAACTATGAAATAACACATATGGAATCATGTAGTAACCAAAAAAGTGCTAAACAAATCAAAATATTTTTTATATTTGAGATTCTTCAAAGTAGCCACTCTTTGCCTTGATGACAGCTTTGCACACTCTTGGCATTCTCTCAACAGTCTTGAAGGAGTTCCCACATAATCTAACATCTAAAATATATTTAGAATGGTTTAACACTTTTTTGGTTACTACATGATTCCATATGTGTTATTTCATAGTTTTGATGAATGAGTAGGTGTGTCCAAACTTTTCACAAAATCATTCCCCTGTCTTGGGCTTTTTAGATGTGGTCACACTAATTCTACCGTTGGAAACATTGCTAATGCAACATGTTTACACCATCTTTTCACACCATAACATTATTTTAAACCCCACATGTGAACTTGCAATTCCACATGTGAAAGTGAGATTTTTTTAAACGTGAAACTGAAAATTAGATTTTCACTTTCACATGTGGAATTGCAAGTTCACATGTCTAAAACAATCATGTGAAAATATGAAAGTGACATTTTCGTATGTGGAATGTTCTTATGTTAATCTGCGAATTAGATTTTCACATGTGATTGAATTTCACATGAGCTTGCAATTCCACATGTGAAAATCTCACTTTCACATGTGGAATTGCAAGCTCATGTGAAATTCAATCACATGTGAAACTACATATCCGATTTTCACATGAAAGTTTTTAACATGTGAAACCGAAAATGTCACATGTGAAACTGCAGTTCACATGTGAGGTGAAAACATGTTATTCTAACTTTAAGCATCAGTTGTCAGAGCACCTTACCGATCACTGCACCTGTACACAGCCCATCTGAAATTAGCCCACCCAACTACCTCATCCCTATATTGTTATTTATTTTGCTCTTTTGCACCCCAGTATCTCTATTTGCACATAATCTCTTGCACATCTAGCATTCCAGTGTTAATACTATTGTAATTATTTTGCACTATAGCCTATTTATTGCCTTACCTCCGTAACTTGCTACATTTGCACACACTGTATATATATTTTCTGTTGTATTTTTTGACTTTATGTTTTGTTTTACCCCATATGTAACTCTGTGTTGTTGTTTTTAATCGCACTGCTTTGCTTTATCTTGGCCAGGTCGCAGTTGTAAATGAGAACTTGTTCTCAACTGGCTTACCTGGTTAAATAAAGGTGAAATAAAATAAATAAAATAAAATGTGAAAAGGTGGTGTTAACATGTGAACTCTAAATGTAATACATGTGAAAATATGGTTTTGCGTGTGAATTTTAAGATCAACATGTGAAAAAAGCTATTTTACTAGTGAAAATGCGATTTCACATGTCTAAGGGGACTTACACGTCTCTACCTCCCTCTCCCAGGAGAGAGACATCCAGCCAGGGATCATCCTACCTATTTACCCCCTCCAGGCTTCAGGTTACCCAGCCCACACAACTAGAGTTACAGCCTGTTGACATACAGCCACAGAACCATGCTATCAGATAGCACAGACACATGCCTTTGAATGCTCTGGTTCTTTTGCTGGGGATAGGGTGTGTGTGCGTACGTACCTCTGTATGTGTGTGTGTGCACGTGCGTGTGTGTCTTTAACTGTGCATTGAGCAGGTGTGTTTAGGCATGAGACAGGCAGACCTGGAGTGGCACCATTTTACATACACTGTAACGGAAAACTGTAATTTTAGGTATTATCAACAGTAAAAAAACTCTGAAACTTTTTACTGCATATTGTAAATGATGGTGCATTGTGGGAAAATTGCTGTATTTTGAATGGCTCTGTCATTCCACTCCACCGAATACAGTACCGTACCGTATCTTTAGAGCGCTAAAAACCTTTTGACCACTAGTGGGTGGATGGTATTGTTGTTGCTGGCTTATTATTATATTTTGAGGCATGCCTTGTAAGAGGATAATACTGAGAATTATGTACCAATTTAACTTCTATGTGGTTATAGAGACCCATTAATTTAAACTGTATAGGGGATAGATTGGAGTGGCAGGAAGTCTTAAACCTTAAATGGTTTAGCATTTTGCCATGTCTTTTTGGTCTGTTTTTCCCTGTAGTCGCTGCCTGTCTTGAAGCCTTTGTTAAGTGATGTAAAACAACAAATATTCATTAATATGCTGTAATGTGTAAACACTAACTACACGCTAAAAAATAAAAGGTTCCTGGAGGATCCTTTAGGGGTTCTTCAAATTGAAACCGTGAGGGAACCACTATAAGTTCTTTGAAGAACCC
The DNA here is from genome assembly GCF_964263955.1 of Coregonus lavaretus. NCBI lineage: Eukaryota > Metazoa > Chordata > Actinopteri > Salmoniformes > Salmonidae > Coregonus > Coregonus lavaretus. The sequence goes on from NC_140007.1 coordinate 12,283,921, forward strand.
TTTAAAATGGTTCTTTAAAGAACCCCTTTTAATGGATCCTCAAATAACCTTTTGAAGAACATTTTGGGGTAATTTTTTAACTACCCCCCTCCCCTATTATTATCATCTGCACCCAATACAGCTAGCCTTCAACATATTCTTATAGCATACAGTACATATTCTTACCTCTTTGTTGATTGATATCCATTTAATTTTCAGTGCCAAGAACCATAAGGTTCTTCAAAGAACTTTGAGGATCTTAGAAGAACCCTTGTTGAACCCCTAATTCTTAGAGTGTAAAAGCAAACCTGCTTGGACCAATCCCTTGTAATTATAGTAAAATACTGTGAAATACAAAGCCCTCCCCTCAATGAATTTCATTAATCCATGAATTCATGAATTCATTCCGATTACGGTAGCATTTACTTTTTTACAGTATACTGTATTGTACTGTGTGTCATTACACAGTATTTTCTTTGATACCGTACTTATATTACAGTAAGTGTACTATAATATGAAATGTCAAATTCACGGTAACCCCTTTAAAGTGTACAGAAACCTAATTTCAAGCCTCATCCCCCTAACGTTGTCCCAGTATTGCCTCAGGGTTTTGCTGAGGTTGAGTCAGCGCTGCATTGTTTGTGTGAGTGGCCTTGTGTTCTGAATGATACGTAGCTGTTGCACCGAGAGGGCCGGACGATTACATCAACTTGGCAGAGCGGGTGGAATTTTGTCTGGTTTTGTTTGGGGTCATGAGATTGCAGAGCAGGGAGCCTGCATCCCAAATGGCACCCTACACTCTTAGAAAAAAGGGTTCCAAAAGGGTTCTTCGACTGTCCCAATAGGATAACCCTTTTTGGTTCCAGGTAGAACCCTTTTGAGTTCCATGTAGAACCCTCTGTGGAAAGGGTTGTACATGGAACCCAAAATGGTTATACCTGGAACCAAAAGCGTTCTTCAAAGGGTTCCCCTATGGGGACACTTTTAGGTTCTAGATAGCACCTTTTTTTCTGAGAGTGTGCCCTCGATATCACTACTTTTGACCAGGGCCCATAGCGCACTACATATGGAATTAAGTGCCATTTGGGAGGCATCCAGAAAGCTTTACTGTGGGATGGGAGAAGGGAAGGAGGAGGGGGAGTGTAAAAATGATTGATATTTGATACAGATAGGGCTATTGGGGTGACCGTATTATCGCCACACCGGCAGTCATGAGTCATGACGGCAGTAAAATTTACCGTTGAGTCGCGGTAATCTCCTTTTATTGACTCTGGACATGTTTTGGTAGTACCCAACTCGCTAACTACCATCAGGTCCTAATGGTCTGGTACTCAGAGCTCTATTGTCCCTCTAACCACTCTGACATCAATGCAAATGCGATCGAAAATCACGTCAAACTCTTATCATCAAAACAGTATGGCTATCGTACTTTTAAAACGTTTAAATCACCTTGCTGTGATGATCAATTTGAAGAAAGAAGTTCAACAGCAGTGTAAAACATGGTTGTTGCGGATGTTGTTTCAAAGCCTAACACAACGAAATGGACGGCGTGATGATTCATTAAAAACCTCCATACTTCCATATACATAGGCTTATGAGCCCAATCCCAGAAAAAAATTAACGGAATTAAAATGATGATTGTTCCATTATACAATACATAGCCTACTGCATATTATGCATGGCAGAAAAACATAAAACAAACCTGATTTAAGATGTCTTTGGTACATAATTGGTCTAGTCTATACTCCAAAATTAAACAAATTCAAGTAATTGCCTTTGAGTGTAGACTGCATTATTATGCATACTGGATGGACTGGTTACCTTATGCTACGCTCCAAAATGTCTATCCATGAGTCTGGGAGAGAATGTATAGCCTAGCTAGGCAATGCTGTTGTTTCATTGATTGTGCAGGGCGGCTTACAGTTAGCCTACAATTAGTGAATTTGTATTTGATTTTGAATAGCCTAGTAATAGGGAATTTAAATATTTTCATAATTAATTGGGTGACACATTACCTTTAGCTATACAGAATATCCACCACCATGCGTTTCCATCTCCTCCTCTCTCTCCTTTATTCCTTTCTCGAGTGCGCAGACGGGCTGTCAACAGTTTAGTGAAATATGATTAGTTTTTGCGAAAACATGTTACTATCGATGTTGCCGAACAGATTTTACTTGGTTTCCCAAATTAAGCACTTTTGTAGCTGCAGGTACATGGTTGGGGAGCCCATGGCATACAGAGTTTGGGTGGAAAATTGTAAGGTTTGTATCATTCACAACTAAAGTTGCCAAATAACTCCTGTTTCAAATGTTCACTTTTACCCTCAACATAGCCACTATGCGCACTCGCTCCGGAATGGGAAAAATATCCTTTCTATTTTATTCAGCTAAGTTCAATTATATTCTTCTTACTATAAAATCATATAAAATAAAATAATATGTCACAGGACTTTATTAAGCATATATAAGCATATCTTGTCAGCTAAATGAACAAGCCTACAGCCTATGGCATGGAGCATAGCCAGATAACATACAGTAGGCCAACTCATATTCTGTTCTTCTGAAATACATTTTCTTCATATCATAATGTTTCTTAAGACCTGACTAAAATAAATAATTGCTTCTTTTTTTTGTGATGGTGTATATTAAATTGATTTATTATACTTTTTAAAATGTAGATGGCGGCCTGGAGGCCTAGAGATGCTAAACGTGTTTATGTTATTTAACGTTCAATTACCGGCGGACTTTTGCATGATAATAACCGGCTGACAAAATGTCATGACCGCCACAGCCCTAGAGATAACAAAATAGGTTTAGGGGACAGAAAAAAGTGTTGTTGTGAGATGTTTGTGTCATAAAGGGGTTTTATAGATGATGAGTGTGGGGCGGCAGGTAGCTTAGTGGTTAAGAGCGTTGTGCCAGTAACCGAAAGGTCGCTGGTTCTAATCCCCGAGCCGACTAGGTGAAAAATCTGTCGATGTGCCCTTGAGCAAGGCACTTAACCCTAATTGCTCCTGTAAGTCGCTCTGGATAAGAGCGTCTGCTAAATGACTAAAATGTAAAAAAAATGTAAATGAGTGTGGATTGGGGTTTAGCTCTGTGTTAGAATGGTGTTAGCCTGCCCTGTCACAGTGACAACACTGTTACAGCTGGCCTGTCGAAACCAATGGTTGAAACAAAACGAAAAAGTGTCCCAAAGTTGGTCAATACGTGGCAGGGATCAATAGTTCCATTATCTCTCCATTGATTCTACCGTGAAGTTTAGCACCATTAAAAGGTTCTCAGCCACCAGCTAAACTGCATGACATTGTCAGCAAACACAAAATGGGGGCTGAGGATTGGATTGAATGGCGCTCTTCATGCTGAACTGGCACCGCTTTAAATCCAATCTAGTTACTCTGCTCTGCAGCTGGCTTTTTCCACTGGGGGAATTGGTTCTGGATGTTGTGTGTGTGTAAAGTCCTGTGTCCACAGTGTTAAAGGATCTATACTGTCCTGTGGTAGCAGGGTCTTGTTTGTTTTTAGCTTGATTTAGTAAAACACAGCAGAGTGGACTGTGGATATCCCTGCTTTTTTCACCAGCCAGCTCAGTGCGGAGAAAGTAGCCAGTTTCCATGGAAACACCTTGGCGAGATAAGCTTGTACTGCAGTGCGTCTGTCTGTGTGTGTGTGTGTGTGTGTGTGTGTGTGTGTGCGTGCGTGTGTTTGTGTCTCTCTGGACTCTGGTAGGAATTAGGATTTATTAGGATTTAACTCAGTGTACTGAAGCCCAGGTGACCAAGGGGAGGGGCTGGCTATCATTAGCAACGCTGCTCTTGTTGTCTCTTTATTTACTATCTTCCTTTCTTCGGCTTTCTCTTTCTTTCAATTCAATCTCAATTTAAGGGCTTTATTGGCATGGGAAACATATGTTTACATTGCCAAAGCAAGTGAAATAGATAATAAACAAAAGTGAAATAAACAATAAAAAAATTAAAAACAGTAATTACACTCACAAAAGTTCCAAAAGAATAAAGACATTTCAAATGTCATATTATGTGCAAATAAAGTACAAAGGGGGAAAATAAATACATATGAGTTGTATTTACAATGTTGTTTGTTCTTCTTTCTCCCTCTCCACCCCTTCCTCTCCGTTTACAAAGTATAAATGCGGTCAACTGTAGCTCCACACCCCTATCAGTGTCACTGTGGGGATAAACATCTCCATGGTGATGATAAACTGGGGGAGAAAGAAGAAGGGTTGGAGACTCATGGTGGTATTATTATTAGGTTGTATAACACCTTGGCCAATACGCTGCTGCTTGCTCTTTGGGGGTCTAGGGCCTAGGCCGGGTTACTGTAAAAGCACTTTGTGACAAAGGTTTTTATTAAAGTTATATGTTAATTCGATTTTTTGATTGATTGACACTAATTATTGTCACTATATGTGTTTCCTTCTATTTTCAGAACTCTCTGAAGAAGAGAGGCGCTCGGCCAAACAACAAGCCAGAGAAGAAGCCGTCTCCCCAGGTAACCCAGACTTACAGAGACCTTAGATTTTTTTCCTACATTGAACCGCAAGAAGGACAATCTCCTAGAGACTTCCCAATGAATCAACCAAAATAATTATCTGCAGCTGCAGCATTTTGTCTCAAGATTCTCACCTTACCTCAGCTATTGAACCCAAAGTCAATGCTAAAGTATTACAGTTAAACTGATTTTTCTCACTTTCGCGACTTCCAAGATAGCACAACATTTTACTAGGTTGACAATAGCAGATCAAGCTTTGTGCACATTCATCTCTCTCTCTCTCTCTCTCTCTCTCTCTCTCTCTCTCTCTCTCTCTCTCTCTCTCTCTCTCTCTCGCTCGCTCGCTCGCTCTCAATTCAATTCAATTCAATTTAAGGGCTTTATTGGCATGGGAAACGTATGTTAACATTGCCAAAGCAAGTGAAGTAGATAGTAAACAAAAGTGAAATAAACAATAAATATTAACAGTAAACATTACACTCAGAAGTTCCAAAAGAATAAAGACATTTCAAATGTCATATTATGTCTATATACAGTGTTGTAACAATGTGCAAATAGTTAAAGTACAAATGGGAAAATAAATAAACATAAATATGGGTTGTATTTACAATGGTGTTTTTTCTTCACTGGTTGCCCTTTTCTTGTGGCAACGGTCACAAATATTGCTGCTGTGATGGCACACTGTGGTTTTTCACCCAGTAGATAAGGGAGTTTATCAAAATTGGGTTTGTTTTCAAATTCTTTGTGGATCTGTGTAATCTGAGGGAAATATGTGTCTCTAATATGGTCATACATTTGGCAGGAGGTTAGGAAGTGCAGCTCAGTTTCCACCTCATTTTGTGGGCAGTGTGCACATAGCCTGTCTTCTCTTGAGAGCCAGGTCTGCCTACAGCAGCCTTTCTCAATAGCAAGGCTATGCTCACTGAGTCTGTACATAGTCAAAGTTTTTCTTAAGTTTGGGTCAGTCACAGTGGCCAGGTATTCTGCCACTGTGTACTCTCTGTTTAGGGCCAAATAGCATTCTAGTTTGGTCTGTTTTTTTGTTAATTCTTTCCTATGTGTCAAGTAATTCTCTTTTTATTTTCTCATGATTTGGTTGGGTCTAATTGTGTTGTTGTTGTTGTCCTGTGGCTCTGTAGGGTCTGTTTGTGTTTGTGTTTGTGTGTGTCTCTCTCTCTCTCTCTCTCGTTGAGGTTCTGGTGGTACACAGTGTGTGTGTGTGTGGGGGGGGGGAGTAATGTGGCGTTTTTAGTATAATGAGGATGTCTTATTAAAGTAAGACAAAAGGTCAATAGTCTCTCTCTCTCCTCTTTCTTTCCTGTGGGGATAAGGTTAATGCTTACTATTCTATTATTGGAGTGCCACATACTGTAAATAGTTTAAACCCTCTCCATACTGTGTTTAATGTTCTGGGAAATAGTCTATAACCAATCAACTACATAACACAAAGTATTATTTAATGGGCCTGGATCATTTTGGGTCGCTTGGTTAAATAATAATGGGAAGGGAATCTGAATACCCTCTGCAAAATAAATGTGAGTTTAATATTCAAAATGGCTTCTGTCTGTTATAAATACACCAATGTTCCTAAGTGCCCACAGCTACCACACATTTCATATCACTTTAATACAGGGTGCGTGACTTCCCAGTGTTGCATCCACCTATCCCACTTTGCCCCAAAAAATCCATAACTTTGCATTGGTCTAACTATTTGCTGGGGTTACCATGAGGATGTCAGATGAGTTCAAGCTATTATGTTAATAGAAAGAAACAATTCACTTTTTTAATTTGTTGTTTTGTCTTCGTAATCTTTCTCTCTCTGTCTCTCTCTGTGATATGTAGGCTGGCGATATCTTGTCATTGTGTGTGTGAGTGAGTCAGTATGTTGTCAGTGTTCCTAACAACCTGTCTCTGTGCCTCTCTGTGGCCAGCAGGAGGACAGCTCTGACCTCAAGTGCCAGCTCCACTTTGCCAAGGAGGAGTCAGCGCTCATGTGCAAGAAGCTGACCAAGATGGCCAAAGACAGCGAGGCAATGCGGGAGGAGCTGGCCAAGTACCGCTCGATGTACGGCGACGTGGATGCCTCTCTCACCGTGGAGGAGGTCAACGACTCTCCCCACACCCGCGAGGCCGAGGTCAGAGTTCACCTGAAGCTGGTGGAGGAGGAGGCCAACCTGCTGAGCCGGCGCATCGTGGAATTGGAGGTGGAGAACCGTGGCCTGCGGGCCGAGATGGACGACATGAAGGGCCAGGAGCTGCCACCAGGCCTGGGGGTCGGAGGCATGGGAGGGCCTGGAGGAGGAGGTCTGGAGAACGTGATGGAGCTCCAGAGGCACCTGCAGTTTGTGGAGGAGGAGGCGGAGCTGCTGCGGCGCTCACTGTTGGAAATGGAGGAGCAGAACAAGCTGCTGATGAACGAGATCAACCGCTACAAGTCAGAGCTGCCGCTGGTGTCGGACCCAGACCAGGACGACTCCTCGTCCATCTCTCTCCTGGAGGACGGTCATGGTGGTGGGGCTCTGATCAGCACAGAGGCCCCCCAGGAGGAGCTGCTTCAGGCCGCCAGGCTCCAGATTGGGGATCTGAGCGGCAAGGTGAAGAAGCTCCAGTATGAGAACCGTGTGTTGCTGTCCAACCTGCAGCGCTGCGACCTGGCCTCCTACCACAGCTCCTCCAGGCCCGCCCTGGAGACCGACGCAGAGGCAGGGGACTCAGCCGAGTGCCTCCCCAGCAAGGCACACCGCGAGGGCCCCATCGGAGGGGAGAACGAGCCCCTGGAGGAGAGGGAGAAGAAGACGTCCACTGGGGTTCCTGTCCCCCTGGACGGTGATGTGCCCCTGGGGCTGAAGGACCACGAAGCCCTGCTAGCCATGAGGGACCAGGCACGCCTCATCTCTAAAGCCATCCAGCTGCTGACCGCCTCAGACTTCAACTGCCCCTCCATCTCCCTCTACCGCAAGATCTCCTCCTCCTCCGGGGAGGCTGCAGAGCCATGTGTCCCAGAGAAGAGCCAGCAGGCCCAGCCCTCAGAGCTCCAGGACCTGCCCCTGGTGGAGGCTCTGACGGGCAGGCTGCGAGCGCTGCACACCCAGCTCCAGGCCTTTGTGGAGCAGGTGGAGAGCCTAGGCACCACCCCCCCAGGGAGGGCACAGGTGCAGGGGGCATCCCCCCTGCCTCTACTGTCTGAGGCTGGGGACTCTGTGGTGGGTGCACCCTTTGCCTCTCACCCCTGCCCTCCAGACGACCAGGCGGGTGAGATCACGGCTGAGCAGAAGGTAAGAACAAACACCCTACTCCTCCTCTCCCCACCCCTCCTTTATGATTGATCGTGTTTCTTTCATTTTTTTATAGCCTCCTTTTTTGTAGCAAGTCTATTATGTCTGTTCTGTTTGCTCTTTGAACCACGTTATGGCTTACTAATACTCCTCCACCATCCCAGCTCACACTATGGTTTCTCCCTGGCACAGAATGCTGCCAGCACACATAACATGACACGCATGCTGCTTTGATGCCTTAAGCCTGTTATAGATGCTACATAGAGCTCAGGCCTCAAATGGAGCCACCGCTGTGCTGCATGACAACTAGGGCGATAAAGAAATCATAGACTACCATTTATTTACACACATCAAAAGGCAATTCTCATATCCATGTAAATGTACTGTATATGCGCAAGTAGGGCTATTAAGGTGTAATAAAATAGCGTATTGAATTAGACTTCTTGAGTACCCTGTTATTCTAATAATGAATGTGGTAAAGGCCAAGGACGTGGCTGTGTGGTTCAGAATGGAGGAGAATCGATAATGAAGACAGAAGCAAACAAAACAGTGTATCAACAGCGGTTGGTTTGCTCTTTGAGTAGTTGGACTGTATTACTTACTATATATAGCTTAGCACTCCAAGTGGCGTCATATAGTTATAGTATGACCTAGGCCTAATGTTTAGGATTGAACTCTTAAGTCAGTCTAGTAAAGTTGGTTCTATGCTTATAGTTAAGCTACATTAGAGGCCTACTGAGTGCCAACCCCGTCCGCTCTCTCCCCCGTCCCTCCATCTCTCCCCCGTCCCTCCATCTCTCCCCCATCCCTCCGTCTCTCCCCCATCCCTCCATCTCTCCCCCGTCCCTCCATCTCTCCCCCGTCCCTCTATCTCTCCCCCGTCCCTCTATCTCCCCCATCCCTCCATCTCTCCCCCGTCCCTCCGTCTCTCCCCCCGTCCCTCCATCTCCCCCATCCCTCCATCTCTCCCCCGTCCCTCCATCTCTCCCCCATCCCTCCGTCTCTCCCCCCGTCCCTCCATCTCTCCCCCGTCCCTCCATCTCTCCCCCATCCCTCCGTCTCTCCCCCATCCCTCCATCTCTCCCCCGTCCCTCCATCTCTCCCCCGTCCCTCTATCTCTCCCCCGTCCCTCTATCTCCCCCATCCCTCCATCTCTCCCCCGTCCCTCCGTCTCTCCCCCCGTCCCTCCATCTCCCCCATCCCTCCATCTCTCCCCCGTCCCTCCATCTCTCCCCCATCCCTCCGTCTCTCCCCCTGTCCCTCCATCTCTCCCCCGTCCCTCCATCTCTCCCCCATCCCTCCGTCTCTCCCCCCGTCCCTCCATCTCTCCCCCATCCCTCCGTCTCTCCCCCCGTCCCTCCATCTCTCCCCCGTCCCTCCATCTCTTCCCCATCCCTCCATCTCTCCCCCGTCCCTCCATCTCTCCCCCATCCCTCCGTCTCTCCCCCTGTCCCTCCATCTCTCCCCCGTCCCTCCATCTCTCCCCCGTCCCTCTATCTCTCCCCCGTCCCTCTATCTCCCCCATCCCTCCATCTCTCCCCCGTCCCTCCGTCTCTCCCCCCGTCCCTCCATCTCCCCCATCCCTCCATCTCTCCCCCGTCCCTCCATCTCTCCCCCATCCCTCCGTCTCTCCCCCCGTCCCTCCATCTCTCCCCCGTCCCTCCATCTCTCCCCCATCCCTCCGTCTCTCCCCCCGTCCCTCCATCTCTCCCCCATCCCTCCGTCTCTCCCCCCGTCCCTCCATCTCTCCCCCGTCCCTCCATCTCTTCCCCATCCCTCCGTCTCTCCCCCCGTCCCTCCATCTCTCCCCCATCCCTCCATCTCCCCCCGTCCCTCCGTCTCTCCCCCCGTCCCTCCGTCTCTCCCCCCGTCCCTCCATCTCTCCCCATCCCTCCATCTCTCCCCCGTCCCTCCATCTCTCCCCCATCCCTCCGTCTCTCCCCCCGTCCCTCCATCTCTCCCCCGTCCCTCCCTCTCTCCCCCCTCCCACCTCCCCCTCTCACTGCATGGGCACCATGACTGCCGCTTTCTGCACTTGTTTCCCTTTCCTCTTCTTCCTCTCTCCTCTCTCTTTTGATTATTATAATCCCCTCTCCTTCACTCCCCCAACCCTCCTCCCCCAACCCTCCTCCCCCAACCCTCCTCCCCCAACCCTCCTCCTCCAACCCGCCTCCCCCAACCCTCCTCCCCCAACCCTCCAGCCGTCGCTCGCACTTCTCATCATTGTTTTGGTTCTGTTCTCCACTCTGTCCTACGCCACTCTGAAAAAGCTGTTTTTCCTTTACATACTTTTCTTTGTCCTGTGAGGTTCATTTTTTATTTGGACCGTGTCTTATGGATCGTCCATTTTGGTTCTATTGTTTTTATCTCTTTTTTTATTTGGTCTTGTTTTGTTTTCAATTCACTACCTCCCTCCCTACCTCTTCCCCCACTGGCTTCCCTCATCCTCTTCCTTCCCTTCCTCCTCTGTTCCTCTTCCCCTCTTTTTATTATTTTGTTTTATTTTTTTCATTAACTTGCCATTGCATGCAGCAGCCCAACTTTAGGGACCAATCAGAGCGCGATGTGAAAGGTCAGAAGGAGGAGGGTGACAGCCGCACTGACAGCAACCAGAACCAGGAAACACAGGAGACGGACACAGCTCTGGTAGGTCGCTGCTACAGTACAGTCAAAATACACACCCACATAATCTATCCAAATGAAATTGTATTTGTCACATGTTTCGTAAACAACAGGTGTAGACTAACAGTTAAATGCTTACTTACGGGTGCTTTTCCAACAATGCAGAGTTAAAGATCAAGATATAAAAAAATTGAAATAGTGACACAAGGAATAAATACCCAGTGAATAACTAATAAAAATAACTAGTAAAAATAACATGGCTATATACAGGGAGAACATGCAGGGGTACGAGGTAATTGAGGTAGCTATGTACATATAGTAGGGGTAAAGTGACTAAGCAACAGGATAGATAATAGACAGTAGCAGCAGCGTATGTGGTGAGTGTAAAAGAGTGTGTGTGTGTGTGTGTGAGTGTATGTGTGAGCATGCACGCGTGAGCGTGTTATGTGTGTGTGGGTAAATGTAGTGTGTTGGGGTGTATGTGTGAGTGTGTGGGTAGAGCCCAGTGTGTGTGCATAGAACCAGTGCAAGAGAGTTAGTGTAAAAAAGGGTCATTGTAGGTAGTCCGGGTAGCCATTTGATTGGCTATTTAGCAGTCTTCTTTAGCAGTCTTATGGCTTGGGGGTAGAAGCTGTTCAGGGTCCTGTTGGTTCCAAACTTGGTGCACTGGTACCGCTTGCCGTGCAGTAGCAGAGAGAAGAGTCTATGGCTTGGGTGGCTGGAGTCTTTGACACTTATTTGGCCCTTCCTCTGACACTGCCTGGTATAGAGGTCCTAGATGGCAGGAAGCTCAGCCCCAGTGATGTACTGGACCGTACTCACCACCCTCTGTAGCGCCTTGTGGTCAAGTGCCTTGCAGTTGCCATACCAAGCGGTGATGTAGCCAGTCAAGATGCTCTCAATGGTGCAGCTGTAGAACTTGAGAATTTGAGGGTCCATGTCATGTCTTTTCAGCCTCCGGAGGGGGAAGAGGCACTGTCATGCCCTTTTCACAACTGTGTGTGTGTGTGTGTGTGTGTGTGTGTGGACACCAAGGAACTTGAAGCTCTCGACCCGCTCCACTACAGCCCCATCGATGTGTATGGGGGCGTGCTCATCTCTCCTTTTCCTGTAGTCCACGATAAGATCCTTTGTCTTGCTGACGTTGAGGGAGAGGTTGTTGTCCTTGCACTCACTGCCAGGTCTCTGACCTCCTCCCTATAGGCAGCCCCATCGTCGTCTGTGGTAAGTCCTACCACCGTTGTGTCGTCAGCAAACTTAATGATGGTGTTGGAATCTTTCGCAGCCACACAGTTGTAGGTGAATAGGGAGTACAGGAGGAAACTAAGCACGCACCCCTGAGGGGCCTCCGTGTTGATGGTCAGCGTGCCGGATGTGTTGTTGCCTGCCCTCACCACCTGGGGGCAGCCCATCAGGAAGTCTAGGATCCAGTTGCAGACGGAGGTGTTCAGTCCCAGGGTCCAAAGCTTGGGGATGAGCTTGGAGGGGACTATGGTGTTGAATGCTGAGCTGTAGTCAATGAACAGCATTCTTACATAGGTATTACTTTTGTCCAGGTGGGTGAGGGCATTGTGGAGTGCAATAGAGATTGTGTCATCTGTGGATCTGTTGGGGAGGTATGCGAATTGGAGTAGGCCCATGGTGTTTGGGATGATGGTGTTGATGTGAGCCATGACCAGCCTTTCAAAGCCTTTCATGTCTATAGTCATTTAGGCAGGTTACCTTGGTATCTTTGGGCACAGGGACTATCGTGGTCTGCTTGAAACAAGTTGGTATTACAGACCGAGTCAGGGATGAAATGTCAGTGAAGACACATGCCAGCTGGTCAGCACATGCTCTGAGTACGCGTCCTGGTATTTTCCGTCTGGCGCCCCGGCCTTGCGAATGTTAACCTGTTTAAAGGTCTCACTCGCATCGGCTATGGAGCACGAGATCACATAGTCGTCTGGAACAACTGGTGCTCTCATGCATGGTTCAGTGTTGCTTACCTCGAAGCGAGCATAGAAGGCATTAAGCTTCTCTGGTAGGCTTGCGTAGCTGGGCAGCTCACGGCTGGGTTTCCCTTTGTAGTCCGTGATAGTTTGCAAGCCCTGCTACATCCATCTAGCATCAGAGCCGGCTTAGTAAGATTCTACCTTACTCCTGTGACCTTAGTCCCCCCCCCCAAAACATACACACTGTGCACTCCTTGATGGCCCAAGCATGTGGTTTATGCTGTCTTTAGGCTTGCTTCCCTTGTTCTTTCATGTGGGTTAATCAGGCTGGAATCACGCTGCTGCTGTAAACACAATGACATCAACTCTTGAAGTGAGAAGAGGACATGTCTGCTGCTCAGTGTTGGTTTGGTCTTTCCATAGCAGGCCTCCTTGGAAACCTGGGCTGTGAGAGGGAATCAGCAGAAGCGATGAATAGAGCAGAGAGAAACACAATCGCCACATCCCGCTCTCCTGTTACAGGATATTGCAATGTTGGTTTTATTATGTGAGAGTCGTGAAATGAAAGGTTTCTCTCTGGACTGTATTGTAGCACATAATCAGTTAGTAATCTGAACACACCACACACTTTATATACTGAGAGAACCTCATGGTTGCTGTCAGTAGGATAGGTATTAAAGGTGCAATAACTCAGTTAATTTCTCTGTATCTGCAAAATTAAAACACATTCGAAATTAAAAATGATATAATCATAGTAGGCGATGACAACTATGAACTATGACAAGATTGCACGCCACATTAAATTGGCTTGTGGGCCACGTGTTTGAGATCTTTAGGCCTATTCATTTATCTCAGTAATCACTGCATCAAAGACTACTGTTGGCTTCTACACGTCATTCATCCACCCTGCTCCTCTCTTCCCTCTCAGTGATCAGTGATTAGGCTGCCAGGACAGGGACAGGGAAGTCCAGGACCAGGTCCAGGGAGAGAAGGACAGGGTCGTCGATAGAAGCGTGACAGGGCTGATGTATGGACATGGATGTGGGAGTGTTGGTGGGAACCTGGGGTCCATCAGGGTAACTGTTCTATTCACATGGTTTCAAAACGTTGTGCAACGGAAAATGAAAAGGAGCGTTTCTTATTGGACAAGTTCAGGTAGTCCCTCCACATTTCAGTCAGTTTTCTTCTGTTTGGTCCCTAATGAAGACGGCCCTGGTCTCTCCCCACTGAGTGGTGCCTCTCGTGTCCATTCCTTCCACCCAACCCTTTCAGAGTAGCTCAGTAATGTATTGTATGATAATCTGTTATTCCATTTCTTAGCCAGAATGTTAGAAATAGGGTACTATATCCTGCTCAGAAAGCTACTTAAAGGTAGACTCAGCGAAATGATGTTGCCACGAGCAGCACTGGAGATATTGAGATTAGCGAGATGTAACACTTCGCTCTCACACAGTCAAACAGCCTCGCGCTTTAACTCTCTTATTTGTTGCAGAAATTGACCCATTATGCTTTTTTACTTTCTGCATTTACGTTATATCGCTGAGTCTACCTTTAAATGGGAGATTCTTCTGCAGGGCAGTGGTGTGACTGACATAAAGCTGTGAAGGGCATCAGAAACTGACAGCAGGTTATCAATTTATGTACATGGAGGCTGCGTCTGAGGCTTGGCTGGGAAATGTAAGCCCTTTACACCCTTTTTATGTTCTACGAGGCAAATATGCATTGAAATTTGACGAACTTGAAAGGTCTAGCAGCTGAAATTGAGCTCCCCTCGCTCCTCAATCCCTTTGGTGAGAAATTGAGGGTGTCAGAAGTCACTTATAGAGGCTGCAGAGGTGAAGGAGGGAGCGATATACAAAAGCTGGTTATGGTGTAACTGATATACAAAATCAGCTGTAAATCGATTATGTTACTCGCTGAGCAATAGTGAGCTAGTGTCATAGCGCAATGGGGACCTACACTGACAGGAAAGTTTACTCACTCAGAAAACACAATAAGGGTAGACGAATGGTGGGTGAAATTGTACAACAACAACCAAAAATGATTCCAGCAACGCCTATCAAGCTTACATATGAAAATAAATGACATAGTATTTTCACTTATCTGGCAAATCCCTCAGAGAATCGCAAGACAAAGCATAATGGTCGCCGTCTTTATACTTCAAAACACAGCAGCAACTAGTAGCCTAACGCCATTTAAACACAGATATCCATGGCACATTATACACACAGTGGATATTAAATAATTGCATTTTCATTTTCAAACCTCTCAAGCCTTTAGAGTAATACAATTCCCTCAGGGTATTTCCGTCTTCCACAGAACATCCCAGCCCTATCACATTTTACACGCTTCATCTAATTGGCGAGAATGATTTTTTGCCGCTGAGTGATAATGAAGAGATCGAGCGGCTGGTCTTGAGCCTATCGTTATAAAGGAGGCCATTTGAGTTAGCAGTTAGTGGGTTAACGGTGATGGTGGGCTGGGTCGGGGTGGCCCCCACCACGAGTTAGCGGAGGGTGAAGAAGAAGAACATTAAGGGGAACGGTCGATGCGTCTCACTCCACAGCCAAATGAAGTATGTGATGATATTTAAGATGAGGCATGTTCGTTCTACCACAGGGCCGACTGTGGGTGTAAGTGTAATGTATTATTTAACTGTGTAGCGGGGATTGTTGTTCCCTGTTTGGAGTAGAGTTATGATCAATATGTTTGTTGATGTTTGTTGTGTTATACAATCTAAAGAAGGATATTTTTTAGTTGGGAGGTGGTGTGGTGTATTTTACTCTAGCTATAATGGAGTACTTCTCTCTCTCCCTCCTTCGCTCCCTCCCTCCCTCAGCAGATCAGTGAGCTGCAGGCCCTTCTGTTGGATGCGAGGGAGACGGCTCACGGGACGCAGGAGGAACTGACTCTGGAGAGACAGGCCCCCACACAGACAGACCACACCCACAGCAGTTCTCAGACACTCACACAGGTACACACCCATAGAAATACAACTGTTCTATGTCTATGTACACAACACTGACTAAAGACAAACCCTGCTAAACCACGCAGAGCATTATTTTTTTTGTTTTTTTATATATATACTCCCCTTTATTACTTTTCAACCCGCCATCCTTTACCTACTTGGGGTAAATTAGTGAACAACAATGCTTAGGCCTCTACTTCCAGCTTATACTTACTATCTACATTTTATGGACACAGTCAATTTTACAACAATTCTATTTTATTTGTTTTTGCTCCTGAACTTCTTCTACTCTCAACCTCTCCGATCATTTTCATGATGTCCATCCGGTTTGCTTCTATATGCCATATCTTTCTAACTGTGCTCTTTCCCAAAAGCTCCCAACATACAACCTATATACTTATTATGGACACAGTATGCTTACATTATTAGTTATCTTGTTATTATTTGTTGTTATTTGTTATTAGTCCCATCCTTCAACTCCATTCAACACCTCCCATCTATCTCTTAACACCATCCATATAGGATTTCTATTTGCCATATATATTTCAACTGTACTGTGATGTTTTACAAAAGTTCGGAACATTTCTATTCTCATTGTTTCTACAGATTGTGAATTAAAAATAAACATTTTTGCTCAAAGTATTATTATATTACGCAGAGCATTGTTACTGTAACGTCTTGTCAATGCTAATACAGAATATGCGCCCAGTGCAGAACAGTATGGTATCGCTACTATATGTTTAACAACTGTTTATTACATACATGCACCCACTTGCACCCACATACATGCACCCACTTCATAAACAAGTGCTATGAAGCGCATCCCTTATAATAACAACACTGTCACTGTAGCCCTCACTAACTGGCCTGTGTCCTGTGCGTGTGTGTATGTGTGTGTATGTGTGTGTATGTGTTTGTGTCTCCCTGTGTCCCCAGCTGCAGGAGGAGCACCAGAAGGCCCTGACGCGGAGGGACTTCCAGCTGCAGAGTCTGAGTCTGCAGACACGGCTGCAACAGAAGTTCTGGAGCCAGGAGAGGAACCTGATGGTGCAGGAGTCCCAGCAGCTCAAGCAGACCTTGCTGCTGCTCAGCCTCAAGCTGCGCTGCTTCCTCAAACAGTGGCGTCTGGGACGCAAGCTGGACACGGAGGCCAAGGATGTCCTGGAGGTACAGGACTGGTGGACACCTTCTCCTTTTGAATCAACCACTTAGCTGTGGCAGAATAGTTTGGTTGGTTGGTTGATTGGTTGGCTTGCTGGCTGATTGGCTGGCTGGCTGGCTGACTGGCTGGCTGACTGATTAACTGTTTGACTGAGTGGCTGACTGACTGACAGATAATGTGCTGTGTGTTTCCCTACAGGTGAATAGTCTGAAGGACCTGTACCTGCTGCTGGAGGAGGAGAGTCTGGCCGCCCACCAGGGAGACAACAAGATGGCCGCCGCAGAGGAGCAGTCCCTCAGCCCCAGCATCTCCAAGGAGCTCTGTATGCTGGAGAAGAGCTACAAACAGGTACAGGACACACAGGGTTAACACTGGAAAATACAGTATTAATGCAATATTTGAGACTAAATGTGGCATAGAGATCCTCGAGAGATAGATAGTTAGAGATAATATAGAGGTATTATTCAGATAGTAATAATGTTAAATGTAAATATTATATTCATCTCTATGACGAGGTCATTCACTGATTCTCTATCTTGTCCGTGCCCTAGACGAGCGGCGTGAGCAGCACTCTGGCAGACCTCAAGGGAGCGCTCCAGGATCTGAGCGGAGTGCTGCGAGAGGAGCGTCAGGGCTCCCAGGAACTCACCCAGCAGTTTGCCCGTGCCAAGGCCTCCTGGGAGGTGGAGAGGACAGAGCTCTTGAGCCTCATCACCCAGGTAAGACCAGAACACCTACTGAAAGCAACTGGCATTATAATGATGTGAGCGAGCTGACACTCAATGTGGCTGACATGGTATTGTGCTAGCTAGTCTATAGAAAGCTCTGTTGCATAGTTTTAAACCTACACTCTTAGAAAAAAAGGTGCTATCTAGAACTTGAAAGGGTTCTTCGGCTGTCCCCATAGCAGAACCGTTTAAAGAACGCTTTTTGGTTGCCGTTAGAACCCTTTCTACAGAGGGTTATAAATGGAACACAATGGGTTCTACCTGGAACCAAAAAGGGTTCTCCTATGGGGAACCAAAAAGGGTTATCCGAAGAGTGTATAGCTAGTTGACCTAAAACCAACAAAAAACCCTCAACCATCAGGTGTTATTTGGCTAGTTTAGAGGCCAGGTTATTATGTAGCTTACAGACCATTATCTAGGCTTAGCATAAAGCCGCCCTGGGAGGGCAGTAATTCATCACACCTTTTAGCACCCTGGTACCACACAGACTACTGGAGAGAGAGGACAGATAATAGGACCCTAGCCACCAGGGTTACGATCTCTCCCTGTTTGGAGGTAGAGTCATTACTTTAGTGTAGATTCATGCCTGATCAGTCAGATATTCTATACCTACTGGGCCCCAATTGTTTCTCCTTTTGGCTACCTGGATGTCTGGGGCAAAGTCATTGATTGTACGGCCATTAAGTGACGTTTTGTAGTGGAACTATAGCTATCCATTCAGCATGCAGGAGAGCACACCATGAAGCTGAACACAGATCAAGTTACCCATTCATAAAGGATGACATGACCTTCCATTTGTTACAATCTACTCACTGAAAAAAGGATTATGTTACAGTTCAGTATGAATCAGTCACTGGGTATTCATTTCATCACCAATACTCATAGTGACAAATGGCTTGAAACTGCTGATATCCTTAGGTGGTGGATTTGTACCAATCTATTTGTCTGGTGTTCCGTCTGGCCGTCTGTTTTTCCCTCAGACCTCCGTTCACTGTGTGTGTGTGTGTGTGTGTGTGTGTGTGTGTGTGTGTGTGTGTGTGTGTGTGTGTGTGTGTGTGTGTGTGTGTGTGTGTGTGTGTGTGTGTGTGTGTGTGTGTGTGTGTGTGCGTGCTCGCGTGCGTGCGTGCGTGCGTGCATGTGTGTGAGAGAGGGTATCTGGCAGTGAGAGATGAGTTTAATATCCAGACGACTGCCAGCCTGAGACGTTCTCATAACAGCAGCCTCCACAATGACTTAAATGAACATGCTTTAAGACAGGCCACTGCATTACATACCAGGGGGGAAACAGAAGGAGAAAAATAGAAAAGGAATCAAGAGGAGGAGAGATGAAGAGTAATAACGAGAGAGAGAGAGAGAGAGCGAAAGAAAATGGGGGAGAAATAAACAGAGGAAGGGAGGGGGGGCGTCACAATTTACACAATTTACAACCATGGAGGAGTTTTGTCTCTCTCTTCCATGGCAGTAGTAATGTGTTGTGTGTCCGGGAGAGAGGGAGAGAGGGAGAGAGAGAGAGAGGGAGAGAGGGAGAGAGAGGGGGGAAAAATGGATAGGGAGAGAGGAAAAGGGGCTTCTTGCGCTATAGTTCTAGATCTTATGAAACTTGATACAACTAACTTCTTTTTAATTGATATTTCCTGATGAAATAAGGCCCAACATGGACTGTAGGAGCATGGCCCAGGCTGTAGCCTTGGGTGAAGCCTACATTTTGCCTTGGGTTAATTAAAGTCCTGATTTGTGTTTTGTTTGTGTCTCACAAGAAGACCCAGATGCCAATGTAGTAATTCAGTTGGAACACTTTAAAATGGCGTCACCTGTGTGAATCATGGCCATAATCAAAGCGTTGGCTCTCTTTTCCCAGTCTGGGATCATTTGTCATCTGAAAGTGCTGACAGGTGACTTTCCCCAAATGCAGTGCGGTGATTTTATTAGATCAGATTTACTGACTAACCTTTATGGCATAATTAGAGCATGATTCATTTAGTATTTCTTATTTTTTGAGAAAGTCATTCATCATCTGCTGCCCCACCCTGAGAGTCATGCACGCACGCACACACACACACACACACACACACACACACACACACACACACACACACACACACACACACACACACACACACACACACACACACACACACACACACACACACACACACACACACACACACACAATTCTACAATGCCCCCTTCACTCTATAAACTATGCTGTTACTGTGCCCTTGTCTTGTGTAGACCTACTGGTCTGGTGCCCAAGATCTGGATGGCACAGCTGGGGCCAATCTCTCCCTGATCTGCTCTGCCAACCACATCAGTAGGATGGCATCCTGGCAACGTGGCATGGCACCAGCAGCTGTTGCACTGTGGAACCAGGCTTAGGGCCTAATGCCTACAGATGCCTACAGAAAACCCTTTTAGGAAGTCTGTCTAAAGTTGTTTTGGGTGGAAACTGGGGTGAATTGGGAGCGTTCAAAGCAAAAGTCTTTCTCTGTGCAATAAACCTCCAGACAACTATTAAGTCACAGCCCCGCAACGCCTCACCAATAAAACTCATTAGGGATATTCATCATCAGATGAGATCAACGCTCCGTCGCCGTCGGAGACGAATGGCGTAGTCGTCCAATAGGCCGCCCAGACTCCTCCATTAGCACCATATAAGGCAGGAACCTGCAGTCGTCCCCACCATAGCGATTGATGGGGCTCCCTCCACTGAAAGCTGTGAGTTCTAATATGAGAAAAAAAACGAGACAGACTTGTAAAAAATATAAAGAGTAATCACCTCCTTGAAGCGCTGCTTGATTCATTCAAATGGGGGGATTGGAGAGAAGGGAGCGGTGGAGAAAGAGGGGAAAGAGGAGGAGAGGTGGAGAAAGGAGGGAAAGAGGAGGGAGAGGTGGAGAAAGGAGGGAAAGAGGAGGGCGAGGTGGAAAGAGGAGGGAGAGGTGGAGAAAGGAGGGAAAGAGGAGGGAGAGGTGGAGAGAGAAGGGAAAGAGGAGGGAGAGGTGGAAAGAGGAGGGAGAGGTGGAGAAAGGAGGGAAAGAGGAGGACGAGGTGGAGAGAGGAGGGAAAGAAGAGGGCGAGGTGGAGAAAGGAGGGAAAGAGGAGGACGAGGTGGAGAGAGGAGGGAAAGAGGAGGGAGAGGTGGAGAAAGGAGGGAAAGAGGAGGGCAGGGGGAGAGAGGAGTGAAAGAGGAAGGAGAGGTGGAGAAAGGGTGGAGAGAGGAGGATAAGACTAGGGCGAGGTGGAGAAAGGAGGGAAAGAGGAGGGCGAGGTGGAGAGAGGGAAAGAGGAGGGCGAGGTGGAGAGAGGAGGGAAAGAGGAGGGAGAGGTGGAGAGAGGAGGGAAAGAGGAGGGCAAGGTGGAGAGAGGAGGGAAAGAGGAGGGCGAGGTGGAGAGAGGAGGGAAAGAGGAGGGAGAGAGGAGGGAAAGGAGGACGAGGTGGAGAAAGGGGGGAAAGAGGAGGGTGAGGTGGAGAGAGGAGGGAAAGAGGAGGGAGAGGTGGAGAGAGGAGGGAAAGAGGAGCGCAAGGTTGGGAGAGGAGGGAAAGAGGAGGGAGAGGTGGAGAGAGGAGGGAAAGAGGAGGGTGAGGTGGAGAGAGGAGGGCAAGGTGGAGAGAGGAGGGAAAGAGGAGGGTGAGGTGGAGAGAGGAGGGCAAGGTGGAGAGAGGAGGGAAAGAGGAGGTAGAGGTGGAGAATGGAGGGAAAGAGGGGGGAGATGTGGAGAGAGGAGGGAAAGAGCAGGGAGAGGTGGAGAGAGGAGGGAAAGAGGAGGGAGAGGTGGAGAGAAGAGGGAAAGAGGAGGGAGTGGTGGAGAGAGGAGGGAAAGAGGAGGGCAAGGTGGAGAGAGGAGGGAAAGAGGAGGGCGAGGTGGAGAGAGGAGGGAAAGAGGAGGTAGAGGTGGAGAGAGGAGGGAAAGGGGAGGTAGAGATGGAGAGAGGAGGGAAAGAGTAGGGCAAGGTGGAGAGACAAGGGAAAGAGGAGGTAGAGGGGGAGAGCGGAGGGAAAGAGGAGGGAGAGGTGGAGAGAGGAGGGAAAGAGGAGGGCGAGGTGGAGAGAGGAGGGAAAGAGGAGGGCGAGGTGGACAAAGGAGGGAAAGAGGAGGGAGAGAGGAGGACGAGGTGGAGAAAGGGGGGAAAGAGGAGGGAAAGAGGAGGAAGAGGTGGAGAGAGGAGGGAAAGAGGAGGGCAAGGTTGGGAGAGGAGGGAAATAGGACGGCAAGGTGGAGAGAGGAGTGAAAGAGGAGGTAGAGGTGGAGAGAGGAGGGAAAGAGGAGGTAGAGGTGGAGAGAGGAGGGAAAGAGGAGGGATATGTGGAGAGAGGAGGGAAAGAGGAGGGAGAGGTGGAGAGAGGAGGGACAGAGGAGGGAGTGTTGAAGAGAGGAGGGAAAGAGGAGGGAGAGGTGGAGAGAAGAGTGAAAGAGGAGGTGGTGGTGGAGAGAGGAGGGAAAGAGGAGGGCGAGGTGGAGAGAGGAGGGTGAGGTGGAGAAAGGAGGGAAAGAGGAGGGAGAGGTGGAGAGAAGAGGGAAAGAGGAGGGAGTGGTGGAGAGAGGAGGGAAAGAGGAGGGCGAGGTGGAGAGAGGAGGGCGAGGTGGAGAAAGGAGGGAAAGAGGAGGTAGAGGTGGAGAGAGGAGGGAAAGAATAGAGCAAGGTGGAGAGACAAGGGAAAGAGGAGGTGGAGAGCGGAGGGAAAGAGGAGGGAGAGGTGGAGAGAGGAGGGAAAGAGGAGGGAGAGAGGAGTGAAAGAGGAGGACGAGGTGGAGAAAGGGGGGAAAGAGGAGGGCGAGGTGGAGAGAGGAGGGAAAGAGGAGGGAGAGGTGGAGAGAGGAGGGAAAGAGGAGGGCAAGGTTGGGAGAGGAGGGAAAGAGGAGGTAGAGGTGGAGAGAGGAGGGAAAGCGGAGGGCGAGGTGGAGAGAGGAGGGAAAGAGGAGGGCAAGGTGGAGAGAGGAGGGAAAGAGGAGGGCAAGGTTGGGAGAGGAGGGAAAGAGGAGGTAGAGGTGGAGAGAGGAGGGAAAGAGGAGGGCGAGGTGGAGAGAGGAGGGAAAGAGGAGGGCAAGGTGGAGAGAGGAGGGAAAGAGGAGGTAGAGTTGGAGAGAGGAGGGAAAGAGGAGGTAGAGGTGGAGAGACGAGGGAAAGAGGAGGGAGATGTGGAGAGAGGAGGGAAAGAGGAGGTAGAGGTGGAGAGAGGAGGGAAAGAGGAGGGAGATGTGGAGAGAGGAGGGAAAGAGGAGGTAGAGGTGGAGAGAGGAGGGACAAAGAAGGGAGTGGTGGAGAGAAGAGGGAAAGAGGAGGGAGAGGTGGAGAGAAGAGGGAAAGAGGAGGGAGTGGTGGAGAGAGGAGGGAAAGAGGAGTGCGAGGTGGAGAGAGGAGGGAAAGAGGAGGGCGAGGTGGAGAAAGGAGGGAAAGAGGAGGTAGAGGTGGAGAGAGGAGGGAAAGAGGAGGTAGAGGTGGAGAGAGGAGGGAAAGAGGAGGAGAATGAAGGGAGAAACGTAGCGGGCTTCTTCAGCTGTTGTCTCTTTAATGTGACTGATAGTTTCCAGGTTTTCTCTCCGTTTTCTCTTCCGCCTCAAAAACAAGGGATGACTTATTCAAATTGTCAGCATCTACTGTTGTTCTTTATTTATAGGGCTTTCTCATTGCTTCGCTCCATATCTGGTTTTATAGAGGGAGGAATACTAAAGAGCAAATAAAGTCTGTTTAGATATTCACATTCGTGATGCACGGGTCAGATGTTTGTTCACACACACCCACCCGCAATTGCTAATTACCCATCCGCAATCACCCCACTATATGTGATAAAGTGAAAATCTGATCCTAACTCACAAATATAGAAAATGTGCTGTACAGTTCCTTTTTTCTCTCTTAAAAAATTATTGAACAATGACGTTTTCCTTCAACATTTACTAATTTATTTAATTAATATTTATGCCTATTGAACAGTAGCTTAATGTGTTGCTGAAACAACAAATGTCAAACAATAGCCTAAATTGACACCTTGCACATGCTTTTGTGAAAAAATAGTCAAACAATAAATCAGATATTGGTCATGCTTTTGTGAAAATACACTGTACAATTGGGATACTTTTCCCTTGAACAATTAAGTGAACAATTATGTTTTTCTTGAGCATTTAGCCCTATTCATTGGAAAAGGCTTATTGGACGGTAGCCTATCGTTTTGCTGAAACGAAACAAAATGTGAAATGGGCTAATAGCCTATACCGGCATATGAATGTAAAAAAAAAAATGAATAAAAAAATGAATAGGCATAGAAAATAAATAGGATATAACGTAACATAAAGTTGAGAAAATCTAAGTACCCACTGTCCAGTTATGAAGTTATAATTGCTTACTTTGTCTTTCTTTTGCAGCACTGTTGAGAAACAGAATAGCGTCCACTGTGCCAGGTTTCAGTCAGTGCGGGTAAAATTAGGACCTAAAGCTTAGGCTTACGCACCAATGCCAAATAAAAAATTATGAAAGAAAAATCATCAATGTAGCCTATAGATATGAATTGCACAAGAATTATACATACATTTTTTTATGCATTGTTTTCTCTTTATTCAACCCGCCCGCAACCCACCGCCCTTCATCCACATAATATTTCATGACCCTAAACCCGCCCGCCCCGCAGATATAACCACAGCGACTGCGGGTTATGAGTCAACCCACGCACCACTAATTCAGATAAACACTAACAGTTGTTCTCAGAGAAAGAAAGAAAGAAAGAAAGAAAGAAAGAAAGAAAGAAAGAAAGAAAGAAAGAAAGAAAGAAAGTGAGAAAGAAAGAGATAGAAAAGTATCTAGAGTGTAAATCAGTGAGAGAGAGTGGAATTCAGGAAGTGTCTGTTTTTCTGCAATTGGGTATTTCATCACCTGTAGGCCTACATCTAATTTAGCTGTTCAGAAATGCATGGAACAAGAACTTGTGCGCCAACCGCACTACATCCCCCATAATTCATCATGTTCATCAACCTCACCCCCTCTGTCACCCCCTTCCAGCTGGAGAGCAAGTTGGGCCAAGCTGCGCTGGCCGGGGAGGAGAAGGACCTCCAAGGACCTCCCGACCTGAAGATGGCCCTGAAGAGGGATCGTGAGGAGTACCAGCACCTCCTGGCCGACTCGTATGCCGCCGTCATGGACCTGACCAAGCAGCTGCAGATGGGAGAGAGGAACTGGAGCCGTGAGAAGCTGGAGCTTCTAGAGCACTTCAGTCAGGAGAGAGGCCAGTGGGAGCAGAGGCTACAGAACAAGATGGTAACATGATTTCATTGCACCTCAGAGCTTCTACTCTGCTAGCATAGTCTAGTAGTCTGGCATAACCATGTATATTGAGAGTGACACTTAGCCATAACATTTTACATTTTAGTCATTTAGCAGACGCTCTTATCCAGAGCGACTTACAGGTAGTGAGTGCATACATTTTTCATACTGGCCCCCTGTGGGAATCGAACCCACAACCCTGGCATTGCAAACGCCATGCTCTACCAACTGAGCTACACAGGGCCTGAAATAAAAACAAGAGTTTCTATTGGACAAATTAAGGTATGTTTAACCCCGCTCGTTCCACTTGCTTCCGTTTAAGAAACGTTTTTCAACAGAATCAGCAGAATGAATACACCCCTGATCACGTGTAAACACAGTTCACTTTAATAGCAGCCACGTTGTATTCCTTCTCACATCTATGCGCTCTCCTCCTTTCATCTTTTCTCTTCGTTTTTGGACTCAACACATCAGATGTATGTAACTTTTGAAGCCAAACCAGATCATAACCGCTACACACAGCCTACATAAGTATTGAGAGTGACACTGACTATCCTTGTGACATCTAATGACTATCCTCTTTTTCCTTCCTCAAGGTGGTATTTTGATGGGGTGGAATGGGAGGTTGTCACTGGTAGGACATTGTGGGCTTGTATGCATTACGGTACTCTATGTGGTTGAGTGTTTTCCATAGAGCTTTCACTGTGGGGCGGATGACTGGCCAGTAGAGGAATGCAAGGAGAGACTGCATGCTGCTGAACATGAGTGTGTCTGCTGCGTGGTCTAACCACACTGGAGGCTTGTGTGTGTGTGTGTGTGTGTGTGTGTGTGTGTGTGTGTGTGTGTGTGCTTGGTATAGTCTGACTAGCTCTACTACCAGCCCAGCCTCATTACCTGTGTCTGTCTGGCTGTCATCCAGTCTATCCCAAGCTGACTGGCTGGTCTTGGAAAATAGGACTGTCTCTCTCTCGCTCCAATACTCATTGTGGCAGAAAACCGCACAGGAAGCATAGCACTGAGGCCAAGCACACAAGAGGACATGTCATTATTTCAGACAGACGTCTCTTTCGCTCTCAACTATTTTCTCCAATCTGTCGTAGCCCTACTGTTGGTTCTGTTCGTTGTGCTTCAACATACCCTGAAAACAAAATCTGTTTAACAAAACAAACAAGTTGTTTCTTTTCCTTCATGATGTAGACAGCAGTCATGTACTGTAGGATTCCATTGAACCTCCCCCATCCTTCCTCTTCTTCCTTCCTCCCTTCCCTCCCCTCCTCTCTCCCCCTTCCTCCTCTCTCCCCCTTCCTCCTCTCTCCTTCCCCCTCTCCCTCCCCTCTCCTCTTTCCTCCCTCCCCCTCTGAAAGGAAATGGTTTAGGTTGTGTGAATGTGTGTGTGTGTGTGTGTGTGTGTGTGTGTGTGTGTGTGTGTGTGTGTGTGTGTGTGTGTGTGTGTGTGTGAGCTCATCTCCCTGCGAGCTGAAAGGTCCTGAGTCAGTGTCACTACATGGACAGCGAGCCCTCTGTCAGGGAGAGATACTGTATGTCCTTCATGATGGCCACATCCTCCTCATGTCCTCCATTAAACACTACCTATAAAACCTAACGGCCTGGCTGGGCAGGCAACTTAAAACCTCTCCTTGTTTCTCTCCCTTACAGTCTATGCACGACAAAACTACCTCCGAAAGGGAAACTGCAACAGATGCTGTTACAAATGGAAGCAATTTACTAAGGTAACATTGGCTTTGAATGTATACAAAACTCTACATTTCAGTTATCATGAAAAATAAATAGTAGTAGCTGAAAAATAATGTTTAATGATATCATTTTTCTTCTCCCAGGACCAAATCCATCCCGTCCATGCCAGAGTTGGAGGGTCTGCTGGAGGCCTGTCCTTTCCTTCCGGGTCAGGATGTCAACGGGACAGCCAATGAGAAGGGAGAGAAGGACCAGCCCAACACCCAGGCCCCTCCCCTTCCAGCCCACACAGACCTGGGTGACCTAACCAGGAGGAACTGGAAGTACCTGACCAATGAGGTGGCTATGATGGAGCAGGGTGATACCCCCTTCAAGACATGGGACTGCCCCAGCTCCCCCAGTAGTTTCCTGGGCCTGGGGAGCATCCAGAGGAGCTACACGGCCCCCGACAAGACCGGCATCCGTATCTACTACAGCCCCCCCACCATGCGCCGTATGGAGAGGATGCTGGCCAAGGAGAAGCAGGACAAACCTCAAGCCCAGCAAGGCCACCTGTCCCGGGCTTCAACTCCGTCAGACGCTGGGGCCCTGGAGGGCCAGCCTTCTTCTTCCTCCTCTGCCTCCTCCTCCTCTTCGTCCTACGACCAGTGGCTGAGCTCTCTGTCCAACCAGCACAGGGACCTTCTGGAGAACAGCAGTGTGGGTGCGGGGGTGGCGCCCTTCCACGGCCTGGAGATCTCTGCCAACCTCTCAGACGACATGAAGGAGATGACCAACTGCGTGCGCCAGGCCATCCGCTCCAGCTCTCTGGAGAGGAAGTGCAGCAAGGACGCAGGCAGCCAGACGGTGTTGGTGTCTAGCCGCTCCACCCAGACGGCCCAGTTTGTGACTGTGGGACTGCAGACAGACGGGCTCGGGTCTCGGGGGGTAGGGAGCCTCCACACTAAGTCCTCCTGGTCCCCCCGGCCTTCGTCCTCACTGGCCTCGGCCCGCTCACGCCACATCTCCTCGTCCCTGGATAAGGTGCACAGCCGCATCGACAGGCCCTGCTGCTCACCCAAGTACGGCTCCCCCAAGCTTCAGCGCCGCATCTCCGCCTCCTCCTCCAAGCTGGACGGAGGAGGGTCGTCCTCGGCATCCTCCCGTGATCGCAGCCTGTGGAACCTGCACCAGCGCTCCTCGACCTCCAGTGGCTCGGCCTGGGCCCGCTCCACCACCACCAGAGACAGCCCTGTGCTCAGTGGCCTCAATGACGGCCTGTCCAGCCTGTTCAGCGTGGTGGAGCACTCAGGCAGCGTGGAGTCCCTATGGAAGAGTGAGCCGGGGGCCAGCCCAGCCCGCCAGGCAGCAGGGAAGCCCTCTGGCCCTGGCCCTGGCCCAGACACCGGAGCCCAGAAATATGGCCCCTTCCAGGAATTCTTCAGGAACGTGTGCGGCCGGACCGGGACGCCCATGCCCGGGGGAGGGGAGAGAGGGCAGAGGGAGGTGGGGGCCATGGATGAGCCAAAGCCAGAGTGCCTCTCCGGGGCCTCGCTGGTGGGGAACGACAGTGTCACCAAGATCGTCAACAAGAGGTTCATGAGACAGATGCCCAGGGAGGAGCTTGGGGCCACCGCCAGGGACCCCACCGCCAGGGACCCCACCGCCAGGGACCCCACCACCAGGGATCCCACTGCCAGGGACCTGACCATGAGCTCCAGCATGGAGGTAGGTCCCACACACACAGACACACTCACACACAGAGAGACAGGGGCACACATACACTCACACAGAGACAGGGGTATACACATGAACGCGCGCCACACACACACACCCACACACACAGGACATCATATCCAAGCATATTATTTAAACAGCTTTGTCTTTCATTGGATTGGATTATAACATAACTATGTACTGTCTCCTACCTGTCCCAGGATGCAGTGTGTGATTGCACCTCCCAGGCTCTGACTTCCTGCTTCGTCCGGCCCTCCCGCTCGGCCACACGCCATTCACTGGGCCACTGCATGCACCTCTCCCAGGAGTCTCCAACGGCAACAGAGGAGCGATTGGATCCAAACAATGAGTGATGGATCAGAGAGAGCACGGAAGCTCACACTGCCACACACACACATGTACATACATGCTGCCTCGCCAACAGACTGCCACATACTACAGTACAGTACTGTCACAAAACTTACACACGCAAACATCTTGGCTACACACACACATATATATATATATACACCTGCAAACCGCCACACAAACACACTGCCACATGCATAATGTACATACACACAATCCTCCACAAACTGCCACACAGAATCACTGTCACATGCACGCGCACACGCACATACACAGATGTCTACATTGGAACTCAACCCAAGCAGCACATTCTATTGCCAAGGACAAAGGAAGACCACAATCTCCTAGGATTCCTCTTTGACCACCATAACCACTATCAACTACCAGCAGGACAACCCCACTTCACACACTACTCCCTATATAGTGCAGTATTTAGGGAATAGGGTGCCATTTTGGATGCAGACAGTGTGTGGAATTATATAATGTCAGAACCCACAACACTCTACTTTACCTGGAATTGCACAGGGGAAAACATACTGGACTATTGAATAATGGACTACTAGAAAGTGGTCTGGGAGAAGAACCTCTTTCCTCTTTCCAACCGACAGGGATATGAGGCGGTTGGTTAGCTGCCTGGAGAGGGACCACTTGGGAATGCTCCCAATCCCAATCCCTACCCAACACCAGTCCCTTCCCAACCCGACATCTGGAGACCACTGTCCAAACATTCTCCCCAACACCAAGCAGAGGATTCTACTGGTGTGGACCACCTCTTGCCATTGTCAACCACCAACCATCAAAAAACGTCCGTTCAACGTTTCATCATTTCTTTATGTCAACTGCCTGATGTTATGCCTGTCGTTTTTCCAAAAGACTTGAATCCGATGTAGGGATAGGACATTGACGTTGTTATGATGTACCACGTATGATATGATCCTATGTTTTCTAAAGGTTGTTTGAAGGTTTGTCATCTGGCTGCCACACATTGATAGTATGGTGGTTAAGACTATGAGTGGTGTCTTCTGTGTGTACTGTAGGCTGTATGTGTATAGGATGATCTATACTCAGTCTAAACCCAGCTGTAAAGATAACTCCCTGCCAGGAAAAAACACAAACTCCTTGTCTCATTTTGAGACAAAATGCATTCCTTTGTTAAGTTACAATTCCAATGACACTCTGGGTAATCTGTTAACTTGTGCGTGTGTTTCTCCTTCATCGACTGTCAGTGTGTTCCTGACCTCTTTTCTCCTGCTTTGTGTAACAACGTCCTCTACAGAAGGTTAGCTCATTACTTTCTCACGTCATCACTCAATTCTTGAGATACTTTGTGTAATATGTTTAATGAAAAACTGTATTATCTTGAAAATGGGGGGCGAACAAAAGCCCCTGTTGTGAAGAGGGTTATTTGTACCTTGAAATGAAATCCGAGACGAGAGAGACTGAGAAATTGTCTAGTTAGATTTGATTGATTCCTTCCATTTTGGAGTGTCTCTCTAAGGTCTGATAGCTGTCAATCAGTCTGTTACTATGGTGACTGTTGTAGTGTTGACTTTGAAGTGCCTGATAGACAAGGTCAGCTCGCACCAAACTGCACGTCACAACTAGAACCCCAGATTGTTGTTCATATAATGATTTTAGACACAAGGGGGATATACAGTATACTGTACTCTTATGTACGTCATTCAGAAGTAACAAGTCATCACCAACTCTTAAAAGCACGGAGAGAGAGCGAAAGGTTTACGTTCTTTTGATACCAAGGAACTTTTTTCAGAGAAGTAAATTATTTGTATTTTTTTTATATATATATATATAAATGTTTATATCTGTTTTGTTTTTCTCTCGGTTTGCAATGGTGCTGAACTAATAGTGCAGATTCTTCCCTCATTTTAAAAAGTGCTTTTTACAAGGCTTTTAGGTAAGAGAAAAGGCTCCGTTTTTCCTATATTGGCAGTGGCACACAGTATTCTATATAAATGGATGTTGGTTAGGAGTCAGTCCCTGGCAGGAGCGTTAATGATGAGCATGTCACTGTCGTAAAAACACTGATTTGGCCATTACCCATGAGAGCCTCAATGAATGTGTAACACGAACATACACACACCGCATCTCTCCCCCCCCCCTCGCTCTCTTTCTCCCCCTTCTCACTCTCTCTTGTTCTCTCTGTCTTTCCTCCTGTCTCTCTCCCCCTCTCTTGCTCTCTCTCTTCACCCCTTCTCTCTCTCTTATCTCTTCCCCCCCTTCTTTCTTTCTCTCTAACTCTTTCTTGCTCTCTCTTGCTCTCTCTCTTCCCCATCTCTCTTGCTCTCTCTCTTCCCCCTCTCTCTCTCCCCCCTCCTCTCTTTCACTCTCTCACTCCCCCCCTCTCTCTCTCCCCCCCTCTCTCTCTTTCACTCTCTCTCGCTCTCTCTCTCTCTCCAGAAGCTGAGTTAACATGGGCAGTCAGCAGGCTCTTTTGTGTGTTGCGCTTCTTGTTGTAAGAACAGGGCATTATAGTAGTAGGCTTTAAATTACCTTGTGGTTCAGACCCACAGTCTCTCCCAGGCCCAGCCATCCAACCAATGACGAGCATGATTCCAGTCCACACAGATAGACTAACTGGTCTGGTTCCTCCTGCCTTTGATAGAAGCTGCTGCCAAACCCATCCTCTGCTACCTCCCTGCCCTCCTCACAAACAGGAGGCCCTTTGACCTGGAAGAACTAAATGCAATACCTACCTGCCCGAGGCCCACCATGTTTGTTGTGTTGTCATTAATAAGGTCACTAGAGTGCCTTTCTAAAATAACGTTGTCTTGGTGAGCTGCAGCTCTTTTGACAACTGCCTTTCCCAGTTAGCTACGGTCCCGTGGTCCAGATAGATACAGACTGTGTACAGTCAAGTTAGGATCAGTGTTATAGGCTTACTCTTCAAGGCTCTGCCATCTCATTGTCATCAAAACATAAAGTGTTATACAGTATCAAAGACCACTATGCTCTTCTACTTTCCCAAAACAATTAACTGAGCACACGAAGTCCTGAATTATGTAGATTTAAAGGGAACTGAAAATATGATGATATGCTTCTTCTTAATACACTTCAGGTTTTTATGTTTACAGTAAAGGTCTTTCCTCTTGTGTTTTTGAAGTTGTTTCGGTCTAATTTAGCTTTCTGGCAGGTTCATATGTCAGGCTCCTCCCCCTCAGGTAACAGCAGCTGGTCACACGGCAGGTAGCCAATGATAGGAGAGAGCCTTGGTACATTCTAAAGCAACAGTCCATTCAGAGAGAGGTACTGCTAGGCATGAGAGGGCAATGCCACTGTACCATACCTTTGTCATTGTTCATCTGTCCTAAAGCAAACTGTATTATGTCACCTCCCCATCCACACTGTCCACTGTCACGTCACAATGCCTAGCAATATGTACATGAATTCTTAGCTTATGCTGTTAATAATATTAGCTAAATTATTACTGAAAGATTGCCTGTATATTCGCTTTATATATTTCCTTTCTTTTTAATACATTGACTCTTGCTAAAAGAAGAATGCAATGACTGAAAACGAAACAAAAAAAATCATCACATGTATTGTAACTTGAAAATAATACATTACGGTATTATTTGTACTCTTTCTATCCTTGCGTAGAGAATAAAGCTGAATGTCTACAGTAGCTCTGAGCTGACTGTTGAAGTATGTAGCTCTCTCCCTTTCTAGAGACACTTGAACATTTATTTGTACATACTCATTTTGAAAAAGGAAATGAAAGGAAGAGAAAAATAAATGAAAAGTGATTTTGAGTGGATTTTTAGGTGGGTTTGGGGTTGGGGGGTTTCCAACTATGTAGCCTGTTCAGCTGAGATCTCATTGCCTCCTGTTTGTCATATAGTTCACAAATAAATGTTTGTTTGAAATAAATCAATATTAATATTTTATTATTTTATTATTGAAATAACACTACAATATATTGGTTGTGGGTTTGGTATTTGTGAGAGAGAGAAATCGCGGTCTCTCTCTCTCTGTGTCCTTTCTCTCTTCCTCTCGCTCCCTTTCTTACTTTCTTTCACTCTGTCTTTCTCTGCAGCCCAGCTGTCCCTGTATGCACTCTCTGAGCTGACTGGACAGCTGCAGAGAGAAATGATAAAACACTGGGAAGGCAGAGAGAGAGAGGCAGGAGAGAGAAGAGGGGAGGGAGAGAAGCCAGAGTAGGAGAAGGTAGAGGGGGGAACACAGTGAGGAGTGACAGAGGAGCGAGAAATTGCTGAGGGAGAAAGAGAGAAAGCGATAGAGGAGGTTTTCCGCAGTGAATATGCAACATAGTTCTCGGCTGTGTGTCCATCACATACAGTAGCATCTTGTTGTTTGTGTCCTCTAGCGTTCTAATGTTCTAACATAGGCATGAGAGTCCGCCTGTGGCCACCACTATGTCTGTCTCACACAGGCTGTTCTCTGTCCTCTGATTAGTTACACTTGACTGTGATGTCATCAGAGGGGAACTGACATTAGGGGGTTTTGGGGAAGGGGGAGTGGGAGTGGGAGTGGTTAGAGGGGCGGCGCATGATCCTGTTGGCTACACGTTCTTGGAAACATCTGGGATTTGAGTTGAGTTGAATCTTTTTTTCTCTTTCTCTCCGCTTGTCTTCCTTTTAAAACAAAACAAGTGTGGGTTTGAATGTCGCCGGCCGGCCGACTGGCTGGTGGACAGACAGGAAATGACCTCACCACAGCGACGTTTAAAAACAAAGAAAAACTTCCTGTTTGGATAGAGGTGACACTATCATCAGAGGGCTAAATAAACCACAGTGCCAGTATGTACTGGAGCAGCTAATTTAAAATGGCTATACAGTCCCTGACCATTAGGTGTCCTAGGGGACTGGGTTCACATCTTACATAATACAAGTTAGATGTTTATACATCTTTATATTTAGAACTTGTCAAGGGTGTTAAAAAAAGTAACACAAATATACCCTATGAGATTAATCACTCACAAAAATAGATGAGTCCATTATCATCTACTGTTTAACTTTAGACTTTAATTTTGATCTGACATGTGTACAACAAACTTAAAATGGTCAGTCATGGAGAGACTGTCACCTTTCAAATTCTCTTAAAATTCACCAAAGTGAAGCGAGATACAGTCAGAGAGAGAGAGCAGAGAGAGATTGGATCGGAGAGAAGAAAAAGTACTATATAACTATATAATAAAATATATATAAAGAGAGGGAGTGAAGAAAAGAGGGAAGTCTGCCCAGAGTGTTGCCAGACAGACTCCTCCCACAGCACCAAGCTGCCTGGCAGCAGTGCAGGCCCATAATGCATTTCATTTCACAGTTGGGTGCATTCCAACCGACCTGGCGCCGCCCTCACCATGCACATGCAGACACATGCGTGCTCGCAAACAAACACACACACGCACACATGGGAGCATGCACGAGCGCACTTACACACACACACACGCCTCACCAGTCCAGGACATACACAGCCTGTGTCAACCACTTTACAGAAGTTAAAGGCTCAGTGCATTCAAAAATTTGACATTTCAGCCTGTTTTGATGAGATGAAGTTTTGGCCTTCCGGGTGACATCACCAGGAGGTAAAATGGTTAATAGATGAATAAGAAAGAAAGTTCCAAACCTCTCTGCCAATAACAGCTAGGACCCTATTCCCACTACGAGATATGAAGGAGAGTCTGAATAGCGCAGTGGCAAAAGTGTCACAAGTGTAGAGAGGAGTAGGCAGGTGGCAGTCACAGGTTTAGAACTACTGAATTTATTAAAGCACCATAGCTTAAAGTGGGATGAAACCCACAGTGCAAAATATAAAGTACTCAGGAAAACAAGCAACATATACAATGACCGACAAAGACAAATGACAGAGGGAGTATATACAGTGGGGGAAAAAAGTATTTAGTCAGCCACCAATTGTGCAAGTTCTCCCACTTAAAAAGATGAGAGAGGCCTGTAATTTTAATCATAGGTACACGTCAACTATGACAGACAAAATGAGAATTTTTTTCTCCAGAAAATCACATTGTAGGATTTTTAATGAATTTATTTGCAAACTATGGTGGAAAATAAGTATTTGGTCAATAACAAAAGTTTCTCAATACTTTGTTATATACCCTTTGTTGGCAATGACACAGGTCAAACGTTTTCTGTAAGTCTTCACAAGGTTTTCACATACTGTTGCTGGTATTTTTGGCCCATTCCTCCACGCAGATCTCCTCTAGAGCAGTGATGTTTTGGGGCTGTCGCTGGGCAACACAGACTTTCAACTCCCTCCAAATATTTTCTATGGGGTTGAGATCTGGAGACTGGCTAGGCCACTCCAGGACCTTGAAATGCTTCTTACGAAGCCACTCCTTCGTTGCCCGGGCGGTGTGTTTGGGATCATTGTCATGCTGAAAGACCCAGCCACGTTTCATCTTCAATGCCCTTGCTGATGGAAGGAGGTTTTCACTCAAAATCTCACGATACATGGCCCCATTCATTCTTTCCTTTACACGGATCAGTCGTCCTGGTCCCTTTGCAGAAAAACAGCCCCAAAGCATGATGTTTCCACCCCCATGCTTCACAGTAGGTATGATGTTCTTTGGATGCAACTCAGCATTCTTTGTCCTCCAAACACGACGAGTTGAGTTTTTACCAAAAAGTTATATTTTGGTTTCATCTGACCATATGACATTCTCCGAATCCTCTTCTGGATCATCCAAATGCACTCTAGCAAACTTCAGACGGGCCTGGACATGTACTGGCTTAAGCAGGGGGACACGTCTCGCACTGCAGGATTTGAGTCCCTGGCGGCGTAGTGTGTTACTGATGGTAGGCTTTGTTACTTTGGTCCCAGCTCTCTGCAGGTCATTCACTAGGTCCCCCCGTGTGGTTCTGGGATTTTTGCTCACCGTTCTTGTGATCATTTTGACCCCACGGGGTGAGATCTTGCGTGGAGCCCCAGATCGAGGGAGATTATCAGTGGTCTTGTATGTCTTCCATTTCCTAAGAATTGCTCCCACAGTTGATTTTTTCAAACCAAGCTGCTTACCTATTGCAGATTCAATCTTCCCAGCCTTGTGCAGGTCTACAATTTTGTTTCTGGTGTCCTTTGACAGCTCTTTGGTCTTGGCCATAGTGGAGTTTGGAGTGTGACTGTTTGAGGTTGTGGACAGGTGTCTTTTATACTGATAACAAGTTCAAACAGGTGCCATTAATACAGGTAGCGAGTGGAGGACAGAGGAGCCTCTTAAAGAAGAAGTTACAGGTCTGTGAGAGCCAGAAATCTTGCTTGTTTGTAGGTGACCAAATAATTATTTTCCACCATAATTTGCAAAAAAATTCATTAAAAATCCTACAATGTCATTTTGTGGAGAAAAAAATTCTCAATTTGTCTGTCATAGTTGACGTGTACTTATGATGAAAATTACAGGCCTCTCTCATCTTTTTAAGTGGGAGAACTTGCACAATTGATGGCTGACTAAATACTTTTTCCCCCCACTGTATACAGTGATAGAGTGGGGATTGGAACCAGGTGTGTGTAATGATGACGAGACAAGTCCGGGGTTGATGAGTGAAGGGCGTTTGCCAGCAGCAGGTTCGGCAGCAGCTAGAAGGCCGGCGATGCCGAAAGCCTGAGCTGGACAGGAGGGGGAGCCAAAGTGAAGGCTGGTGTGACAGTTCCCCCCTTCGGGGCGCCACCGACCTTGGGGACGACCCCGGAGACGCGGCGCGGGTCGGTCAGGACGATGCCTGTGGAAATCCCGAATGAGAGACCCTCCCAGTCGACCAGGTACTGGAGAGACCCCCCACGACGCCTTGAATCCAACAGGCTGCGGACGGAGTATGCCAGGGCACCCTTGACGTCCAAGGGAGGGGGAGGTGCGTCGTGGGGTCCAGCACTAGCCAAACGACCAGCTGCCACCGGCCTGAGGAGAGATACATGAAATGAGGGTGAGATACGGTAATTGACGGGGAGCTGTAATCTGTGCGTCACCTCATTGATTCTCCTCAGGACTTTGAACGGCCCAACAAACTGCGGGCTCAGCTTCCAGCAGGGCAGGCGGAGGGGCAGGTCCTTCGTATAACCCTGTCACCGGGTTGAAAGACCGGGGCCACACTGCGGTGATGATCGGCCTGCTCCTTCTGCCGGAGGTCGACGCGCTGGAGACGGAAATGCGCTGTGTTCCATACATCCTCGGCGCGCCGGAACCAATCGTCCACTGCAGGAGCCTCGATCTGACTCTGGTGCCAGGGTGCCAGGGTCGGCTGATAGCCTAGAACACACTGAAATGGTGTGAGGTTAGTGGAGTGACGGAGGGAGTTTTGTGCGTATTCTGCCCAAGGCAGAAACGCAGCCCACTCTCCCGGCCAGTCCTGACAGTAACTACGATGGTACCTACCCAGCTCCTGATTTACCCTTTCCACCTGCCCATTTTATTGGGGACGGTACCCGGAGGGGAGGCTAACCGTGACCCCCAGTCGTTCCATGAAGGCCTTCCAGACACAGGAGGTGAACTGAGGACCACGGTCAGACACGATGTCCTCCGGGATCCCGTAGTGCCGGAAGACGTGAGAGAAGAGAGCCTCCGCGGTCTGCATGGCCGTAGGGAGACCAGGCAGAGGAATCAAACGACAGGCTTTAGAAAACCGGTCCACAATGACCAGGATGGTGGTGTGCCCCTCCGAGGGGGGAAGGTCTATGACCAGGGTCGTTGTGGAACCGGCAGTGGGTGGAGTTTGCCATAGGGGAGGTGTCTCGGTGTCTTGCTCTGTGCGCAGGTGGAGCAGGAAGAGACGTAAACCCAAGGTGGGCCACCAGTACTTAGTGGAGAGACAGTCGATAGTACGTGCTATACCCGGGTGCCCCGACACAGGTGCTGTGTGTGCCCAGGCGAGGAGACGGTCCCGTACATCAGAGGGCACGTAGATACGCCCCTTGGGACAGTGGGCAGGTGAGGGCTCCTGTCGCAGGGCTCGACGGATGTCCTCGTCCACGTTCCACACGACAGGAGCCACAGTGGTGGACAGGGGAATAATGGGTGTCACTTCCTCCCTCCGATCCTCTGTGTCATGCACCCAGGACAATCCATCGGCCTTAACGTTCTTAGATCCCGGCCGGTAGGAGATAGTAAAGTCAAACCTGGTGAAGAATAGGGCCCACCTGGCCTGACGCTGGTTCAGCCTCTTCGCTGCTCGAATGTACTCTAGGTTCCGGTGGTCCGTCCAGATAAGGAATAGGTGTTGAGCACCCTCCAGCGAGTGCCACCATGCCTTCAGTGCCTTCTTGACGGCCAACATCTCACGATCCCCCACGTCGTAATTCCGCTCTGCGGAAGACAGCTTCCGTGAGTAGAAGGCACATGGATGGAGTTTAGGCGGCGATCCAGTACTTTGGGAGAGAACAGCCCCTACTCCAACCTCGGAGGCATCCACCTCCATGATGAAGGGCAGAGACGGGTCAGGGTGAGCCAGAACCGGTGCGTTCCTAAACCGTTCCTTGAGCGCACGAAAGGCTTTGTTGGCCTCCCCAGTCCAGCGCAGCTGTCAAGGACCTCCCTTCAGGAGGGAGGTGAGAGGGGCCACCACTGTGCCGTAACCCGTAATGAAGCGCCTGAAATAGTTGGAAAATATGGCACCCCTTTAAAAAAATGCCTCATGATTTGCAAAAATCACAAAAAGTCTGCACTTCAGTCTGTTCAACTGTCGCCTACTGATAACAACCACGGCTGCAGGTAACCTAGAGAAGCCTATGCGTGTTTTTATAGCCTAAACTATGTATTTATAGCCTAAATTAGGGCCATTTATTTGTGTTCTGGGAAAATGTGAATGTGATCAAATTTGGTTTATATTCCAACTTCGGGTGGCTAGGCTACCTAGGCATTTTTAATCCAAAATGATTGACTGGAATTAATCAATCAACACAATAGTGATGACATACTTTATGAGTATATTTTTTATTACAGATGCAAAGGCCTACGCCACAGGTGTCAAACTCATTCCACGGAGAGCTGAGTGGCTGCGGGTTTTCACTCCTTCCTTGTGCTTGATTGATGAATTAAGGTCACTAATTAGCAGTGGTGTAAAGTACTTAAGTAGAAATATTTTAAAGTACTACTTAAGTAGTTTTTTTGGGTATCTGTACTTTACTTTGCTATTTATATTTTTTGTTACTTTTACTTTTACTTCATTACATTCCTAAAGAAAATAATGTACTTTTTACTCCATACATTTCCCTGACACCCAAAAGAACTCGTTACAATTCAAATTACATTTACATTTACATTTTAGTCATTTAGCAGACGCTCTTATCCAGAGCGACTTACAGTTAGCACATACATTATTTTATCGAACCCACAACCCTGGCGTTGCAAACGCCATGCTCTACCAACTGAGCTACATCCCCTGCCGGCCATTCCCTCCCCTACCCTGGACGACGCTGGGCCAATTGTGCGTCGCCCCATGGGTCTCCCGGTCGCAGCCGGCTACGACAGAGCCTGGATTCGAACCAGGATCTCTAGTGGCACAGCTAGCACTGCGATGCAGTGCCTTAGACCACTGCGCCAGGATTGTCCTGGGTGCATGACACAGAGGATCGGAGGGAGGAAGTGACACCCATTATTCCCCTGTCCACCACTGTGGCTCCTGTCGTGTGGAACGTGGACGAGGACATCCGTCGAGCCCTGCGACAGGAGCCCTCACCTGCCCACTGTCCCAAGGGGCGTATCTACGTGCCCTCTGATGTACGGGACCGTCTCCTCGCCTGGGCACACACAGCACCTGTGTCGGGGCACCCGGGTATAGCACGTACTATCGACTGTCTCTCCACTAAGTACTGGTGGCCCACCTTGGGTTTACGTCTCTTCCTGCTCCACCTGCGCACAGAGCAAGAAATTCTTAGCAGGACAGGAAATGGTCCAATTCACGCACTTATCAACAGAACATCCCTGGTCATCCTGACTGCCTCTGATCTGGTGGACTCAATAAACAAGCATGTTTTGTTTATAAATTATGTCTGAGTGTTGGAGTGTGCCCCTGTCTATCCATGCATTTAAAAAACAAGAAAATGGTGCCGTCTGATTTGCTTAATATAAGGAATTTGAAATTATTTATACTTTTACTTTTACTTTTGATACTTAAGTATATTTTAGCAATTACATTTACTTTTGATACTTAAGTATAATTAAAACCAAATACTTTTAGACGTTTACTCAAGTAGTATTTTACTGGGTGACTTTCACTTTTACTTGAGTCATTTTCTATTAAGGTATCTTTACTTTTACTCAAGTATTACTATTGGGTACTTTTTCCACCTCTGTAAGGAAATCCCCACACCTGGTTGTCTAGGTCTTAATTGAAAAGAAAAAACTAAAACCTGCAGACACTAGGCCCTCCATGGAATGAGTTTGACACCCCTGGCCTACACAATGCAACCCTGCATACAGCGAGCTTAGTCCTGTCAGTTTTATTGTCCAATCGCAGTTGTCCTTGTCTGTGTAAAAGGTTTTCATGTTTTCATCCTCCCTAGTGCCAGGAGATCATAGCCCAGATAAAACCATGTTTTACAGCTGATTTATAACTATGAAATACTTGCAATACTAAAAGTTAATGATTAGGAATGTATATGGTGGAGTCAATGGAGTGTGGATAAAAACTAGGGTATGGAAGTTACTTAGTGAAGAAAAAGGCAATCACTTGGTTGCGGTCACTGATAAAGTTGGATAGCCGTGGATTAGGGAGGAGTGAGAAATGTGGGCCGAGGTCAGGTCAAATGAAGTGACAAGGAACAGTTCTATTACACACACACCACCTACAGTTGAAGTCGGAAGTTTACATACACCTTAGCCAAAATGTTTTTCACAATTCCTGACATTTAATCCTAGTAAAAATTCACTGGCTTAGGTCAGTTAGGATCACCACTTTATTTTAAGAATGTGAAATGTCCGAATAATAGTAGAGAGAATGATTTATTTCAGCTTTTATTTCTTTCATCACATTCGCAGTGGGTCAGAAGTTTACATACACTCAATTAGTATTTGGTTGCATTGCCTTTAAATTGTTTAACTTGGGTCAAACGTTTCGGGCAGCCTTCCACAAGCTTCCCACAATAAGTTGGGTGAATTTTGGCCCATTCCTCCTGACAAAGCTGGTGTAACTGAGTCAGGTTTGTAGGCCTCCTTGCTCGCACATGTTTTTTCACACATTTTCTATAGGATTGAGGTCAGGGCTTTGTGAAGGCCACTCCAATACCTTGACTTTGTTGTCCTTAAGTCATTTTGCCACAACTTTGGAAGTATGCTTGGAGTCATTGTCCATTTGGAAGACCCATTTGCGACCAAGCTTTAACTTCCTGACTGGTCTTGAGATGTTGCTTCAATATATCCACATCATTTTCCTTCCTCATAATGCCATCTATTTTGTGAAGTGCACCAGTCCCTCCTGCAACAAAGCACCCCCACATCATGATGCTGCCACCCCCATTCTTCACGGTTGGGATGGTGCTCTTCGGCTTGTAAGCAACCCCCTTTTTCCTCCAAACATAACGATGGTCATTATGGCTTATATATATTTTTGTTTCATCAGACCAGAGGACATTTCTCCAAAAAGTACGATCTTTGTCCCCATGTGCAGTTGCAAACCGTAGTCTGGCTTTTTTATGGCGGTTTTGGAGCAGTGGCTTCTTCCTTGCTGAGTGGCATTTCAGGTTATGTCGATATAGGACTCGTTTAACTGTGGATATAGACACTTTTGTACCTGTTTCCTCCAGCATCTTCACAAGGTCCTTTGCTGTTGTTCTGGGATTGATTTGCACGATTCGCACCAAAGTACGTTCACCTCTAGGAGACAGAGCGAAGTCTCCTTCCTGAGCAGTATTACGGCTGCGTGGTCCCATGGTGTTTATACTTGCGTACTATTGTTTGTACAGATGAACGTGGTACCTTCAGGCGTTTGGAAATTGAAGGTAGGCCTTGAAATTCATCCACAGGTACACCTCCAATTGACTCAAATGATGTCAATTAGCCTATCAGAAGCTTCTAAAGCCATGACATAATTTTCTGGAATTTTCCAAGCTGTTTAAAGGCACAGTCAACTTAGTGTATGTAAACTTTTGACCCACTGGAATTGTGATACAGTGAATTATAAGTGAAATAATCTGTCTGTAAACAATTGACTTGTGTCATGCACAAAGTAGATGTCCTACCGACTTGCCAAAACTATAGTTTGTTAACAAGAAATGTGTGTAGTGGTTGAAAAACGAGTTTAATGACTCCAACCTAAGTGTATGTAAACAGAGATGTATTTGCTGTCTAGATGTGCAAGGAGGAGACTAATAGGATGGTATAAATACTTGTGCTGGTGGAAACATGTTTTTGTCTTTTCAGCTGTTTGACCCAGTGAGTAAATAAACTTGGTTTGAGCTTTGACTAGTTGTCCGTTAGTTTTTCACTCTGTTTGTCAGAACCTAAGACCTACAACTAGGGTCTGGAGTTGGTTAGGTTAACCTAGGCTACTACCAGATCAGGAAAAAATATGGGACCCAGGAAACCTATTTCCCTCCACCACTCTGGGACCTGTAGTGCCACCTCTGAAATCAACACACAATGTTACAAGTGAAAAACATATGCTATTTGCATGATCTACATTTAAAATAAATAGGTGGTGGGGATGGGCTTCCATAGTTGTGAGAGTGTGATTTGGGACGAAGGAGACGTACACCCTCACCCTCCTTAGCCAAGGTAGGCCACCAGTACTTTCCGGTCAGGCAGCGCACTGTACGACTGATACCTGGGTGACCAGAGGAGGGTGACGTGTGTGCCCAGTAGATCAGGTGATTACGGATAAGAGCAGGCACGTACTGCAACCCAGCTGGACACTGAGGTGGAGATGGCTCTGTGCGTAACGTCTGCTCTATATCCGCGTCCATCGCCCATACTACCGGCGCCACAATGCAGTAGGCCGGGAGTATGGCGGTGATGTCTCTGGGCCTCTCCTCTGTGTCATACAGCCATGACAATGCGTCTGCCTTCACGTTCTTCGTCCCCGGGATGTATGATAGTGTGAAATCAAACCGGGTGAAGAATAGGGCCCACCTGGCCTGGCAAGGATTCAGCTTCCTCGCTGCCCGGATGTACTCCAGGTTACGGTGGTCCGTCCAGATGAGGAAAGGGTGCTTCGCCCCTTCGAGCCAATGCCTCCACACAGTCAGGGCTCGGACAACAGCCAACAGCTCCCGATCACCAACGTCGTAGTTCTGCTCCGCCGGGCTGAGCTTCTTAGAGAAGCAGGCACAGAGGCGGAGTTTGGGTGGCGTGCCCAAGCGTTGAGATAGGACAGCGCCTATCCCTACCTCGGACACATCCACCTCCACTACGAACGGTAGTGATGGATCGGGGTGGGCTAGTACCGGGGCTGAGGTGAACAGACCCCTCAGGTTACTGAAGGCCCTGTCAGCCTCAGCAGACCAGCGGAGCCGGGATGGCCCACCCTTCAACAGAGATGTAATGGGAGCTGCGACCTTGCCAAAGCCCCGGATAAACCTCCGATAGTAGTTGATGAAGCCAAGAAAGCGCTGCATCTCGTTAACCGTGGTGGGAGTCGGCCAATTACGCACAGCTGAAATGCGATCTCCACACCTGAGGTGGTAATGCGGTATCCGAGGAAGGAGACGGACTGCTGGAAAAACATACACTTCTCTGCCTTGGCATAAAGGTCATTCTCCAACAGTTGGGCCAGCACTTTGCGAACCAGGGACACATGCTCGGCGCGCATAGTGGAATACACCAGAATGTCATCGATGTAGACCACTACACCGCGACCAAGCATGTCCCGAAACACCTCGTTCGCAAAGGACTGGAAGACGGATGGAGCATTCATCAAACCGTAGGGCATCACTAGGTATTCATAATGCCCCGTGGCTGTGCTGAATGCTGCCTTCCACTCATCCCCCTCTCGGACACGCACCAGGTTGTACGCACTCCTGAGATCTAATTTGGTGAAGAAGCGCGCCCCATGCATTGACTCGATCACTGAAGGAATGAGGGGGAGAGGATAACTAAATCTTATCGCCTAACCATCCCCACCGTCAAACATGGAGGTGGAAACATTATGCTTTGGGGGTGTTTTTCTGCTAAGGGGACAGGACAACTTCACCGCATCAAAGGGACGATGGACGGGGCCATGT
This sequence comes from Coregonus lavaretus, assembly GCF_964263955.1. Taxonomy (NCBI): domain Eukaryota; kingdom Metazoa; phylum Chordata; class Actinopteri; order Salmoniformes; family Salmonidae; genus Coregonus; species Coregonus lavaretus. Next base: position 12,327,249 of record NC_140007.1, read on the forward strand.
TCTGTCAAATCTTGGGTGAGAACCTCCTTCCCTCAGCCAGGGCATTGAAAATGGGTCGTGGATGGGTATTCCAGCATGACAATGACCCAAAACACATGGACAAGGCAACAAAGGAGTGGCTCAAGAAGAAGCACATTAAGGTCCTGGAGTGGCCTAGCCAGTCTCCAGACCTTAATCCCATAGAAAATCTGTGGAGGGAGCTGAAGGATCGAGTTGCCAAACGTCAGGCTCAAAACCTTAATGACTTGGAGGAGATCTGCAAAGAGGAGTGGGACAAAATCCCTCCTGAGATGTGTGCAAACTTGGTGGCCAACTACAAGAAACGTCTGACCTCTGTGATTGCCAACAAGGGTTTTGCCACCAAGTACTAAGTCATGTTTTGCAGAGGGGTCAAATACTTATTTCCCTCATTAAAATGCAAATCAATTTATAACATTTTTGACATGCGTTCTTCTGGATTTTTGTTGTTGTTATTCTGTCTCTCACTGTTCAAATAAACCTACCATTAAAATTATAGACTGATCATTTCTTTGTCAGTGGACAAACGTACAAAATCAGCAGGGGATCAAATACTTTTTTCCCTCACTGTATACTGTACAGTAGAGAACATTGTAGAACAAATAACTAAATAAAGTGGCTGTGTCAGGAGGTCGATGTTGAGAAACGAGGGAGATTATTATGGCAGGTTGTGAAAAAGGTGGACTTAAATGAAAAGGACAATTTAGCCCAGGGACTTTACATGGATACATGCATAGATTTACAGATGTCTGGAAGTACCAATGTTATGTTATGCCTGCTGCTGTTGCTACTGCTGTGTCAGGGGATCTGTTGGGTCAGGCACTCTGGGCTGACATACAGATTTGAGGCCTGAGAGTGTCCGCTCGAAACCTCAATATGTGTTAAAATAGGTAAATGTGGAGAGGGAGGGAGAGAGCTTATCTCAACCTATCTCTCAGTGTTGTACCATTGGTATTCTCTCCCATGTCATGGAAGATGAGGGGAGACAAACAAGTATGGATAGACTCCTGATCTCACTACACTCTTAGAAAAAAGGGTTCCAAAAGGGTTATTTGGCTGTCCCCATAAGAGAACCCTTTTTGGTTCAAGGTAGAACCCTTTTTGCATCCAGGTAGAACCCTTTTTGCTTCCAGGTAGTACCCTTTTTGCTTCCAGGTAGAACCCTTTTTGCTTCCAGGTAGAACTATTTTGGGTTCCATGTAGAACCCTCAGTGGAAAGGGCTCTACATGGAAGCCAAAAGAGTTGTACCTGAAACCAAAAAGGTTTCTTCAAAGGGTTCTCCTATGGGGACAGCCGCAGAACCCTTTTTGGTTTTAGATAGCACCTTTTTTTTCTAAGAGTGTACTCCTCCTCTTCCTCCGCCCTCTCCTTCTCCTTCTCAATAGGGAAGACACAGATCCTACCATCTTTAGGTTGGATTTCCACCCATTTATTGAGGAATTCCTGTATGGAAATATGGAAAATATTAATGATTTCTCAACCCAAAGGAGGGGTGATCTTAAAAGTGGTAGCTGTGTCACAATGAGCTCCTTTTTTCAACATCTGTAGAGGAAGGGAAAGAGCGATAGAGAGAGGGAGTGAAGACAAAGAGAGCGAGAAAGAAAGAAAGAAGAAAGAAAGAAAGAAAGAAAGAAAGAAAGAAAGAAAGAAAGAAAGAAAGAAAGAAAGAAAGAAAGAAAGAAAGAAAGAAAGAAAAAAAGAAAGACAAAAAAAGAGGGAGAGAAAGAAAGAAGGGAAGACACAGTAGGGAAGACACAGATCCTACCAATAGGGAATAGGAAAGGCACACACACATATACACACATACACACATATATACACACAGAGACTGACTTTATGCAGTATATGTTTTGACAGCTGTGTGTGCATGCAAAAGGGAAAGAAAAAGAGAGAGGGAGACAGAGAGAAAGAAAGAAAGAAAGAAAGAAAGAAAGAAAGAAAGAAAGAAAGAAAGAAAGAAAGAAAGAAAGAAAGAAAGAAAGAAAGAAAGAAAGAAAGAAAGAAAGAAAAAGAGAGAGGGAGACAGAGAGAAAGAAAGAAAGAAAGAAAGAAAGAAAGAAAGAAAGAAAGAAAGAAAGAAAGAAAGAAAGAAAGAAAGAAAAAGAGAGAGGGAGACAGAGAGAAAGAAAGAAAGAAAGAAAGAAAGAAAGAAAGAAAGAAAGAAAGAAAGAAAGAAAGAAAGAAAGAAAGAAAGAAAGAAAGAAAGAAAGAAAGAAAGAAAGAAGAAAGAAAGAAAGAAAGAAAGAAAGAAAGACACCTGTACCATGTCAGATATAGACTTGAAATGTATTGAATTTTGAGTTTGGATCCCAATATTACACTTTATATACATTAAAGAAGACTGAAATATAACAAAACCGTTTGACATAGACACACAGGACTTTCGGCTGGGTATTTCAAATAATTTTTTACAATTACGAAATTATGAAAAATATTCCTAACATTCCACCCATGAGACCATTAGGTCATTTGACTGCAGGAAAGGGCTTGCTCCGAGAAAAACGTCTGCCTAATCAAAGCTCGGACAGGGAATGCACACTACACACTACAAACATAAACTGGGGATCCAAGGCCCAAATCCCCCTCACACCAATCAGTGGGGTGAGTGACTACTGGACAAGGGTTCACTTTTTAACTACCTCCTCCTCTCTATTTCCAATGCATATTCATGCACACTATACTATGCATGAACTCTAATGGTCTGATTGGATGTGATAAAGCAGAAATGCAGTGATTTGGAAATAGGCATGTGACCATCAAGATTGCATTAATAAACTTCCCCTGCAGAACTTGTAACAATCACATATCAATCAATATGTGCAACCAATGGAACAGCTGATCTGAGCAATACTTCTTCAATGGTTTTCTTCCATGTCATACTAAGGTGATAAGTGTCTACTGTATATTCTACTTATAATGTGTATTGATGTCTGGGGTAAACTCTCCCATCCATAGAGTGTGGAGCTCCATGTCCAGTCTGCCCACTCTCCCTCTTCAGAGCCTGTATTCATGAAGCATCTCAGAGTAGGAGTGCTGATCTAGGATCAGGTCCCCCCCCCCCCCCCCCCCCCCCATCCATGTAATCGTATTCATTATAACCTAAAAGTTCAAACTGATCCTAGATCAGCACTTCTACTGTTTGTGTCTGGCCCTGGGTCAGACAGGCCACTGTGATGACTGTTCCAGATTGGATCGTATACGGACATGAGAAGGGCCTGGACCGGATCCCACACAAAAGCAGGATGCAGGCAATGGGCCTCCTTCAATTAAAAGTGAAATTGAACGCAATGCCAGGAAATTAAACTCCTTTCTCTCAGGCTTGCCCTCACATACTGAAGAAAAACAAACTGAAAAACAGAGGTGTTTGTTGGCTGGTTTCAGGCTGTGGCCATCTAAACTGAGGAAGGGTGTGTGTTTCCCTCCACTGATAACGCAGATGAAAACAGACTCAGGGAACCGTGGCAACTCCAAATCACAACCACAATAATTGAGAAAGAGACCAGTGGGAGTCAAGAGAGAGACAGAGAGACAGAGCGAGACAGAGACAGAGACAGAGTCAATGTGAACAGGGCTGATGTGCACTCACTGGTGTGCAGTAGCCTAGAGCCTAATCAGATAACCATACAGACAACAGTATACACAAAAAACAACAAGAGCCACTGAGAATAAAAATGTCTTGCATTTTTACATGAAACCTGTGCTATATTGTATATTATAAACTAGGTGGTTCGAGCCCTGAATGCTGATTGGCTGAAAGCCGTGGGATATCAGAACGTATACCACTGGTATGACAAAACATTTATTTTTACTGCCCTAATTACGTTGGTAACCTGTTTATAATAGCAATAAGGCACCTCGGGGGTTTGTGATATATGGCCAATATACCATGGCTAAGCGCTGTATCCAGGCACTCCGCGTTGCGTCGTGGTTAAGAACAGCCCTTAGCCGTGGTATATTGGTCATATACCACACCACCTCAGGCCTTATTGCTTAATTGTTTGGATGCTTCAGGACAGGAGCCTAATCATGGCACCATACTATGCTTGGTCTACGGTGAGGTATGTCTGCAGGTCTAAGGGACAGCAGATGAGCCGATGATGCAGGCCAGGACACATTAGTGAGATACTTTCAAGTGATTAACCAGACCAGGGACTCTGTATTTACATTTCAGCTTTTTTAAACACCACCTAGAGCCAGATTCCTTGTTCTCCTTCACTGTGCCACTTCTGTCACTGACCTAATTCTCCTGGCAAGAAGGAGGAAGGAGATTTTTTGGATGATCTTGAGAGAGCGTGCGAGCGTGCGAGAGAGAGAGAGAGAGAGAGAGAGAGAGAGAGAGAGAGAGAGAGAGAGAGAGAGAGAGAGAGAGAGAGAGAGAGAGAGAGAGAGAGAGAGAGAGAGAGAGAGAGAGAGCGAGCGAGCGAGAGAGAGAGCGAGCGAGCGAGAGAGAGAGCGAGCGAGCGAGCGAGAGAGAGAGAGAGAGAGAGAGAGAGAGAGAGAGAGAGAGAGAGAGAGAGAGAGAGAGAGAGAGAGAGAGAGAGAGAGAGAGAGGGACTTTTTTCTATTTGTGTGGTCCAATGGGAGTGTTGTGTCTCCCAGAGGAGACCATTGGGGACTGAGTGATTTGTCATGAGGACTGACACCCTGCTCATTCCTCTTGCTCTTTTCTGTCTCTGCCTGGCTCCTCACATTCAATGTGGTCAGTAAAGCTGTCAAAGCACTGCAGCCCACTCTCTCTCGCTCTCTCTTTCTCTCTCTGTCTCTCTCTGTCTCTCTCTCCCTCTCTCTTTCTTCCTGGCCAGCCTAGTGTACGCAAGAGGAGTGCAAATAACAGAGTAATATCACACAAGCGTCACTATGGATATCCTCACAGACATGTACTGCGACAACAATAACCTTGACATTTCCTCAGTAACAGCCAAAATAATGTATACTTTCTGCAACAATCTAAATACTTATGCAACAGTCTACATGTCCTTTATTTGGATATTATTTTAATACTATGATTACCTACATAAGACCTTTACTTGATTCCACAGATTGCATCTAATGTGGATGCATCTCCTCCCTATAGCTGGGGAGGTCGGTCAGAGAATGCCTATACTGTGGTACTGGGAGGTATACCATGTAACGTATGTACTGACCTGACAAAATGCCTCATGGACACCCGATAGAAACTCTGTTTGAATAATCCATTTAGTACTATTAGTAACCACCCCCAGGCAGGCAGGCTCACGCCACCTCCCTCATATAACCCAGTACGGTTGGGTGTGCCAGGCCATGTTTGTACGTTATTAGACCTTAGTGAATGTTCTACTTGAATAATGAACAGCTATGCTGACAACCTGACACAGACGTTTTCATATGAGAATACATTTGCTCAGCTTTATAAGTAATCATACCAATATTGCGGTTGTGTGTGTGTGTGTGTGTGTGTGTATAAGGGGACCTATGAAGCTATCTTTGTGCTGCATGCCTTGCCTTCAGCAGAGCCTGTTCAGTATCTCTCTGTGCTCATTAACCCTCAGTCCCCCTCAGAGATGCAGTAGTAGAAATCCACTATGCACACTTAAACCTCCACCCACAGCCATAATTACAGAAAGATTAGCTTTCTCTCTTTCCGTCTTCCACATATTGAGCAGCTCTGCGTGAGCCACTCACGAACACACACACACACACATACACACATATACATACACATACACACACATATACACACATACACACAGCCCAAAAATGCCCACAAACACGTCTCTCTGTACATAGCAGAGCTCACTGTCTGCTAAATGTTTCACATCACCACCATGTTTAAGCTCAATGTAGAATCTCAATCGTCTATTTATAAAGAGGTATTTATAAAGAAAGTATAGCTGAGTCTGTGAGTGAGGAACAGTATATGCTAAAAGGTCTGCCAGGTGGTCCAATATTTTATTAATGTCAGGCTCAATCCGGACACATTTACAGAGGTAGGATCTTAATTTGAGCCAGTTTGCTACAGCAGGACAATAATCTTGCAGCAACAGGAAATGTGAATTATTATGTGGGTTATAATTAATGGACATTTTTGTAAGGGTTGATACATTCTTTGTAAGGGAATATCAAGTCTGAAATTTCAAAGTGGAAATTACAAACTTAAGAAGCCCTTTCAAACCTCAAACCTACATTGCAGGAAAGTTCTCCTGCAACAGGGTGTTCAAATTAAGATCCTACATCTGTAGATTCAAACAGAACGAAAGAAGAAAACACTTTCAAAGGTGAGGGTGATCAAGATTTTATGAACATCATCACAAACCCTGGGATGGGCAATGTCCCCATGCAGCCTAGGTCCTCATTCTTATATAAAGTATGGTAGGGTGGCAGAGTTCTCAGCTCTGTGCACAGTGGATGTAAATCAATGGTGCCCCTTTAGAGTAAACAGTGCGGGAGAAAAGCTAAACAGAGGCCCCGGCTGAGGGGGAGAGAGAGGGGCCGGTGGGGACCGGGAGGGAGGCGGGAGGAGGGATTGTCAGGATTCATCTTCCAGGAACATAAACAATGCTCCCGGCTTCAGCATTCCACACACACCACCATGTAGCCACACAGACACACAGACACACACAGACACACAAATAAAGTTTATTCGGAAAGTATTCAGACCCCTTCACTTTTTCCACATTCTGTTAAGTTACAGCCTTATTGTAAAATTGATTAAATTATGTTTTTTCCTCATCAATCTACACACAATACCCCTATAATGACAATGGAAAACATGTTTTTAGAAATACCTTATTTACATAAGTATTCAGACCCTTTGCTATGAGACTCGAAATTGAGATCAGGTGCATCCTGTTTCCATTGATCATCCTTGATATGTTTCTACAACTTGATTGGAGTCAACCTGTGTAAATTCAATTGATTGGACATGATTTGGAAAGGCACACACCTGTCTATATAAGGTCCCACAGTTGACAGTGCATGTCAGAGCAAAAACCAAGCCATGAGGTGGAAGGAGTTGTCCGTAGAGCTCCGATACAGGATTGTGTCGAGTCACAGATCTGGGGAAAGGTACCAAAAAATGTCTGCAGCATTGAAGGTCCCCAAGAACCCAGTGGCCTCCATTCTTAAATGGAAGAAGTTTGGAACTACCAAGACTCTTCCTAGAGCTGGCTGCCCGGCCAAACTGAGCAATCGGGGGAGAAGGGCCTTGGCCATATCTGCAGCACTCCACCAATCAGGCCTTTATGGTAGAGTGGCCAGACGGAAGCCCGCTTGGAATTTGCCAAAAGGCACCTAAAGGACTCTCAGACCATGAGAAACAAGATTATCTGGTCTGAATCCATTTGAGCTAATTGCTACCAGCATGCCACATGTGCAATGAGAGGGAAAAAAATTCTAGACCACCTTTACTCCACACACAGAGACGCATACAAAGCTCTCCTTCGCCCTCCATTTGGCAAATCTGTCCATAATTCTATCCTCCTGATTCCTGCTTACAAGCAAAAACTAAAGCAGGAAGTACCAGTGACTCACTCAGTACGGAAGATGACGCGGATGCTACGCTACAGGACTGTTTTGCTAGCACAGACTGGAATATGTTCCAGGATTCATCCAATGGCATTAAGGAGAAAACCACCTCAGTCACCGGCTTCATCAATAAGTGCATCGACGACGTCGTTCCCACAGTGACTGTACGTACATACCCCAACCAATGTACAGGCAACATCCGCTTTCAAGGAGCGGGACAATAATCTGGACACTTACATTTTAGCAGACGCTCTTATCCAGAGCGACTTACAGTTAGTGAGTGCATACATTATTTATTTTAATTTTTTCATACTGGCCCCCCGTGGGAATTGAACCCACAACCCTGGCGTTGCAAACACCATGCTCTACCAACTGAGCTACATCCCTGCTGGCCATTCCCTCCCCTACCCTGGACAACTCTGGGCCAATTGTGCGCCGCCCCATGGGTCTCCCGGTCGCGGCCGGCTACAACAGAGCCTGGATTCGAACCAGGAACTCTAGTGGCACAGCTTAGACCACTGCGCCACTCGGGAGGTATACAGGACTAAGATTGAATCATACTACACTGGCTCTGACACTGGCAGGGCTCGCAAACTATTACGGACTACAAAGGGAAACCCAGCCGCGAGCTGCCCAGTGACGCGAGTCTACTAGATGAGCTGAATGCCTTTTATGCTTGCTTCGAGGCAAGCAACACTGAAGCATGCATGAGAGCACCAGCTGTTCCGGACGACTGTGTGATCACGCTCTCAGTAGCCGATGTGAGCAAGACCTTTAAACAGGTCAACATTCACAAGGCTGCGGGGCCAGACGGATTACCAGGACGTGTACTCAGAGCATGCGCGGTTAACTGGCAAGTGTCTTCACTGACGTTTTCAACCTCTCCCTGACCGTGTCTGTAATACCTACGTGTTTCAAGCAGATCACCACAGTCCATGTGCCCAAGAAAGCAAAGGTAACCTGCCAAAATGACTACACTCACAAATAACACTCACATCGGTAGCCATGAAGTGCTTTGAAAGGCTGGTCATGGCTCACATCAACACCATTATCCCGGAAACCTAGACCCACTACCATTTGCATACCGCCCCAACAGATCCACAGATGACGCAATCTCAATCGCACTCCACACTGCCCTTTCCCATCTGGACAAAAGGAACACCTATGTGAGAATGCATTTCATTGACTACAGCTCAGCGTTCAACACCATGGTGCCCACAAAGCTCATCACTAAGCTAAGGACCCTGGGACTAAACACCTCCCTCTGCAACTGGATCCTGGACTTCCTGATGGGCTGCCAGCAGGTGGTAAGGGTAGGCAACAACACATCAGCTATGCTGGTCCTCAACACGGGGGCCCCTCAGGGGTGCATGCTTAGTCCCCTCCTGTACTCCCTGTTCACCCACGACTGTGTGGCCAAGCATGACTCCAACACCATCATTAAGTTTGCTGACGACACAACAGTGGTAGGCCTGATCATCGACAACGATGAGACAGCCTATAGGGAGGAGGTCGGCGACCTGGCAGTGTGGTGCCAGGACAACAACCTCTCCCTCAACATGAGCAAGACAAAGGAGCTGATGGTGCACTACAGGAAAAGGAGGGCCGAACACACACATATTCGCATCGATGGGGCTGTAGTGGAGCGGGTCGAGAGTTTCAAGTCCGCATCACCAACAACTATCAAGGTCCAAACACACCAAAACAGTCGTGAAGAGGGCACACAACACCTTTTCCCCTCAGGAGACTGAAAAGATTTGGCATGGGTCCCCAGATCCTCAAAAGGTTCTACAGCTGCACCATTGAGAGCATCCTGACCGGTTGCATCACCGCCTGGTATGGCAACTGCTAAGCATCCAACCATAAGGCGCTACATAGGGTAGTGCGTATGGCCCAGTATATCACTGGGCCATCCTGAAAATAGCTGTGCAGCGACGCTCCCCATCCAACCTGACAGAGCTTGAGAGGATCTGCAGAGAAGAATGGGAGAAACTCCCAAAATACAAGTGTGCCAAGCTTGTAGCGTCATACCCAAGAAGACTCGAGGCTGTAATCGCTGCCAAAGGGGCTTAAACAAAGTACTGTGAAAAGGGGCTGAATACTTATGTAAATGTGATATTTCCGTTTCTTTTGTAAATTATTTGTACAAAAATTGAAAAACTTGTTTTCTCTTTGTCATTAGGGAAAGGGGGATACCTAGTCAGTTGTACAACTGAATGCATTCAACTGAAAGGTGTCTTACGCATTTCCCTCTGAATCGGAGAGGTGCGGGGGGCTGCCTTAATTGACATCCACGTAATCGGCACCTGGGGAACTGAAGCACTATTGGCTGACCTGTTACAGGAGGGGGTCACAGTTCCAGAGCGCCCCACTAGGTGTCATCCTCCGACAACCTTAGGCACCTCCTCACTCACAGTCTGGACTAATCAGTATCCTATTGGTGTCCTAATATTTTCGAAGGACATGAGTGAACACCAGCAGCACGTTCGGCAAGTCCTCCAACGCCTTCTCCGTCACCCGCTCTACGTCAAGGCGGAGAACTGTGTGTGTTCCACACAGAGACAGTCTCCTTCCTGGGGTTCATCGTCACCCAGGGGGACCTATGGATGGACCCAGCCAAGGTCAGCACGGTACTGGATTGGCCCCAGCCCTCATCCCTCAAGCAACTACAACGGTTTTTAGGGTTTGGTAATTTTTATAGGCGATTTATTCGCAATTTTAGCTCCGTAGCCGCTCCCCTGACAGCTCTCACCCAGACGAGCGTACGCTCCTTCGCCTGGAACCCAGAAGTGGGGAATGCATTTGATGCGCTTAAGCGGCGCTTTACATCGGCCCCGGTCCTCGGGCATCTTGTTCCGTCCCTGCCGTTCATTGTGGAGATGGATGCTTCAGACGTTGCGGTGGGAGCAATCCTGTCCCAGCGGTTCCTCACAGACGGTAAGACTCACCCCTGTGCATTTTTCTCCTGTCGGCTATAGCCGGCGGAGCGGAATTACGTCGTGGGGAACCGTGAGCTGCTAGCGGTCAAGCTCACCCTGGGGGAGTGGAGGCATTGGCTAGAGGGGGCCACCCATCCATTCGTAGTATGGACTGACCATAAGAACTTAGCCTACTTTCAGGGGGCCAAGAGGCTCAACTCGCGCCAGGCCAGGTGGGCGTTGTTCTTCACCAGGTTTCGGTTCACCATCTCATACCGTCCGAGGTCGAAGAACACCAAGCCTGACGCGCTCTCCCGGCACTTCGACCCCATGGACCTGGTGGAGAGGGACGACCCCATTGTCCCCAACACCCTGATTGCTGCCCCAGTTTCATGGGGAATTGATAGGCTGGTCAGAGCAGCGCTACGGTGGGAGCCTGATCCGGGGGGAGGTCAATCGGGGAGGATGTACATACCCAAGGCTGCACGCTCGCGACTGCTTCAGTGGGCGCACGCGTCCGACCTCACCAGCCATCCGATGGGCACCAGGACATTGGAGTTCCTGCATAGGAGGTTCTGGTGGCCATCTGCTGAGGGGGATACGCGCGCCTTCATGGCTGCTTGCCAGGTGTGCACGGGCACGAAGAGCTTACGTCAGCCCGCGGCAGGGCTGCTCCGACCCCTGCCTATCCCCAAGCGCCCCTGGTCCCACATCTCGCTGGATTTCATTTCCGCCCTACCCCCCTCTGATGGATACACAGTCATCCTGGTTGTTGTGGACTGGTTCTCGAAGGCTGCCAACTTCATTCCCCTTCCCAAACTCCCGTCGGCCCAGAAGACAGCTAAGTTGGTGGTGCAGCACGTTTTCCCGGTCCATGGCCTTCCCCAAGATGTGGTGTTGGATCGGGGCCCTCAGTTCACCTCCAGGTTCTGGAAGGCGTTCGCCACCTGCCTCGGCGCCTCCGTCAGCTTGTCTTCTGGCTTCCATCCAAACGTGCAGACGGAGCACGTCAACCAGGATCTGGATGGGGTGCTGAGGTGCTACGCCTCCAGCAACCCAGCTACGTGGAGTCAGCGACTGGTCGTTGGTGGAGTACGCCCACAACACCCTTCTCTGCTCATCCACCGGCCTGTCCCCCTTCCAGTGCCAATACGGGTACCAACCCCCCCCCCTATTCCCAGAGCAAGAGGAGGAGGCGGGGGTCCCGTTGGTCCAGGCCCACATCAGTCGCTGTCGCCACACCTGGAGGCAGGTACGGGCGGCGCTTAAGCAGGCCTCGGTCAGGTCTCAACATCAGGCGAACCGCAGGCGTCTGGTGAACCGCAGGCGTCTGGCGTTTCTGGTGGACTGGGAGGGTTATGGGCCGGAGGAGCGGTCCTGGGTGCCCAGGAGGGACATTCTGGACCCAGGGCTGATAACAACATTCCGTCGGCTGGGGCCACTGTTACAGGAGGGGGTCGCAGTTCCGGAGCGACCCACTAGGTGTCATCCTCCGACAACCTTAGGCACCTCCTCACTCACAGTCGGGACTAATCATCATCCTATTGGTGTCACCTGTGTCAATCTGTTCACCTGTGTATTTATGTCCTCAATTCCCTGTGTTCCCTTGCTCAGTTTTCTCTTTTAGTTTCTTGATGTCAAGAATTCAAAATATATTTGAGATTTGAGATTCTTCAAATGCATTTCAATTAACAGGTGTGCCTTGTTAAAAGTTATTTTGTGGAATGTATCTCCTTCTTAATGCGTTTGAGCCAATCAGTTGTGTTGTGACAAGGTAGAGGGGGTATACAGAAGATAGTCCATATTATGGCAAGAACAGCTCAAATAAGCAAAGAGAAATGACAGTCCATCATTACTTTAAGACATGAAGGTCAGTCAATACTGAAAATGTCAAGAACTTTGAAATTTTCGTCAAGTGCAGTCGCAAAAACCATCAAGTGCTATGATGAAACTGGCTCTCATGAGGACCGCCACAGGAATGGAGACCCAAAGTTACCTCTACTGCAGAGGATAAGTTCATTAGAGTTACCAGCCTTAGAAATTGCAGCCCAAATAAGAGTTCAAGTCACTGACACATCTCAACATCAACTGTTCAGAGGGGACTGTGTGAATCAGGCCTTCATGGTGCAATTCCTGCAAAGAAACCACTACTAAAGGACACCAATAAGAAGAAGAGACCTGCTTGGGCCAAGAAACACGAGCAATGGACATTAGACCGGTGGAATTGTGTCCTTTGTCTGCAGTCCAAATTTGAGATTTTTGGTTCCAACCCTTGAATGAGTAGGTGTGTCCAAACTTTTGACTGGTACTGTATATGAACACAAGAAGCACAAACACATGCATATGTGCATACACAACATGGGTTGGGTAAGGTTACACACGCACACACACTTACACACACACACATACACACACACACAAGTACTGAAGTACTGAATGAACTGTGCTTATCGAATGCAGAGTGCTGCAGTCAGCAGGAGGGGTGTACGAACCAGTAGGATTATAAACTGGATCTGACTGGAGGTTTATCACTATAGTATAACGACAACACCTCACAAAGACTATGTGTGCGTCCCAAATGGCATCCTTAGTGCACTACGTTTGACCAGGGCCCATATATAGGGAATAGGGTGGCATTAGGGACACAATACTATCACTCCATCAGCCTCCTCCACAGATGGATGAGTAGAGAGAGGAGGCATATCTGTATCTGGATGATGAACACCCCTGCCACGTCTGTGCTGAAATGAAAGCCTTCCATATCATTGTGTGTTATCGGATTTATCATATTATTATTCTGGGGAGTCGGTAGTGGGTAAACTCCCACTCCCCTGAGGAGGGCAAGCAACACCTGTGTCTCCCTGTTCCTCTCTGCTCCACTCTGACTGTGTGTCAATGCGTAAACACTGATAACACATTCAACCTTGCACCTGCTCTAGTTCGCTAGCGTACTTTTTTCTGGATATACACACTCACTCATTGTGGCACTTGAATATGCAAGGGGGGGGGGGGGGGGGGGAATCATGCACACTCAGATTGAAATGCACATGATGCACGCACACACACACACACACACACACTATGTAACGAGCTTTCTTATCAGCCCATGGCCAGGCTTCTCCCCACATCCATCCCGGGGTGGCTCTGTGTGAGTTACAGCTTGGAGGAGTGATGCTCTTTTATCAATAGGAGAGGGAACAACAAGAGGGCCTTCCAGAGTCTGCCTCATGTAGCAGCCCAGCCAGGGGCCAGGGGCCAGGGGCCAGGGGCCAACCCAGGAGGCAGTCTGGCTCAGAGAACAACAGACAGGGCCCTCTATTCAGAGACACACTGAGGACGCACAGGGCTCGATGTACTGTGTTGTACAGGGCCCTCTATTCAGAG
>NC_140007.1:12342863-12355363 GCF_964263955.1 Coregonus lavaretus
AGAGAGAGAGAGAGTGAGAGAGAGAGAGAGCGAGAGAGAGAGAGAGAGAGTAGACAGAGGAGGCCACATCCACCATCCTACTCCGCTGTGAACCACTTATAATCAAAAGTAATGCGAAAACGCAGGTGCTCTGTGGGAAGAACAACAGGCTTTGGTTTTCTACTGGCATTGAGCCTCAATGGAAAACTCACTGAGTCAAGGACAAGGAGGTAGTATTCTACAGTAACACAGTTCATCACGTATTCAAGAATGTGAATACGTGATGAAGACCAAAAAGAGGGGTTACATAATTGATGTAGCGAGGGTCACTCATTAGGTCACCGCCACCACTGCCAGCTCTGTGCTGTACCTTCACACACAGTGCAGCATGGGTAATGCCCCAGGCCCATCCTTCCTTCCTGTGAGCCCAGGAGACATCCCACTAGACAAGGTTAAGGTCCATTAGCCAGGGCAATGAGGAGTGAGCTTAACACCTCAAACCCCCCTCCCCTCCACCCCTCCACCCCACACCCCATCCATCTCCCTCATCACCCCCGGGACTTGGACATCCCTGACCCCCCAGGGTCAAATATCACCTGGTGTCACACACAAAACACACATCTGCAAGAATATTAAAGTTGACTCACATGAGAGCTAACTGATTAAAATGTGTATATGTCAATTGCATCTTAAAAAGCACACACATACTGTCAACCCACCAATTTGTTTAGATCATTATGTTCAATCTATTTTTATTATAAAAGCATATTGGGATAGGGAATATGTATCGTGGTTTACTTCTGCCCTTGAATCCCTTGTACGCTAAGATTGTTCATCACAAAACTGCCAGCTGAAATTACTGCTATCCTTCTCCATTTCCCATCAAATCACCTAATAGAGAAACCTAATAACCTGCCAACACAAATGAAACTACACCCCTACACACAGCACTGAACACAATCTATTACAGACTACACACACCTATATATTCAATCACCCACCACTTGCACACACACACACACACACACACACACACACACACACACACACACACACACACACACACACACACACACACACACACACACACACACACACACACACACACACACACACACACACACACACACACACACACACACACACACACACACACACAAAGCTAACAAGCCTGTCATAAACACTAATAGCTCTAGGAGGAGAGACATCTCACTAATAGGACCTAGTGCTGGGAGAGGAGACTGTACAGTACCTACTGTACCTCAGCACCCGACATACATGTATTTTCCATATGCATATCTAAGTGAGGGAGATTGAAGAATGGGCAAACAGGGAATTTCTCAGACAGACAGACAGACGGAGGGAGAGATGTATTTAGCATGTCACATTCAAGGGAGGAGTTGTTTTTATGACCTCAGATATATTGTATATATTCTTTAAGTAAGGCACTTCACAATAAAGTGACACTAGATTGTTTCAGTGAATATCACTCAGGATTACCCAACAAAATTTGCGTTACACTAATTAATGAACCAAAGGAATTTACAGTAAGGAGTCATTTATAGGATAAGAACACACAGAAAACATGTATAAGCAGTAATCCCTTTCTGTGTAAATGAAGAATCCTAACATTGCGATCTACATTTATTATATCAAAATGTGATTACAGTATTATAAAGCATACACTCACACACCCACATAATTCACTCGCATTTCCATCCACATCCTAACTATCTAGATTTACAGTATGATCCCTTCTGGTGGAGAAACAAGAGCGAAGCAACAGTCATCCATCATGGTAATGATACAGACAGTTCCCCATGTCTCCCTCAAGACTACTGTGGAAGGGAAATTCCAGCGGACTTTGCAGGGGAATTACTTGTCTATATATAGATGTGATCATGGAAGACTTGTGTTGTCTTCCCTGTTCTCTGCCTCAGCATGGTGTACATCCTAGTTGCCAGTGATTGGACAGTGGTTCCCAACTCTAGTCCTTCAGTACCCCCAACAGGACACATTTCTTTTGTAGCCCTGGAAAAAAAACACCTGATTCAACTAATCGAGGGCCTTATGATTAGCTGACAAGTTGAATCAGGTGTGCTTGTCCTGGACTACAATAAAAATGTGTACTGTGGGGGTACTCGAGGGCTGGAGTTGGGAACCACTGGCCTATGAGAGCTCTGTGTGTGTGTGTGTGCGTGTGTGTGTGTGTGTGTGTGTGTGTGTGTGTGTGTGTGTGTGTGTGTGTGTGTGTGTGTGTGTGTGTGTGTGTGTGTGTGTGTGTGTGCATGCGTCTGTGTGTGTGAGAGAGAGAGAGAGAGAGAGAGAGAGAGAGAGAGAGAGAGAGAGAGAGAGAGAGAGAGAGAGAGAGAGAGAGAGTGAGTGCATTGTTTATGTATTAGTGCTTCCTAAAATCTCCCCCTGACAATGGGGGTAAGACCACCTTTGTTACAATCTGTAATATGCTCTCTGGCCCTGCTGAGCAAATATTTTGGCTTTTCAGATAAGCATGCTGTGCTTTGCAGGGCTTTAGGACAGAGCCCACAGCTTAGCAGGGAGGAGTGCTGCTGCTTCTGCAGCATAGCTTTTACATTCATCTGCAGTCTCTCTCAATTCAATTCAATTCAAAAGGCTTTATGGGCATGGGAAACATATGTTTACATTGCCAAAGCAAGTGAAATAGATCATAAACAAAAGTAAAATAAACAATCAACAATGAACAATAAACATTACACTCACAAACGTTTCAAAGGAATAGAGACATTTCAAATGTCATATTATGGCTATATACAGTGTTATAACAATGTGCAAATAGTTAAAGTACAAAAGGGGAAATAAATCAACATAAATATGGGTTGTTTTCTTCTTCTTCTTTCTTTCATCTTATATTTCCCTTTATTACTTTCCAACCCCACCACCCCTTCACTAATTGGAGTAAACTAGTGAACAACAATGCTTAGGCCTCTACTTCCAGCTTATATGTACTATATACATTTTATTGACACAGTCAATTTTACAATAATTATATTTTGTTTGTTTTTACTCCTGAACTTCCTCTACCCTCAAAAACTCCGATCATTTTCATGATGTCCATCCGGTTTGCTTCTATATGCCATATATTTCTAAC
This sequence comes from Coregonus lavaretus, assembly GCF_964263955.1. Classification (NCBI taxonomy): domain Eukaryota; kingdom Metazoa; phylum Chordata; class Actinopteri; order Salmoniformes; family Salmonidae; genus Coregonus; species Coregonus lavaretus. The sequence continues at coordinate 12,345,970 of NC_140007.1, forward strand.
TGTGCTCTTTCACAAAAGCTCTCAACCTATAACCTACATACTTATTATGGACACAGTATGCTTTACATTAGTTATCTTGTTGTTATTAGTTGTTAGTTGTTATTAGTCCCATCCTTCAACTTCATTCAACACCAGCCATCTATCTCTTAACACCAGCCATATTGGATTTCTATTTGCCATATATTTTTCAACTGTACTGTGATGTTTTACAAATGTTCTGAACCTTTCTATTCTCATTGTTTCTACAGATTGTAAATTGAAAATAAACATTCACCATCAGGCCATTTTATTGGTAAACTACATGGTAATGTAAAAATTGTATTTTTTAGTGATCCAATACATAATATAGTACATTTATCATAATTTGGTTGTAATTTGTAAGTCGCTCTGGATAAGAGCATCTGCTAAATGACTTAAATGTAAATGTAAATGTAATCCAGAGAGGTTAGAAAATGTATCTAGATCCTCTATGAGGCTGTGGAGGGATTCAAGTTGTGGATTTAAAAGAAAACATGAATCATCAGCGTACAATGACACCTTTGTTTTTAAGCCCTGGATTTCTAATCCCTTGATATTATTGTTGGATCTGATTTTAATAGCTAACATCTCAATGGCCATAATAAATAGATATGCCGATAGTGGACAACCTTGTTTCACTCCTCTTGACAGTTTAAAACTTTATGAGAAATAGCCATTATTTACTATTTTACACCTAGGGTTACTATACATGATTTTAACCCAATTTATAAGAGATTCTCCAAAATTGAAATGCTCCAGGCATTTATATATAAACCCCAGTCGAACTTTATCAAATGCCTTTTCGAAGTCTGCTATGAATAGCAGGCCTGGTTTCCCAGATTTTTCATAGTGTTCTATTGTTTCCAGTACTTGCCTTATATTATATATGTATTGTCCATGTAAAAAAAACTGTCTGATTAGAATGAATAATGTCAGACAATACCTTTTTAATTCTATGCGCTACACATTTAGCTAGAATTTTTGCATCACAACACTGAAGTGTAAGGGGCCTCCAATTTTTTTTAAATGGACTGGATCTTTATATTTTCCACTTGTATCCTGTTTCAGTAATAATTTACATTTTAGTCATTTAGCAGACGCTCTTATCCAGAGCGACTTACAGTTAGTGAGTGCATACATTATTTTTTTTAGTTTTCATACTGCCCCCCCTTGGGAATCGAACCCACAACCCTGGCGTTGCAAACGCCATGCTCTACCAACTGAGCTACATCCCTGCCAGCCATTCCCTCCCCTATCCTGGACGACGCTAGGCCAATTGTGCGCCGCCCCATGGGTCTCCCGGTCGCGGCCGGCTACGACAGAGCCTGGATACGAACCAGGATCTCTAGTGGCACAGCTAGCACTGCGATGCAGTGCCTTAGACCACTGCGCCACTCGGGAGATGAAATAATGAAATCAGACCTTCTTCTTGAGTGTCTGATAATCTACCATTTACATAGGAGTGGTTAAAACAACAGTCTTCTGAGTATATCAATATATATAGATATCAATGTCAATAGAAAAAAAAATCTCTACAATTAGCTTCAGTTAGCAGAGATGGAGGCGACTGAAACAAAAACATATGCTTAAAGTACTTTGTTTCCTCCTTCAAAATATAATTTGGTGAATCATGGGTGACTCCGTCATTTGTAACCAGTTTCAGTAAATTATTTTTGGTAGCATTCCTATGTTGAAGATTAAAAAAGAATTTGGTGCATATTCCATCCAGTTTGTTTTATTTTTATAATATATTATACTTGATCTTTCTTGAATAAGTTTCTCCATTTCTTTTTGTTTTTCCTCTAATTTATTCTGAGCCTCTATGTTACAGTTTTTATGGCTATCTATCTGTTCTGTTAGACCTTCTATTTCCTTTGTTAGTATGGACTATTTTGACCTAAATTGCTTTTGTTTTTGAGATGAGTACTGAATTGCATGGCCTCTAAAGGTACATTTAAAGGTGTCCCATACAATAAGGGGATTTGCTGTACCTATGTTATGTTGGAAAAAATCATTAAGAAATTCCTCTGTCCTAGTTAAAAACAAGTTATCATCCAATAGGCTTTGATTAAATTTCCAATATCCTCGCCCACGTGGAAATTCAGTAAGAGTAATGTATATGCCATTATATGATGGTCTGACCGCATTCTGTCCCCTATCAACACTTTTTAAACTTTTGGTGCCAACGAGAATGACATAAGAAAGAAGTCAAGACGACTAGCTTGATTGAGTCTCCGCCATGTCTATCTCACTAGATCAGAATATTTAAGCCTCCATATATCTACTAGTTCAAATGTATCCATGACATTCACGATTTCCTTAAGAGCATGATGGTGATTGTTTGTAGTGTGATTTCCTTTACGGTCCATTGAGCTATTTAAAACTGTATTATAATCTCCCACCATAATATATATATATTTACAATGGTGTTTGTTCTTCACTGGTTGCCCTTTTCTTGTGGCAACAGGTCACAAATATTGCTGCTGTGATGGCACACTTTGGTATTTCACCGAATAGATATGGGAATTTATAACAATTTGATTTGTTTTAAAATTCTTTATGGGTCTGTGTAATCTGAGGGAAATATGTGTCTCTAATATGATCATTTATTTGGCAGGAGGTTAGGAAGTGCAGTTCAGTTTCCACCTCATTTTGTGGGCAGCGTGCACATAGCCTGTCTTCTCTTGTGAGCCAGGTCTGCCCAAGGCTATGCTCACTGAATCTGTACATAGTCAAAGCTTTCTTTAATTTTGGGTCAGTCACAGTGGTCAGGTATTCTGCCACTGTGTACTCTCTGTTTAGGGCCAAATAGCATTCAATTTTGCTCAGTTTTTCAGTAAATTCATTCCAATGTCTCAAGTAATTATCTTTTTGTTTTCTCATGATTTGGTTATGTCTACTTGTGTTGGTGTTGCTGTCCTGGGGCTCTGTGGGGTCTGTTTGTGTTTGTGAACAGAGCCCCAGGACCAGCTTGCTTAGGGGACTATTCTCTAGTTAATCTCTCTGTAGGTGATGGCTTTGTTATGGAAGGTTTGGGAAAAGCTTCCTTTTAGGTGGTTGTAGAATTTAACGGCTCATTTCTGGATTTTAATAATTAGCGGGTATCGGCTTAATTCTGCTCTGCATTTGGTGTTTTACGTTGTACACAGAGGATGTTTTTACAGAATTCTGCATGCAGAGTCTCAATTTGGTGTTTGTCCCATTTTGTGAATTCTTGGTTGGTGAGTGGACCCCAGACCTCACAACCAGAAAGGGCAATGGGTTCTATAACTGATTCAAGTATTTTTAGCCAGATCCTAATTGGGATGTCGAATTTTATGTTCCTTTTGATGGCGTAGAAGGCCCTTCTTGCCTTGTCTCTCAGATCGTTCACAGCTTTGCGGAAGTTACCTCTGGTGCTGATGTTTAGGCCGAGGTAGGTATAGTTTTGTGTGTGCTCTAGCGCAACGTTGTCTAGATGGAATTTGTATTTGTGGCCCTGGCAACTGGACCTTTTTTGGAACACCATTATTTTTGTCTTACTGAGATTTACTGTCAGGGCCCAGGTCTAACAGAATCTGTGCAGAATATCTAGGTGCTGCTGTAGGCCCTCCTTGGTTGGGGAAATAAGCACCAGATCATCAGCAAACAGTAGACATTTGACTTCAGATTCTAGTAGGGTGAGGCCGGGTGCTGCAGACTGTTCTAGTGCCCTTGCCAATTTCGTTGAGAGATATGTTGCGGAGGGTGGGGCTCAAGCTGCATCCCTATCTCACCCCACGGTCCTGTGGAAAGAAATGTGTGTGTTTTTTGCCAATTTCAACCGCACACTTGTTGTTTGTGTACATGGATTTGATAATGTTCCATCAATTTGTATAGCAGACCCTCATGCCAAATTGAGTCAAAAGCTTTTTTGAAATCAACAAAGCACGAGAAGACTTTGCCTTTGTTTTGGTTTGTTTGTTTGTCAATTAGGGTGTGCAGAGTGAATATGTGGTCTGTCGTACGGTAATTTGGTAAAAAGCCAATTTGCTCAGTAAATTGTTTTCCCTGAGGAAATGTACAAGTCTGCTGTTAATGATAACGCAGAGGATTTTCCCAAGGTTGCTGTTGACGCATATCCCATGGTAGTTATTGGGGTCAAATTTGTCCTTAGTTCCAAATATTGGGGAAGATGCCAGAGCTGAGGATGTTAAAGAGTTTAGGTATAGCCAATTGTAATTTGTGGTCTGTATATTTTATCATTTAATTTAGGATACCATCAACACCACAGGCCTTTTTGGGTTGGAGTATTTGTATTTTGTCCTGAAGTTCATTCAATGTAATTGGAGAATCCAGTGGGTTCTGGCAGTCTTTAATAGCTGATTCTAAGATTTGTAATTGATCATGTATATGTTTTTGCTGTTTGTTCTTTGTTACAGGGCCAAAAAGATTGGAGAAGTGGTTTATCCATACATCTCTGTTTTGGATAGAAAACTCTTTGTGTTGTTGTTTGTTTAATGTGTTCCAATTTTCCCAGAAGTGGTTAGTCTATGGATTCTTCAATTACATTGAGCTGATTTCTGACGTGCTGTTCCTTCTTTTTCCGTAGTGTATTTTTGTATTGTTTTAATGATTCACCATAGTGAAGGCTCAGGTTTTCTGGGTCTCTATGTTTTTGGTTGGATAGGTTTCTCAATTTCTTTCTTAGGTTTTTGCATTCTTCATCAAACCATTTCTCATATTGTTGTTAATTTTCTTAGATTGTCTGCTTGAAATGTTTAGATTTGATAGGGAAGCTGAAAGGTCAAATATACTGTTTTGGCTTTGTACTGCCAAGTTTACACCTATTACAGATAAATGCTTTGTCCAGGAAATTGTCTAAAAGGTATTGAATTTGCTGTTACCTAATTGTTTTTTGGTAGGTTTCTACACTACTTTCCTTCCATCTATAGCATTTCTTAATATTGTGCAGTTCCTTTGGCTTTGATGCCTCATGATTGAGTATTGCTCTGTTGAAATAGACTGTGATTTTGCTGTGATCTGATAGGGGTGTCAGTGGAGAGACTCTGGGTTGAGGTCAGTGATAAAGTAATCTACAGTACAACTGCCAAGGGATGAGCTGTAGGTGTACCTACGATAGGAATCTCCTCGAAGCCTTCCATTGACTAAGTACAGACCCAGCGTGCGACAGAGCTGCAGGAGTTTTGTCATAGTTGTGTCTAGGGGGGGGGGGCATATTTGGGAGGGAATACTGTCATCTCCATGTAGGTGTTTGTCCCCCTGTGTACTGATAGTGCCAGTTTCTTGTCCAGTTCTGGTATTTAGGCCTGGAAATGATTGATCTCCCCCTCTAGGATGGAGAAGCTGTCATCGTTTAAGTGTGGGGATTCTATTGGTGGGATATACAGTGGGGGAAAAAAGTATTTAGTCAGCCACCAATTGTGCAAGTTCTCCCACTTAAAAAGATGAGAGAGGCCTGTAATTTTCATCATAGGTACACGTCAACTATGACAGACAAATTGAGGAAAAAAAATCCAGAAAATCACATTGTAGGATTTTTTATGAATTTATTTGCAAATTATGGTGGAAAATAAGTATTTGGTCACCTAGAAACAAGCAAGATTTCTGGCTCTCACAGACCTGTAACTTCTTCTTTAAGAGGCTCCTCTGTCCTCCACTCGTTACCTGTATTAATGGCACCTGTTTGAACTTGTTATCAGTATAAAAGACACCTGTCCACAACCTCAAACAGTCACACTCCAAACTCCACTATGGCCAAGACCAAAGAGCTGTCAAAGGACACCAGAAACAAAATTGTAGACCTGCACCAGGCTGGGAAGACTGAATCTGCAATAGGTAAGCAGCTTGGTTTGAAGAAATCAACTGTGGGAGCAATTATTAGGAAATGGAAGACATACAAGACCACTGATAATCTCCCTCGATCTGGGGCTCCACGCAAGATCTCACCCCGTGGGGTCAAAATGATCTCAAGAACGGTGAGCAAAAATCCCAGAACCACACAGGGGGACCTAGTGAATGACCTGCAGAGAGCTGGGACCAAAGTAACAAAGCCTACCATCAGTAACACACTACGCCGCCAGGGACTCAAATCCTGCAGTGCAAGACGTGTCCCCCTGCTTAAGCCAGGCCCGTCTGAAGTTTGCTAGAGTGCATTTGGATGATCCAGAAGAGGATTGGGAGAATGTCATATGGTCAGATGAAACCAAAATATAACTTTTCGGTAAAAACTCAACTCGTCGTGTTTGGAGGACAAAGAATGCTGAGTTGCATCCAAAGAACACCATACCTACTGTGAAGCATGGGGGTGGAAACATCATGCTTTGGGGCTGTTTTTCTGCAAAGGGACCAGGACGACTGATCCGTGTAAAGGAAAGAATGAATGGGGCCATGTATCGTGAGATTTTGAGTGAAAACCTCCTTCCATCAGCAAGGGCATTGAAGATGAAACGTGGCTGGGTCTTTCAGCATGACAATGATCCCAAACACACCGCCCGGGCAACGAAGGAGTGGCTTCGTAAGAAGCATTTCAAGGTCCTGGAGTGGCCTAGCTAGTCTCCAGATCTCAACCCCATAGAACATCTTTGGAGGGAGTTGAAAGTCCGTGTTGCCCAGCGACAGCCCCAAAACATCACTGCTCTAGAGGAGATCTGCATGGAGGAATGGGCCAAAATACCAGCAACAGTGTGTGAAAACCTTGTGAAGACTTACAGAAAACGTTTGACCTGTGTCATTGCCAACAAAGGGTATATAACAAAGTATTGACAAAACTTTTGTTATTGACCAAATACTTATTTTCCACCATAATTTGCAAATAAATTCATTAAAAATCCTACAATGTGATTTTCTGGATTTCTTTTTCTCATTTTGTCTGTCATAGTTGACGTGTACCTATGATGAAAATTACAGGCCTCTCTCATCTTTTTAAGTGGGAGAACTTGCACAATTGGTGGCTGACTAAATACTTTTTTCCCCCACTGTAGGTAGCACACATGAGGAAATCTTTCTCTGTTGAGATAATTTCCTTATTAATTTCTAGCCAGATGTAAAATGTTCCTGTTTTGACTAATTTAATAGAGTGGGTTAGGTCTGCTTTATACCAAATGACTCTTCCCTGTTTCACACCTGGTAGTTTGGTGGATGGGACTACCAGCTCTCTGTAACCTAGAGGGCAACCAGTGGGTCCGTCTCCTCTATAACATGTTTCTTGTAGGATGACAATGTCTATATTTCCAATTTCTTTGAAGAAGTCTGCTCTTTAGGCCAAAGGCAGATGACCTCCGACCTTGTATATTCCAGGATGAGATAGTCTCTCTCTCTCGCTCTCTCTCTCTCAACGTCTCTCTCCCCCTAGCTTCACCAGTTCTCTCTTTTTATTTCATATTTATTTGATCTTCCCTCTCTTTGACTTAAATGTCTGGTATCCCATTAGTGTCTTAGAGAGAGAAAGAGAGAGAGAGAGATATTACAGTTTTTTACGATTGCTTACACACTAAAATTAAACTTTTCCCACAATTAGCAAAACCTTACACTCAAGGAGCAAAACACAAGGCTAGATTTGTACAACTGTAAGCACATTGTCAGCTTCACACTATTTACAAAACATTACACACAGTGATTTGCAAAACACTAAACACACTTGTATACATCAGACACAGAAGTGTATCATGATGTCACTTCCTTGCAATTCCAAAGCACTGACTGTCAAATTACCACACCTATGAGCCAATCTGTTAAACACAGCCATCAGGTGCACAAACACATGATTGCTAAATTGTAGACACACCAATCAGGTTTAAGCACTATAAAAATGCAGCAGGTAGGTTCACCTGCCTTCAACCAAAATGGAAGGAGTCAGAAGAAGAGTGAGGGTGAGAGGAGGAGTACACAGAGGAGGAGAAGGAGGTAGAGGAAGAGGCAGAGGCCGAGCCAGAGGTCGAGGAAGACCTGAAGCAGGAGGAGAACGTGCACAAAGAAGAAGAGGACCAAACTTATCAAATGACATTCGTGCAACACTAGTGGACCATGTTGTGAACCACGGATTGACGCTGAGGGAGGCAAGACTGAGAGTTCAGCCAAATCTTAGCAGATATACAGTGGCATCTGTCATAAGGACTTTTTGACAGGAAAACAGGTAAAAGAAGATCTGTCTACAGTTACAGTAATCAGCCGCTTATTGTATGCACCATATCAGCACTTGTGATACCCCTTCCTGTGACATTGTACAGTAAGTTACATATATTATTCTCTACATAGGATTGAGGGTCGGGAACGACAAGGAGGAAGGGGGCCCATATTCACGCAAGAACAAGAGAGAGAGATAATAAACATGGTTTTGGCCAATAATGCTATCAGGCTCAAAGAACTACAAGCCAACATTATCGGTGACCATGCCATTTTCAATAATGTCCATCAGGTCTCTCAGTCAACACTGGCACGCATCCTGAAAAGACATCAGGTTCAAATGAAACAACTTTATCGAGTGCCTTTTGAGCGGAATTCAGAGAGGGTCAAACGGCTGCGGCATGAGTATGTGGAGGTTTGTATTGTTCACTTTAGCACTGTGATGTTGCATACTGCACACATGACTTTTTTACATTGACTGTATACTAGATCTATCCTGAACTACACAATCTTGTCTTTCACTGTATTTCAGAGAGTTTTGCAGATGGATGCTGAGGAAATCCTGCATTAATTCATATATATTGATGAGGCAGTGTTCAACCTCACAAAAGCAAGAAGGAGAGGCAGAAATATCATTGGCCACAGGGCTATAATCAATGTCCCAGGACAACGTGGGGGTAACATCACCCTTTGCGCTGCCATTTCACAGCATGGGGTTCTCCTCCGTCATGCCAAAATGGGCCCTTACAACACACCTCACATTCTCACATTTTTGGACCGATTGCACCACATCGTCACAGCAGGTAATGAAATGCACCAGATGCAATACACTGTCATCTGGGACAATGTGTCATTCCACCGCTCTGCTTTGGTCCAGAACTGGTTTCAACACCATCCACAGTTGACAGTACTATACCTTCCACCATACTCTCTGTTTCTAAACCCTATCGAATAGTTTTTCTCTGCATGGCGGTGGAAGGTTTACGATCTCCAGCCTCAGGCTCAGGTACCCCTCATTCAGGCCATGGAGGACGCCTGTGACCAAGTCGACGCCGCAGCTGTGCAAGGATGGATTCGACATTCAAGACGGTTCTTCCCGCTTTGTCTTGCTAATGAGGATATTGCTTGTGATATTGATGAAATTCTCTGGCCAGATCCAGCTAGGCGAAGATATAATGTATAGTATGTTTGCTGTAGTATTTTCTGTACAATATTGTCCGTTTTTTTCAGATTATTTTTTATGTTTGTTGTTGTTGTTATTTACTGTAATTGT
>NC_140007.1:12360363-12595104 GCF_964263955.1 Coregonus lavaretus
ACGCTCTTAACCGCTAGGCTACCTGCCGCCCAAAATATACTCTGTCATGCACAGGAGGGTGGTGGCACCTTAATTGGGGAGGATGGGCTCATGGTAGGGGCTGGAGTGGAATTCCATTCACTCCGTTCCAGCCTTTATTATGAGCCGTTCTCCCCTCAGCAGCCTCCAATGCTGTCATGTTTGTGGTAGAGAGATCGAATTGTATTGATAGTAAAGAGATCGAATTGTATTGTTCAGAAAACTGTACGTCTTCGCTCTTCAGCCAAACTTTAAAAGGAGCGTTAATCAAGATAGAGACTGCATCGGTAATGTTATTAAGTTTCACAACTTACATCAGGCTCTCGAGACTGTGGCCACAGCAGTGACTAAAACCACATAGAAGACCTATAGTACGGTGCCCATTTTAGGACACCCTCAGCCTCACGCCTCACCCCTTACGATTGACGATTGACTGGAAGGGGGGTGAGGCATGAGGCTTGAGGGTGTCCTAAAATGGATACTGCACTCAATACTTATTTTTTCAGCTTTATGCTGCCTCTCTTAAGTGCTCCCACACATCCAAGCCAATCTGGAGTGATTATCAAGGACATCATTATCATAAAAGCATGAGATAGTAGGTGGATACAGTACCTGATGATAATTGCTGTTATGCTTATAAGAGAGAGGAGTCATACGGTTAAAGGTGGCGGTCCAAATGGTTTAACTTCTGAGATCTAAAGGGGAACTAGGGAGTTTTAAGGTACAACCGAAATGAAGAATTTTGCGCTTGGGCAAGACAGAGGGATTAACAAGTTAGACATCACAAACCACTCTCAATCCACCACAGAGAAACACAGTGGGAAGAGGAATCAGAGAGAATACTAAACCACTCTGTATTGAACTCTCTCTCATAATAAAGTCTACAGATGTATAATCTTAAATTGAGCCAGTTTGTTACAGCAGGAAAATAATCCTGCAGCAACAGGAAATGTGAATTATTACATGGATTATAATTAATGGACATTTCTGTAAGGGTTGATACATTTTTCGTAAGGGAAAATTAACCCTGAAATTTCAAAGTGGAACTTACAAACTTCAGAAGCCTTTTTAAACCTCAAATACACTACAGGTTTTAAATGTCCTGCATTTCAGGACAGTTATCCTGCAACAGATCAAATGAAGATCCTATATCTGTATATCCAATTTTAGTTCCACCCCTCTCTAACATGAGACTCTTCTAACCAGTAGCTTTTGTTATTTTTCACTTTTAATTCTCAAAGAGTTACATAAGCTCCCTACAGAGAGCATATCAGAACAGAGCATGTGTGTGCACAGGGACATGCTCTCTTTAAAGGACGCTCTCTTGACAGCATACACACACACCTTTTTGAAGTACAGGTCTTACTTTAGTCAAAGGGAGAGATGGAAAATTTCACCCTGCCCAAGGGCCCTGCCTGCGAGTCCTAAAAGCCAGCTGTGCTGTTCCTCTGTACTGCTCAGGATGCCCCGTCCCCTCCCCTCAACCCACCTGACCCCACCCTACCTCACCCCCATGCCTACCCTTCTCATCCTCCACCAAACCCAGATGACTGCAAACAGCACAGGACACCCCACCTCTTCCCCTCCCCTTCCTCCCACTGGACGACTGCAAAGGACACAACTTGTGTACCAGGCAGACAGGTCTGTGGCATGCACACCACCAACCCCTGATGACCCTGTCCTTGGACTGTCGTTGTCACCGTCCCTCCACTGCTCTCCACCACTCAGGTCAGGACCGTGTCTATTTAGGCGGTGATGTCACAGGATGTGTCACATCCACTCAGCCTGTCTGAGTCGAGGTCTGGTTGGTGTGGACGGGTGAGGTCGGTAGTGGAGGTGTTGCTGTTCTTCCTCAGCCCTGTCATGTCCTTTATAAGTAAGATAAGGAAGGTTTGACATGAATGGGGATTCCATTGTCATTGACCACACTGACATACGGTAACATAGCATGCAATGATAGAAAACTTTCATTACATAAAAACTTGAATCCCATCAAATAACAGTTTCCCTGATTGCAAATGTCTAGAATTTGTTAAAACAGCAAGAGCTTATCAAAGGATGTCTTGTCAAATCGATAGCCGTGGTCATTATTTTACATTTACATTTACATCATTTAGCAGACGCTCTTATCCAGAGCGACTTACAAATCTTGCGAAAGATAATTGAAACCAATAATGCACTGACTTCCCAGAGGACATAGTCCAACACACTGCAACAGCAATACAACTACAACATAACCATTTGTTCAACCACTAATCAACAGGACCAATAATGACAGAATGGGGTATTGGCAGAGCTGCAGTTTCTTTCTCTGTGGAATGCCACTGCTCCAATTTCCGCTGGCTAAATCTCTAGCGGGACTTGCTGTTCTGACATGACAGATGGTGCAGCATTGCATTTTTGGTCCACACTACTTTGCTTTGGTGTCGTCAAACAGACTCTAATTTGAGTAAGCACTTCTGCTTATGGTCTTGCCTACGAACAGTTTTTTAAATTATATGAGAAAAAAATATTCTATTTTATTTGGAACGGCAAGCCAGACAAAATTAAACGGGCCTATTTATATAATGAATATGAATTAGGAGGACAGAAATGATTAAATATTAAAGCATTAGACCTATCACTAAAAGCTTCAGTCATACAAAAAGTATACTTAAATCCGAACTGGTTCTCTAGCAAACTAGTAAGATTGTCTCACCCAATGTTCAAGAAGGGACTTTTTCCCCTTATTCAGATTACAACCCCTCACTTTCAGGTATTTGAAAAGGAAATCATCTCCCAAATATCACTATTTCTAAAACAAGCCATAGAAAGTTGGTTGCAATTTCAATTGAATCCTCCAGAAATGACAGAACAAATATTGCAACAAATATTGTGGTTAAACTCAAATATACTAATTGATGAAAAACCGTTATTTTTTGAGAAAATGCTTAAAAAAGGTATAATCTTCGTAAATGATATTATCGGTAGGAATGGTGGAGTTATGTCGCACATGCAGCTAACAAAAACATATGGAAATGTCTGCTCTATCCAAAATTACAACCAAATAATTGCAGCATTACCGCAAAAATGGAAGAGGAAAGTGGAAGGAGGAAAAAGTAAGGAACTTGTCTGTCGGCCTTGCATTAAATAACATAATTGGTTAAAGAAAATTGTGATAAATAAAAAAGTCTACCAGTTTCATTTAAGGACCAAAAGATTGACAGCCGTCCCATATAGATTGCAAAATAGTTGGGAAGACATTTTTGACGTACCGATTCCATGGCATAGTGTTTATGAACTGATACGCAAAACGACGGCGGATTTAAAACGTATTATTATATAAAATTCTTGCTACCAATAGAATGTTATTTGTATGGGGGATACAATCTTCCCAGCTCTGCAGATTTGGCTGTGAAGAGACAGAATCATTAGATCATTTGTTTTGGTACTGTCCATTTGTAGCATGTTTCTGGACACAGGTCCAGGAATGGCTGAAGGATTGCAATATTTGCATGGAGCTGACCCTGCAGATAGCACTACTGTGTGATTTGAAAAGTCATAGTCAATCGATCAATAATATAATAATAATTTTAGCAAAAATGTTTATTTTCAATTCACAAACTGTAGAAACAATGAGAATAGAAAGGTTCAGAACTTTTGTAAAACATCACAGTACAGTTGAAAAATATATGGCGAATAGAAATCCAATTTGGATGGTGTTAAGAAATAGAAGGGAGGTGTTGAATGGAGCTGAAGGATGGGACTAATAACAACAACTAATAACAACAAGATAACTAGTGTAAGACATGCTGTGTCCATAATAAGTATATAGGTTATATATTGTGAGCTTTTGTGAAAGAGCACAGTTAGAAAGATATGGCATATAGAAGCATACCAGATGGACATCATGAAAATGATCAAACAAAATAGAATTATTGACTGTGTCCATAAAATGTATATAGTATGTAAAAGCATGAAGTAGAGGCCTAAGCATTGTTGTTCACAAGTGTACTCCAATTAGGGAAGGGATGGTGGGGTTGGAAAGTAATAAAGGGAAATATATATATTTTTCAAGGATATGTATGTATATATATGTATGTATATGCGTGTATGTATGTGTATGTATGTGTATATATATATATATATATATATATATATGCGGAAAAAAAGAAAGAAAAAACATATGGGGGATTGGAAGTGATGCAGACAATTACATTGATGGAAGTTACAATCTATCTGCAATATTAAAGCTGATCTACATCCTAAAATAAAAAAAAGCACTTCTGCCACTCCCCAGACCATGATTCTGTGCTTGCACACACATTGAGAGAAATTGCTTTGATACCATAAATGTGGGAATGAGGAAGAAGTTCCAGATTATTCTGGAAAAACTAGTTGGGGACCTCTCCTGGTTGGTTTCTGTTTGGGTGCTCTGGAAACCTAAAATGTAGCCTATATTTAGAATGTTGAGAAATGTCAAGGATCCACATTGACTCAGTCATAAAGAAACAGAGTATAGCTAAGCATCTTGTTCTGTTTGATGGAGAGATACTTCGATTTCAGCTGATCGTTAGTTGGCAGCAGATTTTACGGTCTGTATGTTCCTGTTCCCTAACGACAAATTGACGTTGCGTGGACAAAGGTATCATCAGCAGCTCTGACCAACAGCAAATTAACCTTGAGCGGTGGTGATGCGTGCTGGATAGCCGGACAATTCCCTTCGCCCATATATCTGTTCAGCCCCTCATCCATAAATCCAGCAGGAGTTATAAAGATACGGGGCGCTCGATACGGGGCCGTAACTCACGGATAAAACGGTTATAACTTTGCCCAGACATTGGCCAGACAGTCACTAGCTGTAGAACACGGCTGGTGTAGCCCTATCAGACCTGGGTTGAAGTACTATTTGAAATCATTAAATAATTGTAAATACTTTATCTGGGCTTGATTGAGCTTGTCTGGCGCAATGCAACAAATAGAATAGACACAAAACTACAAGCCCCGCCCATCTGGTACTCTAGGCAGGCTAAAGCAAACGCTAAAAGTGTTTAAAAGATTTCAAATAGTATTTGAACCCAGGTCTGGTATGTACTCTAGTAAGGCACCTGTTGTTAATTTAGTGGTAATCTTTCTCTCTGGGTCGGCAGACTCATAACATCATTGTTTAACACCAGTGGAACACAGACACTGCTGTCACCAGAGGCTGCAACCAGAGGGGAGGCGACGAGATATCGGGAATCTAAATGACACCATATTTTGTCATTAAGCGGTGGTGTGACAGCACATTGAACTTTTAAAGTGGTAATCAGTGTTTCCCACTAATATGACATTACAGAGTAGTTCAGCTGCATCAGGGGCCTCTGTGCCCTGCCAAGGAAACATGCTAGCTAGGGAAAACACTGTTGAGGAAGATTGATAGATAGATAAGGGGGGGTTTGTTCCTGTTGATCGCAATCTGTGATCCCACTTTACATTTACATTTTACAGATGCTCTTATCCAGAGCGACTTACAGGAGCAATTAGGATTAATTACCTTGCTCAAGGGCACATCAACAGATTTTTCACCTAGTCGGCTCAGAGATTCAAACTGGCCCAATGCTCTTATAACCACTAGGCTACCTGCCGCCCTGTAAAGAATCGACCAATCTCTTGTTGTTCTTCCCTTTCCAGTACTATCAGGTCTAGCATCCACACTGACAAACAACTCCAAGAGGCTGAGGCTTCACCTTGGGTCTATAGGCCAAGGCCTCACCTTAGGCTTTGGTAGATCATATGATTATCATCTCAATTATCACAATCATTATCGTATGATTATCATGTCATGTCATGTATGATTATCATGTTAATCAAATCGTAAATACATCCATATCTATTATCAACAAAGTGATTCATATTTAAACAATATGATATAAATACTGGGGAGTCGTTATACCTCTGCGTGCATGCGTGAGTTTTTATTCTGCAGAGTGTTGAGAGTAATTGAATGGGGCTTCTAACAGGAGGCATGGGACCAGGTGGGTGTTTTCAAAGGCCATCACTTCCATTGTGATGTTAATCATTGAGATGTAGCAGATTAGCTCCACAAGGCTGGCTCTACTCTCAGTGCATTCAATATTCATGTTCTCATTTTCGGATGATTTGTTTGGGGATGTTATAAAGTAACACATCAAGTTATACTTCACACAGGTACACACAAACACACACACACACACACACACACAATTATTGCCATTAAAACCTTCCATGAATTAACACAAAGGCTCCATTTTTAGAGCATAAACTGATCCATTGAACTGGTCTTGTACTACAGTATATTGAGCGTTGAACATACTGTTTTCCTGTGTTTTCCGTAGGGAACTGGTAAATGTGGATGTGCACACATCACTAGAATGAGATTCTATTTCTATGGATGTGCAGATGTAGTTTGATGTACCTAATTGTGCATTACACTGGTGTCCACTCTGCAAACCATCTCAATAAAGATGTAACTTGATGATGCTATGGGCCGTTGAGCAGAGAGATTTTTCCACCTTGCCGACTCTGGGATTTTAACCAGAGACCTTTCGGTTAGTGGCCCAACGCTCTTAACCGCTAGGCTACCTGCCGCACGCACACGTGCACATGCACAGACACATACATACACACACAGATACACACACACAGATACATACACACACATAACCTAACACCTAACCTAACTAACCACACACTCACACATACTACACTGACACTCCAACACACACACACGGACACACACAAAACGGACACACACGTGCATATTGACGCCACACACACACATACATTCACATTCCTTCACACTCTTCACATAGGTTGCTGCTACTCTGTTTATTATCAATGCATAGTCACTTTACCTCTACCTACATGTACATATTACCTCAATTACCTCGACTAACCTGTACCCCCGCACATTGACTCGGTACCGGTACCCCCTGTATATAGCCTCGCTACTGTTATTTTATTGTGTTACTATTTGTCGTTTAGTTTATTTAGCACATTTTTCTTACTTACTTTTTAAAAACTCTGCATTGTTGGTTAAGGGCTCGTAAGTAAGCATTTCACGGTAAGGTCTACACCTGTTGTATTCGCCACATGTGACAAATACATGTTGATTTGATTTGATTTGACACACACACTGTGAGCCATGTAAAGATTATATTAAGATAACTTAACAATCAGCCTTTCTCTGGACAGCTAAAGAAACCACAGCACATCTGTGATGGAACACAGGCTCTCTGTAATGTGTTGCAGTGGGAAGCGCACAATATGTTACACAGAGGTGTTGTGCATACAGTGTAGACTCTACACGCAACACAATGTTGAACTGTTAGGATGCAGTGACTAGACAAAGTTACCCTTTACAACTGAGGTCAGCATGAGGGTGAATGTTGCCCAGAGACACAATTGACTTGTTCACTTCTAATCTAGATTTAAGTTACAGTGAGGACATATCTCTAGTTTAAACTGACAGATTTTGATGGGGATTTTTATATTATGTTACTTAGATTGACGCACGGGTACGTCAACAGACTCTTAAGGATTAAACTGCCTTTAAACATCAATAAGGTATTCCCCTGATTCTTTTTTTCAACGGGCACATTATGTGGTCAGTCCTCCTGACACAGATCTTCTGTGCGCCTTGGTAAGACTGGGGTCCTCCCTGGGAGACGGATAGCTCTGACACTGGTCTGAGATAGCCTGGCCGGGTGAACAGAACACTCCCCTCCAGCAGCAGCAGGCCAGGGTTGGGAATGGGGCTGGCCTTATAAGGCAGTGGAGGGGGTGATTCTCTTCTTGTTGCTGCTTCATTAGTCAGAAACACAGAGCAGAGCTGGAGCTGCCAGTGACTCACCTACACAGGCCAAGTTGATACAAATACTCAATTAAAACAAAGGGGAATGGCCTTATTCTATGTACAATGGGCTTCACCTTGATGGTCATCATTACCTCAGGTAAGGTTGTGAGGCCCAACAGAGCCCTATCTACAGCTCCCTCCATAGAGCCCCATATTCCAGACCCTGGCTGTGAGTCACACTGTCTGCCAGTCTAATACCTTTCATCATCACAATGACTTCTCATGGGTGGCTTGATGGGGACTTGATGGTGCCTCCTAAACCATGCAGTTGGGAGGGGGGCCAGCGAGGTGAGGGGGAGACAGAACGCCAGCGCCACCATTACCCTGAGAATCCTGAATGAGGACGCTTGTGTTATATGCAGAGGTGGAAGGTGGGGAGTAGAGAGCAGAGTGCGGAGGACGAGTGATTAAAGACAGTCAAAAGGAAGGGGGAGGGAAAGGAGGGAGGGAGGGAGGGAGGGAAGAGAGGGTAGATTGGTAGTGGTCTCTCTCTCGCTATTTTTCCCTGCCCTTGCAATGCAGCAGGTCTCCCAGGAGAGGTGTGTTGACAACAAAGGGTGGAAGGAGAGAGGAAGGAAGGTTGGGAGGGAGTGAGGAAGGAAGGAAGGAAGGAAGGAAGGAAGGAAGGAAGGAAGGAAGGAAGGAAGGAAGGAAGGAAGGAAGGAAGGAAGGAAGGAAGGAAGGAGGGAGGGAGGGAGGGAGGGAGGGAGGGAGGGAGGGAGGGAGGGAGGGAGGGAGGGAGGGAGGAGGGAGGGAGGGAGGGAGGAGGAGGAAGGAAGGAGGGAGGAAGGAGGATGGAAGGAGGGAGGAAGGAGGGAGGAAGGAGGGAACACTGTGGATAGTATACTGTACATACTGCTAGCCCACACAGCCAGTGCTGTATTCATAAAGCATCTTAGAGTAGGAGTGCTGATCTAGTACAGAAACCAAATAATTTGATAGTGGTACAGTGGGGGAAAAAAGTATTTAGTCAGCCACCAATTGTGCAAGTTCTCCCATTTAAAAAGATGAGAGAGGCCTGTAATTTTCATCATAGGTACACGTCAACTATGACAGACAAATTGAGGGAAAAAAATCCAGAAAATCACATTGTAGGATTTTTTATGAATTTATTTGCAAATTATGGTGGAAAATAAGTATTTGGTCACCTACAAACAAGCAAGATTTCTGGCTCTCACAGACCTGTAACTTCTTCTTTAAGAGGCTCCTCTGTCCTCCACTCGTTACCTGTATTAATGGCACCTGTTTGAACTTGTTATCAGTATAAAAGACACCTGTCCACAACCTCAAACAGTCACACTCCAAACTCCACTATAGCCAAGACCAAAGAGCTGTCAAAGGACACCAGAAACAAAATTGTAGACCTGCACCAGGCTGGGAAGACTGAATCTGCAATAGGTAAGCAGCTTGGTTTGAAGAAATCAACTGTGGGAGCAATTATTAGGAAATGGAAGACATACAAGACCACTGATAATCTCCCTCGATCTGGGGCTCCACACAAGATCTCACACTGTGGGGTCAAAATGATCACAAGAACGGTGAGCAAAAATCCCAGAACCACACGGGGGGACCTAGTGAATGACCTGCAGAGAGCTGGGACCAAAGTAACAAAGCCTACCATCAGTAACACACTACGCCGCCAGGGACTCAAATCCTGCAGTGCCAGACGTGTCACCCTGCTTAAGCCAGTACATGTCCAGGCCCGTCTGAAGTTTGCTAGAGTGCATTTGGATGATCCAGAAGAGGATTGGGAGAATGTCATATGGTCAGATGAAACCAAAATAGAACTTTTTGGTAAAAACTCAACTCGTCGTGTTTGGAGGACAAAGAATGCTGAGTTGCATCCAAAGAACACCATACCTACTGTGAAGCATGGGGGTGGAAAAATCATGCTTTGGGGCTGTTTTTCTGCAAAGGGACCAGGACGAGTGATCCGTGAAAAGGAAAGAATGAATGGGGCCATGTATCGTGAGATTTTGAGTGAAAACCTCCTTCCATCAGCAAGGGCATTGAAGATGAAACGTGGCTGGGTCTTTCAGCATGACAATGATCCCAAACACACCGCCCGGGCAACGAAGGAGTGGCTTCGTAAGAAGCATTTCAAGGTCCTGGAGTGGCCTAGCCAGTCTCCAGATCTCAACCCCATAGAAAATCTTTGGAGGGAGTTGAAAGTCTATGTTGCCCAGCGACAGCCCCAAAACATCACTGCTCTAGAGGAGATCTGCATGGAGGAATAGGCCAAAATACCATCAACAGTGAGTGAAATCCTTGTGAAGACTTACAGAAAACGTTTGACCTGTGTCATTGCCAATATATTTTTTTACACATATATAACCCCTTATTTTTGTTGGCACAAAACTACCTCCATACTTCCATTCATTTATATGGGTTACCTTTAGACAAGTCCCGCGATACTTGTGGGGGTCGTAGAGCAAAACGGAGAACAGAAAACGTTTGACCTGTGTCATTGCCAACAAAGGGTATATAACAAAGTATTGAGAAACTTTTGTTATTGACCAAATACTTATTTTCCACCATAATTTGCAAATAAATTCATTAAAAATCCTACAATGTGATTTTCTGGAGATAAAAAATCTCATTTTGTCTGTCATAGTTGACGTGTACCTATGATGAAAATTACAGGCCTCTCTCATCTTTTTAAGTGGGAGAACTTGCACAATTGGTGGCTGACTAAATACTTGTTTTCCCCACTGTATGTTCATAACACGCACCACAGAGGGCTTGTGAAAACCCCATAATAAGCCCCTGATGATGAGTGCATGGGAGGCCAGCCTGATGAGCAGACCCACACGTTTTAAATACTTTATTTGAATCCACAAATCATAGTACAGTTGAGAAGGATTCAAACATTTAAAAGACACGGATATCTGGACACTTATAGATACAGAAACACATTTTTCTTCATAAAGCTAGACTGCCCATCAGTGGTGACACAGAGCAGTCCTTGCTAGCTGCTTTGCCTTTGTCCTATACAATGCAATCAGAAGGCCACGTACTCAGCCTATGTACAGTACATGGCAGAGACTCCCAAATAGCAGCACCACAAGTATGCACTGATTACCAAGGCTGTTCATGCGTGACACAAGGGGCTGGTATTTCAGCGATTGGGCAGCAAAGGTCTGCTCCATATAGGAGTCAAAAGAGCAACCCACTTCCAAAATGAGTACCTTCCTCCAGTGTCCCCCCACAAAAACAATATCTGGCATATTCGGTATACAAGAAAACACATTATCATCAACATCAAACAAGGCTCCTCTGACAAGAGGATGTTTGTGAATATGCACTGATGATGGTACTGCCTGGTTCACCTCACTAGTCGTAATACATTTAGATACATTGCTTAAATGCATGTAATGCCTTAAAATGTATTCCTGAAATGCATGTACATACATTTGCATCTTTGCTCAAATGCATGTAATGGCTGACAATATTCCAGAAATTAATGGCTATGACATCTAGTCTACAGGGTGGCCAAAGCAGTTCCTCATTCGGCTTCTTAAATTACTCTTTACGTATTGATCAATGGAGATCATTTTTTTGGCCACCAAGAAAAAACGTTGTCAGTGATACAGTGAGGGAAAAAAGTATTTGATCCCCTGCTGATTTTGTACGTTTGCCCACTGACAAAGAAATGATCAGTCTATAATTTTAATGGTAGGTTTATTTGAACAGTGAGAGAAAGAATAACAACAACAAAATCCAGAAAAACGCATGTCAAAAATGTTATAAATTTATTTGCTTTTTAATGAGGGAAATAAGTATTTAACCCCTCTGCAAAACATGACTTAGTACTTGGTGGCAAAACCCTTGTTGGCAATCACAGAGGTCAGACGTTTCTTGTAGTTGGCCACCATAAATTGATTTGCATTTTAATGAGGGAAATAAGTATTTGACCCCCTCTCAATCAGAAAGATTTCTGGCTCCCAGGTGTCTTTTATACAGGTAACGAGCTGAGATTAGGAGCACACTCTTAAAGGGAGTGCTCCTAATATTAGCTTGTTACCTGTATAAAAGACACCTGTCCACAGAAGCAATCAATCAATCAGATCTTGTCAATGATCTCAAGGCAGCTGGGACCATAGTCACCAAGAAAACAATTGGTAACACATTACGCCGTGAAGGACTGAAATCCTGCAGCGCCCGCAAGGTCCCCCTGCTCAAGAAAGCACATATACAGGCCTGTCTGAAGTTTGCCAATGAACATCTGAATGATTCAGAGGAGAACTGGGTGAAAGTGTTGTGGTCAGATGAGACCAAAATCGAGCTCTTTGGCATCAACTCAACTCGCCGTGTTTGGAGGAGGAGGAATGCTGCCTGACCCCAAGAACACCATCCCCACTGTCAAACATGGAGGTGGAAACATTATGCTTTGGGGGTGTTTTTCTGCTAAGGGGACAGGACAACTTCACCGCATCAAAGGGACGATGGACGGGGCCATGTACCGTCAAATCTTGGGTGAGAACCTCCTTCCCTCAGCCAGGGCATTGAAAATGGGTCGTGGATGGGTATTCCAGCATGACAATGACCCAAAACACACGGCCAAGGCAACAAAGGAGTGGCTCAAGAATAAGCACATTAAGGTCCTGGAGTGGCCTAGCCAGTCTCCAGACCTTAATCCCATAGAAAATCTGTGGAGGGAGCTGAAGGTTCGAGTTGCCAAACGTCAGCCTCGAAACCTTAATGACTTGGAGAAGATCTGCAAAGAGGAGTGGGACAAAATCCCTCCTGAGATGTGTGCAAACCTGGTGGCCAACTACAAGAAACGTCTGACCTCTGTGATTGCCAACAAGGGTTTTGCCACCAAGTACTAAGTCATGTTTTGCAGAGGGGTCAAATACTTATTTCCCTCTTTAAAATGCAAATCAATTTATAACATTTTCGACATGCGTTTTTCTGGATTTTTTTGTTGTTATTCTGTCTCTCACTGTTCAAATAAACCTACCATTAAAATTATAGACTGATCATGTCTTTGTCAGTGAGCAAACGTACAAAATCAGCAGGGAATCAAATACTTTTTCCCCTCACGGTATAATTGTAATTGTGATGGTAAGTTTTTTTTTAAATACTTTGATTTCACCTAATTTTAACATTCTGTCACAAAGACCATATGTTCACCTTAATAAAAAACATGTTTTTCCATCTCCAGGAAAAAAAAAAAATATAGTAAGTGCCTCTCTTCAGCTTATTATTATTTTATTTGAGTTTTTATCAATTTAAACAGAAACTATACATCGAAGAACAACGCTCCACAATATGTCAAAGTGTAGGTCTAGGTCTTGTGCTTCCAATAAGTGGTTCTACAGTGGATGGTTAGCAGTGTGTGGGAAGTGATAATTTACCACATCTGGGAAAAATCCACTTGAACAGCCCTCCAACATGTAATACTAGTAAAATCAGCCATAAATCCCCCTGTGACAGGGGGAATGGAAGCTTGTTGTGTGTAACAGGGAGGGGCAATTGAATGCAAGATTCACAAATTTTTTAAACTATATTTCTAGCCTGTCTATTTATGGGTAACAGGGTTGACGTGTTATGCTTGACCCTCTCAGTTTGTCATTACAAAACACCAGGAAATGGCCAAAAAAGGTAGAACTGGCTCACCTGCTTTTACACTATGAATAGACTATTAGATGTTCAATGTTTATTTTGAACTAAATATTTAAAAAGGAATAGTTTCAGTGTATTAAAACGAGAGTTCAGTTCACATAACAGGGTTGACCATAAAATGAGGGGCAGACGTAAATGTACATTTACATTTAAGTCATTTAGCAGACACTCTTATCCAGAGCGACTTACAAATTGGTGCATTCAATTTAGGATAGCCAGTGGGACAACCACCACTGGGGGAGGGGGGGTGTAGAAGGATTACTGTTAAACTATTCCAGGTATTCCTTAAAGAGGTAGGGTTTCAAGTGTCTCCGGAAGGTGGTCAGTGACTCCGCTGTCCTGAATGAATCACTAATCACATTAAATTAATAATAATTTTGAGAAATAACTTTGTCAAAGCAACAAAATAACTAGGGCTTTACAATGATGGTGGAAACGTTGAGTTTGTTGTGGGGTTAGTGGATTAAAATCTTCCTAGACGTCACAGAGGGTGCATGGAGGGACATGTCAAAATGCTGAATTTTAGCACTTTAGCAAGTCTTTATTCATATTGAAAATCTGATTTATTGAATTCTCCATGTGGTCTATATTAAAGGGCACTTCATTTCAGGCTATTCAAATTAAATATTGGTGCATCATTTCTACTTAACATATCAAATGGACGCAAAAGGCACTGATTTCGTGGAACAACCCAGTACAGGTTAAGTTCTGCCCGTTGGACATTGGTTGCAATGCTTTCGTCAAGTTCGATTGTTTATTTGTCATATGCACATGAAAGACACCGTCACACTACATGACCGATAATTGTTGTATCCTTTAAAGGCATATTAGTGCCTTTGGTATGCTTTTGGTATGTACAATGTACAAGTACAATAAAAGTGAATTTTGACAAAATACTGTATATTGTCGCAGCGGCAGCCTATTAGAAGACTTGGAGGCGTGGCTTGTTGGGGGTGTGGCTTAGTGTTTTTTGGACTCCCATGACATGACAATTCATGCCAGTTAATATGCTATGTTGTGTTCTGTGATGAATGTAAGTTTGTACAATGCTTGTTCTTTAGTCTTAGAATTGACAAAGAGTTGTTAAGACAGTCACCATTTTGTTACAATATGATTTGGTGAGTGTTTTATATTTCAGATTCAAATATTTCTTACAAATACATTTAAAATGCATGTTGGAATGTATTTCACAAAACATTGATAAACACATGAAAATATGTTCTAAAATACATGCATTTAACATATATTGTGATATACATTTTAAACACATTCCGTAATATATGTTGGAATGTATTTAACATTTATAAAAAAATATATATAGATACATTGTTTGGCCAATTTTAAATATTTCTCATGTATCCTAAAAATATATATTTTTGAATTTTTACTTTTTCCGTGTTTACGTTGAGTCATTTAGCAGACGCTCTTATCCAGAGAGACTTACAGTTAGTGAGTGCATACATTTTTCATACTTTTTCGTATGAACGGCAAACATTAACAAAATGTGCAACAGACTACATTACATTTTATTAATGTGAGATACACACACACACACACCACTGTGGGCCTGAGATACTCTCAGTGTCACCAATGACATTTCCACAAGAATTGTAGAACCACGTAGGCTCTTAAAATGAGATCTCTTTACTTCACTTCACTTCCCCATCAGACTGCTATCAGTCCTATTTGGAATATCAAAATAACAACCCGCAGCAAACTCTGAAATTGAGGAGATTGAGGAACGGCATTGTGTAAATTGGAGCTTGTTTGGCGCAATGCCATCTCTCTCTCTCTTCTTCTGTCTCTCTGTACAGATTTCACTGTCAGCCCTCCTTCTCTCCTGAACACCATGTCTGTCTGTAGGAGATGTGCTATTGTGTGGCCTCTCTCTCTCTCTCTCTCTCTCTCTCTCTCTCTCTCTCTCTCTCTCTCTCTCTCTCTCTCTCTATCTCTATCTATCTCTCTCTCTCTCTCTCTCTCTCTCTCTCTCTCTCTCTCTCTCTCTCTCTCTCTCTCTCTCTCTCAGTGAGCTGTGTTCTATCTGTCTCTCTGTACTGCTGGGCTCAGCAGGGGTGGAGGAACACGCCGCATGCACCAGTCCACATTGCCATGGCAACCTCACAGCCTGGCATTCAAGGAGTTGGCAGTGAAGAGGAGAGAAAGAGAGAGAGGGAGAGAGAGAGAGAGAGAGAGAGAGAGAGAGAAAAAAGAGAGAACCATAATATCAGTGACGTGCAGTCAGGGTAGGCAGTACTTACCCTGTGATAAATAAAAAAAAGCTGTTATAAAAAGCAAAATAAAAAAGACAAATATAAAATGAATTGGAATTATTTTTTTGTTATTTTACATTTACATTTTAGTAAATGTGAGTGCATAATTTTTTTTTTTTCATACTGTTATCTAATGTTTTTTCTCGATTCTGGTGTTAATTATGCTCAAAATCAAAACATTTACTAAAACTGCATCAAAACCTCAAGAAAGGCACCTTACTTACCATCCATCCATTCATTCAAATCGTTGACTCGCATGGCCGTTCCTGACTCCAATCACTTTTGATTGGGCTCCCGAGTGGCGCAGCGGTCTAAGGCACTGCATCTCAGTGCTTGAGGCGTCACTACAGACCCCCTGGTTCAATTCCAGGCTTTATCACAAACGGCCGTGATTGGGAGTCCCATAGGGCGGCGCACAATTGGCCCAGCGTCGTCCGGGTTTGGCTGGTGTAGGCCGTCATTGTAAATAAGAAGTTGTTAACTGACTTGCCTAGTTAAATAAAGGTAAAATACATTTTAAAAATGGACAGGGTCAGCATAGGCCTCACTGTTTTGCCTAGTTTCGTTCGTTGCATTGTCCCAATTTCATATTTTGCACATGCGTATTACCTAAACATGTTGTGTGGGTAAGCCTGGGGTAAGCTCTGCACATTTGGGCATGTACATCATTTGGCGCTCGCATCCCTCGAACTGAACGAAGATAGCTAGCTAGCAAAAACAACCTGACAAATGGACACTATACTGAACTTCAAACTATTTCCGAAGTCGGATTTCCAAGGAAAACTTTGGAAGAATTGTAAATCCATTGTGAACAGTTAATAGCCTATGTCACATCTGTTGTATGGTGAACTTGGGCTTCATCAAGGTTTATTTGTGAGTAAATCTGGCTTTGATAATAGCCAGTGCTACCCAGCCACCAACCTCACTGAACGTCAATGTATAACATCAACAAAGCACTTACATTGTGCTGTAAGCCCTAAACTGCATCAGTTAATTTTAGTTTCTTCCCAACATTTTTAGGATACATGGTTTAATGCAGGGGTATCAAACTCCCGGGGGCCACATTCAGTCTTCAACGAGGTCTGGAGGGCCGCACTAAAAATTGGTTATATTTCCACGCCAACAAAATTGGCAAATATATCGTCCTCTATCCATCGTTTTTTGATTTTGCGATGCTCCCTGACTGTCTAGCTTTCATTTCGGTGATTATTAGCGAGCTGGACACAGTCAAGAAACTGTATGAGGTCCATTATCATTTCTACACAGTTTCGATTTGGTTTTAGTCATTTAAAAGTATATTGAAATCGTTCCCCCGCGGGCTGTATGTTTGACACCATGGTTTAATGTGAGCTCACATAATGAAATAGAATCCATCAGTTGAGCCAACAAACATTTGAAAGAACAAATATTTCCCAATTGTCTCTTTACAGTATTGTGTTATGGATATAATCTCTTGCTGTCATTGCCAAGTCCCAACTAATCTACTACACTGAACAAAAATATAAACGCAACATGTAAAGTGTTGGTCCCATGTTTCATGAGCTGAAATAAAAGATCCCAGACATTTTCCATACGCATAAAAAGCTTATTTCTCTCAAATGTTGTGCACAAATGTGTTTACATCCCTGTTAGTGAGCATTTCTCCTTTGCCAAGATAATCCATCCACCTGACAGGTGTGGCATATCAAGAATCTGATTAAACTGCATGATCATTACACAGGTGCACCTTGTGCTGGGGACAATAAAAGGCCACTTAAATGTGCAGTTTTGTCACACAACACAATGACACAGATGTCTCAAGTTTTGAGGGAGCTTGCAATTGGCATGCTGACTGCAGGAATGTCCACCAGAGCTGTTGCCAGATAATTTAATATTCATTTCTCCAACGTCGTTTTAGAGAATTTGGCAGTATGTCCAACCGGCCTCACAATCGCAGACCACATGTATGGCGTCATGTGGGCGAGCGGTTTGCTGATGTCAACATTGTGAACAGCGTGCCCCATGGTGGCGTTGGGGTTATGGTATGGGCAGGCATAAGCTACGGACAATGAACACAATTACATTTTATCGATGGCAATTTGAATGCACAGAGATACCGTGACGACATCCATTGTCTTGCCATTCTTCCACCGCCATTACCTCAGGTTTCAGCATGATAATGCACAGCCCCATGTCGTAAGGATCTGTACACAATTCCTGGAAGCTGAAAATGTCCCAGTTCTTCCATGGCCTGCATACTCACCAGACATGTCACCCATTGAGCATGTTTGGGATGCTCTGGATTGATGTGTATGACAGCATGTTCCAGTTCCTGCCAATATCCAGCAACTTCGCACAGCCATTGAAGAGGAGTGGGACAACATTCCACAGACCACAATCAATAGCCTGATCAACTCTATGTGAAGGAGATGTGTCGCTCTGCATGAGGCAAATGGTGGTCACACCAGATATTGACTGGTTTTCTGATCCACGCCCCTACCTTTTTTTAAGGTATCTGTGATCAACAGATGCACATCTGTATTCCCAGTCGTGAAATCCATAGATTAGGGCCTAATTAATTAATTTCAATTGACTGATTTCCTTATATGAACTGTAACTCAGTAAAATCTTTGAAATTGTTGCATGTTGCATTTATATTTTGGTTCAGTATACATCTCTCCATTATAGCATCTGTTCATTTGAGTATCCCAATGCATTACAAGCTGTAGATTTTGGCTTTGTATCCATTATCAATTCCACAGCATTGAAGATCCCTGTTTCAAATGAATACAGCTGCAGGAAAATGTTGCAACTCTAGAGAGCCTTGAAAGCATTTTGACATCTAGTTGTCAATCTACTCTTCCATGCAGGATAAACAATGTTTCTATTCTCTCCATTTCACTCTCCAAGCGCCACACCTGCTCTCTCAATCTCTACCAATGGACTAAAGTACTAGGGAATTGTTTTCATGGTCTGTCATTTATGCTAAAACAGGTCTTTCTAAAGCACGCCACTTACAACTTTCTTTTTCAGCCTTCTTTCAAACACAAAGGCAATCTCAGAAGACCTTAATGTCATGGATTCAGCCGAGGCTGCCCCTCCTCCTTGCTCGCGCAGGCTTCGGCGTTCGTCGTCACCGGAGTACTAGCTGCTACCGATCCATGTATCTATGTTCGACTTGTTTTGTCTTTATTGGTCACACCTGTTTCCCATTATGTAGTTATGTCTCCCCTATTTAACCCTCTGTCTCACACTGTGTGTTGTGTGTGTTTGTTCATGTTTCGGCTGTCGTTAGTGTGCGGGTTTGTTCCCTCCCTGCGTGGAGGTTGTTGTTCTTCCTTTTACCTTTGAGTAAAGTACGCCTTCTGATTAGCTCTGTGTCCTGCGCCTGACTTCACCTACCGCATTACACTGACGCCTTGACAGAAACACACACCATCTACATGGAGTCAGCAGGTACAGCGATGCCACCCGGATCGATGGAGGAACGCGTCCAACAACAAGCGGCCATGATCCAGGCTCTCGGCACCGCCATGTAACGAGTTGTGAACACTATGGAGCGATGGGAGAGAGGAGGCATCCCTATACCTCCTCCGATTACACCACCACCCACCCCGATGTCCATCGCTTCACCTTCTGGGTCCAGTGGGATTCGGCTCTCGCTCCCGAGGGCTTATGACGGTACAGCTGCCGGGTGTCAGGGTTTTCTGCTCCAGGTAGAGCTCTACCTGGCAACCATCCACCCGGCTCACTCGGGATACGAGAGCGTGTCCGCCCTCATCTCCTGTCTGTCCGGTAAAGCGCTGGAGTGGGCCAACACCGAGTGGGGGGGAATAGACGCCGCAACTGTAAGCTATGCAGAGTTTACCCGCCGCTTTAGGGCGGTATTTGATCATCCACCAGAGGGGAGAGCGGTGGGTGAGCGTCTATTCCACCTCAGACAGGGGAAGAGGAGCGCGCAGGAATTTGCACTGGACTTTCGGACTCTGGCTGCCAGCGCAGGATGGATTGAGAGGACCCTCATCGACCATTACCGTTGCAGCTTGAGGGAGGACGTTCGTCAGGAATTGGCCTGCAGGGACACCAACCTAAACCTGGACCAACTGGTGGATATGTCTATTCGACTGGATAACCTGTTGGCTACCCGCAGACGTCCTGATCAGGGGCTGTCCATTCCATCCCCCAGCACCTCCGACCCTACCCCTATGGAGCTCGGAGGTGCTGCTATGAGGGAGACTGGTAGAGGGGCCGTCCCCTGCACCAACTGTGGCCGCAGAGGACACACTGCTGGTCGGTGCTGGGGAGGGCCTTCAAGGAGTCGAGGCAGTAGGCAGCGCACTGATGAACCGTCTCAGGTGAGTAGGCACCCAACTCACCCAGAGCTCCCTGTTGCGCATATGTGTATTAATGTTGTGTTTCCCGAGTTTTCTTCTCATTCCCTGCATAAGGCGCTAGTAGATTCAGGCGCAGCTGGGAACTTTATTGATCGTCAGTTTATCCGTACGTTAGGGATTCCTATTGTGCCAGTCGATGTGCCCTTCCCTATCAATGCCCTAGATAGTCGCCCTTTAGGGTCAGGTCTGATTAGGGAGGTCACAGCGCCACTCTGGATGAAGACGCAGGAGGGGCATGAGGAAATAATTAGTCTATATCTGATTGATTCTCCTGCGTTTCCCGTGGTGTTGGGGCTTCCCTGGTTAACTTCTCATGACCCCACTATTTCATGGCAACAGAGGGCTCTCAAGGGATGGTCAAGTCAGTGCTTGGGGAGGTGTGTAGGTGTTTCCGTAGGGTCAACTACGGTGGAAAGTCCAAACCAGGTTACCACCATGCACATTCCGCCTGAATATGCCGATTTGGCTCTCGCCTTCTGTAAGAAGAAGGCGACTCAATTACCACCCATCGACAGGGGGATTGTGCGATAAACCTCCAGGTAGGCGCTGCGCTTCCCCTGAGTCACGTGTATCCTCTGTCACAGGAGGAGACGGCGGCTATGGAAACATATGTCACCGAATCTCTGAGACAGGGATACATTCGGCCGTCCACTTCCCCTGTGTCATCAAGTTTATTTTTTGTGAAGAAGAAGGATGGTGGCTTACGCCCGTGCATTGACTACCGTGGTCTAAATCAGATCACAATAAAATACAGCTATCCATTACCTCTGATTGCGAGTATGACGGAGTCATTGCACGGGGCACGCTTCTTCACTAAATTGGATCTCAGGAGCACATACAACCTGGTGCGTATCCGGGAGGGAGATGAGTGGAAGACGGCATTTATGTCACGCCCTGACTCAGGGCACTCTTATATGTTGAGTCAGGGTGTGTATATTCCTTGTTGTGCTTTTTCTATGTGTGGGATCTAGTATGTATAGTTCTATGTTGGCCGGTGTGGTTCCCAATCAGAGGCAGCTGTCGCTCGTTGTCTCTGATTGGGGCCATACTTAGGCAGCCTATTGGCACTGTCTAGTTGTGGGATCTTGTTCCGGTTAAGGTTTGTTGTATCTACCTTAGGACTTCACGTTTCATTTCGTTTATTGTTTTGTTGTGTGTTTATTAAGTTTAATAAACATGTACGTAAATCACACTGCGCCTTGGTCTGTCCCGTCATTCAACGAACGTGACAGAAGATCCCACCAAACAAGGACCAAGCAGCGTGCCGAGAAGGAGCAAACGCCTGGGACTCAACAGGAGGTAACATTAGTAGATGTCCTCCTCGGTTGGGGGAGAATTACAGAGGAGGAGGCCGTCCGTTATCGGAAGGCGATGAAGGAGGAAGCCCGGGTAGGAGAGGAGAAACGGCACCAACAGTGCCGACAACGGAGACCCGAGAGGCAACCCCAAGAAAAAATTTGGGGGGGGCACACGGTGTGGACGATGAGGCAGCAGGAGGCCGTGAAAGGGCGCATCTGCAGGTTAGGAGAGGAGGCCACCATGTTACGGGGGCTGTTGGCTCAGAGGGAGCAGGAGTTATTCGGTCAGAGGGAGGCGCTACAGGAGGCTAAAAGGGAGAAGGAAAAAGTAGAGGCACGGCGAGAGGAGCTGGTTAGGCAGCAGAAGGAGCGGGGGTTAATAAAAGAAACCAGTCCTGCTCCTCGCACCAAGGAAGTGGTGCGCGTTCCCAGTCCAGCCCGGCCTGTTCCTGCTCCTCGCACCAAGCCAGTGGTGCGCGTCGCCAGCCCGGCCCGGCCTGTTCCTGCTCCTCGCACCAAGCCTGTGGTGCGCGTCGCCTGTCCGGCCCGGCCTCTTCCTGCTCCTCGCACCAGGCCTGTGGTGCGCGTCACCAGCCCGGCCCGGCCTGTTCCTGCTCCTCGCACCAAGCCAGTGGTGCGCGTCGCCAGCCCGGCCCGGCCTGTTCCTGCTCCTCGCACCAAGCCAGCGGTGCGCGTCGCCAGCCCGGCCCGGCCTGTTCCTGCCCCTCGCACCAAGCCAGCGGTGCGCGTCGCCAGCCCGGCCCGGCCTGTTCCTGCCCCTCGCACCGAGCCAGCGGTGCGCGTCGCCAGCCCGGCCCAGCCTGTTCCTGCCCCTCGCACCAAGCCAGTGGTGCGCGTCGCCAGCCCGGCCCGGCCTGTTCCTGCTCCTCGCACCAAGCCAGTGGTGCGCGTCGCCAGCCCGGCCCGGCCTGTTCCTGCTCCTCGCACCAAGCCAGTGGTGCGCGTCGCCAGCCCGGCCCGGCCTGTTCCTGCTCCTCGCACCAAGCAAGTGGTGCGCGTCGCCAGTCCGGCCCGGCCTGTTCCTGCTCCTCGCACCAAGCTAGTGGTGCGTGTGTCCAGTCCGGCACAGCCCGTGCCCGTTCCACCGGTGCCTGGTCCAGTACCAGTCAGCGGCTCTACTCCAGAGCCAGAGCAGTCCGCTCCACCGGGGTCCAGTCCAGCTCCGGCCAGCGGTTCCACTCCGGAGCCAGAGCAGTCCGCTCCACCGGTGCCTGATCCAGCTCCGGTCAGCTGCTCCACTCTGGAGCCAGAGCAGTCCGCTCCACCGGTGCCTGATCCAGCTCCGGTCAGCTGCGCCACTCCGGAGCCAGAGCAGTCCGCTCCACCGGGATCCAGTCCAGCCCCGGTCAGCGGCTCCACTCCGGAGCCAGAGCAGTCCGCTCCACCGGTGCCTGATCCAGCTCCGGTCAGTGGCTCCACTCCTGAGCCAGAGCAGTCCGCTCCACCGGTGCCCTGTCCAGCTCCGGTCAGCGGCTCCAGTCCAGACCATGACGTCAGCCCCTCTCCAGGTTTGGTGTCTCCCACACCAGGGTCCAGACAGGGCCTGGCGTATCGTGGGAGGAAGGAGAGGGGAAGCAGCATGCCGAGGTCCAGACCAGACCAGGGGCACAACAGGGAGGCGGAGAGTGAGAGGTCGTCACGCCCCGAGCTGGATCCGCCTCCGAGGCGGAATGCCCACCCGGCCCCTACCCTGTTATGTTTATGTTGTGCAGTCGGAGTCCGCACCTTTGGGGGGGGGGGGGTACTGTCACGCCCTGACTCAGGGGACTCTTATATGTTGAGTCAGGGTGTGTATATTCCTTGTTGTGCTTTTTCTATGTGTGGGATCTAGTATGTATAGTTCTATGTTGGCCGGTGTGGTTCCCAATCAGAGGCAGCTGTCGCTCGTTGTCTCTGATTGGGGACCATACTTAGGCAGCCTGTTGGCACTGTCTAGTTGTGGGATCTTGTTCCGGTTAAGGTTTGTTGTATCTACCTTAGGACTTCACGTTTCGTTTCGTTTATTGTTTTGTCGTGTGTTTATTAAGTTTAATAAACATGTACGTAAATCACACTGCGCCTTGGTCTGTCCCGTCATTCAACGAACGTGACACTATGAGTACCTCGTCATGCCATACGGTTTGATGAATGCTCCTTCAGTCATCCAATCTTTTGTTGATGAGATTTTCCGGGACCTGCATGGACAGGGTGTAGTGGTGTATATTGATGACATTCTCATATACTCTGCTACACGGGCCGAGCATGTGTCCCTGGTGTGTCAGGTGCTTGGTAGATTGTTGGAGCATGACCTGTATGTGAAGGCCGAGAAATGTCTGTTCTTCCAAGAGTCCATCTCCTTCCTAGGACACCGCCTGTCCGCGTCAGGTGTGGAGATGGAGATTAACCGCATTTCGGCCATGCGCAATTGGCAGACTCCAACCACGGTGAAGGAGGTGCAGCGATTCTTGGGTTTTGCCAATTACTACCGGAGGTTTATCCGGGGCTTTGGGCAGGTTGCGGCTCCCATTACCTCCTTGCTAAAGGGAGGACCGGTGCGTCTGCAGTGGTCAGCTGAGGCGGACAGGAGGTGGATGCGTCCGAGGCTGGGATTGGAGCTGTACTGTCTCAGCGCTCGGGTACGCCACCAAAACTCTGCCCCTGTGCTTTCTTTTCTAAGAAGCTCAGTCCGGCGGAGCGCAATTATGATGTGGGGGACCGGGAGCTGTTAGCTGTGGTTCAAGCTCTGAAAGTGTGGAGGTATTGGCTTGAGGGGGCTAAACACCCTTTTCTCATTTTGACTGACCATCGTAACCTGGAGTACATCTGGGCGGCGAGGAGGTTGAACCCATGTCAGGCAAGGTGGGCCATGTTCTTCACTCGTTTTGTGTTTACTCTCCCTTACAGACCACGTTCCCAGAACGCTAAGGCAGACGCCCTGTCCCGACTGTATGACACAGAGTAGAGGTCCATTGAGCCCACTCCCATACTCCCGGCGTCGTGTCTGGTGGCACCGGTGGTGTGGGAGGTTGATGCGGACATTGAGCGGGCGTTACGTACCAAGCCCACACCCCCCCAGTGTCCAGAGGGTCGGATGTACGTGCCGCTCGAGGTTCGTGATCGATTGATCTATTGGGCTCACACGTCACCCTCCTCTGGTCATCCTGACATCGGTCGGACAGTGCACTGTTTTAGTGGGAAGTACTGGTGGCCCACTTTAGCAAAGGACGTGAGAGTTTATGTTTCCTCCTGCTCGGTGTGCGCCCAGACACCTAGACACCTGCCCAGAGGGAAATTACAACCCCTACCTGTTCCACAACGGCCGTGGTCCCACCTATCGGTGGATTTTGTGACGGACCTTCCCCCCTCACAAGGGAACACCACGATCCTTGTCATTGTGGATCGGTTTTCGAAGGCCTGCCGTCTCATTCCTATGCCAGGTCTTCCTACAGCCCTACAAACTGCTGAAGCCCTGTTTACACACGTCTTCCGGCACTACGGGGTACCTGAGGATATTGTATCGGATCGGGGTCCCCAGTTCACCTCAAGAGTCTGGAGGGCGTTCATGGAACGTCTGGGGGTCTCGATTAGCCTTACCTCAGGTTTTCAACCCGAGAGTAATGGGCAGGTGGAGAGAGTTAACCAGGATGAGGGTAGGTTTCTGAGGTCCTATTGCCAGGACCAGCAGGGGGAGTGGTCGGGTTATATCCCCTGGGCAGAGATAGCCCAAAACTCACTCCGCCACTCCTCTACTAACCTTACGCCTTTCCAGTGTGTGTTAGGTTATCAGCCGGTCCTGGCACCTTGCCATCAGAGCCAGATCGAGGCTCCTGCAGTGGATGAGTGGTTTCGGCGCTCGGAAGAGACCTGGAACGCTGCTCATGTACACCTGCAGCGGGCAATCAGGTGACAAAAGGCGAGCGCCGATCGCCACCGCAGTGAGGCCCCGGTGTATGCACCGGGGGACCGGGTCTGGCTCTCGACCCGAAACTTGCCCCTTCGCCTGCCCTGCCGGAAGCTGGGTCAGCGGTTTGTGGGGCCATTTAAAGTCCTGAGGAGATTGAACAAGGTTTGTTATAGGTTACAACTTCCTATTAATTACCGTATTAACCCCTCGTTCCATGTGTCTCTCCTCAGGCCGGTAGTAGCTGGTCCACTCCAGGAGTCTGAGGTACGGGAGGTTCATCCGCCCCCACTGGACATCGAGGGGGCTCCGGCGTACTCGGTCCGTTCCATCTTGGATTCGAGACGTCGGGTGGGGGGCCTGCAGTATCTCGTGGAGTGGGAGGGGTACAGTCTGGAGGAACAGTGCTTGGTCCCTAGGAGGGACATCCTCGATCCCTCCATGTTGAGGGATTTCATCCGACCCGCCCTGCTCCGCGTCCTCCTGGCCGTCCCCGAGGCCGGGGTCAGCGCACGGCTGGGGCCGCGCGTCAAGGGGGGGGTTCTGTCACAGATTCAGCCGAGGCTGCTCCTCCTCCTTGCTCGGGCAGGCTTCGGCGTTCGTCGTCACCGGAGTACTAGCTGCTACCGATCCATGTATCTATGTTCGACTTGTTTTGTCTTTATTGGTCACACCTGTTTCCCATTATGAAGTTATGTCTCCCCTATTTAACCCTCTGTCTCACACTGTGTGTTGTGTGTGTTTGTTCATGTTTCGGCTGTCGTTAGTGTGCGGGTTTGTTCCCTCCCTGCGTGGAGGTTGTTGTTCTTCCTTTTACCTTTGAGTAAAGTACGCCTTCTGGTTAGCTGTGTGTCCTGCGCCTGACTTCGCCTTCCGCATTACACTGACGCCTTGACACTTTAACTACAAAAAGCTACAGTGGCCCTTATTGCTTCATTGAGGTACAGCGTCCCAACAGAGAGCCTCGTGGGGTGAAGTTACTACAGGGGGGTACAGATGTCTTCCTTTTTCTCTCTCCCCAAGCTTTAAACCACCACAGGTTCAGATCAGAAACACATTCAGCTGTGCCATCAGATGACAAAAGACAGCAGACTTACAAGCCTTCTAAATTGCCCTGGATTACAGGGTCTGTACAGATAAAGAGATAATTGGATGGATAGAGAGAAAATTGTTGCTAGTCAAGGATGCTATTTTCTTGGTGTTTTTATAATGCCTTTATTTGGATCAAGCCTGTGAAGAGTAGAATATACACGTCTATGCACATGTGCGCGTGGGCACACACACGCAATCACTTACACCCTGCGCACAAACACAAGCATACACACACATGCATACACACACACAGACAGACAACAGCTGCATTGCTTCCTAAACAACTCAACCTTAACTGCAATATCCATACCACTTGAGCCCTGTATTGCCCAATTAGATCATTACCCGCTCAACTGATCAGGCTCAGACAATTTCCTCACATTTCAACCAGGGTGAGAGAAATAGATACGGCATAAAGAGACCTACACGTGTGACCACACACACACACACCCTGTTATTCCCATTTCCTTTCCCCCTATTGATTTGTACTGAACTATCACACAGAGGAGAAATGAGATGAGACTAATGCAAATCCAGAGACGTGCACTACATTCAAACTTCACATGAAAAGTATATATTCACACACACACACGTTAGCATGCACATACAGTACACACAAACAAACACACGCACGCACACTCACACACACACCGTCAAGTCAACCACACATCCATTTGTAGATTGACTCTAGTTGGGAGGAGTAAGGCAGCAGTGAAATGAGAGGCGATCAGGGAGTAAAAACATGATGCTTGTCTCTCATCTCTCTGAACCACTGCATGATCATATGAGGGCAATATGTAATTGCCCATATGGCTCTTCCATGTGTGTCATGATAACTGGGTTGCTTTACCCCTCGAGATGGTCTCTGGTGAGCATGATTAGGAAAAGTGGGTTAGCGGGGGAAGATCAAGAAGAGAGGGCTAGATCAGGTGGTATAAACATGGAAAACAAAACCTTACTGAACTGAACCTCCTCTGTGTCTGTGGCGATCAAGGAAAATGCTAACTATGGATCAATCATAGAACAACCATGGAGCAACCAGTGTAGAAGATTTATAAAAGGTGGATAGTGAGAAAAAAAGAAAAGATACATACAGAGAGATACAGAATGATACCGTCAGATTTGAGACTGACAGTTTGGGATTTTTTACCACAGTTGACAAGGGACAAACAGAAAGTTTAAGCATCTCAACACAACATAGCACAAACAACCTGGAACAGATAGGAAGAAAGAGGTACAGGAAGACTTGCACCAGTCAGAGGACAGTGAACAAATAAATCAACGGAAGAAGACAGATATAAAGAGAAAGAGCAGGAGCTTGAGCAGAGTACACTACACTCCTTTAGGTGACTCATCTACAACTGTCCTGACTGAGGACCAAGACTGAACGTTAACTAAGGTCTGCTAACTTCCACCTTCAACAGTAAAGAAGAGCTATTCAACAGCTTTACATTTACAGTATCTTCTCCAACTAGTCACTAGAACCATAGAGCCACACATTGGTTGATGTACTGTATGTTGATGTACGAAGAGGCCACTAATGGCCCAATAGGTCAGAATCAAGTGTATGTTACAGAGATGGAATTACTTACTGACTAACTAACTGACTGACTGACCATCTGCAGTGCTGAATGGGAGCAGTATGCAGCAGGGCAGGGCAGAGACGGCTGGGAGCTGCAGCAGTAGAAACAGAGTATCTTAAATAATCCCACAGCACCCCTCCATGGCCTGCATACTCACCAGACATGTCACCCATTGAGCATGTTTGGGATGCTCTGGATTGACGTGTACGACAGCATGTTCTAGTTCCTGCCAATATCCAGCAACTTCGCACAGCCATTGAAGAGGAGTGGGACAACATTCCACAGGCCACAATGAACAGCCTGATCAACTCTATGCGAAGGAGATGATTTCCTTATATGAACTGTAAATCAGTAAAAAAATATAAAAGAATATTGCGTTTATATTTTTGTTCAGTGTAACACTAGCACTTGACTTTTTTCCCCCTTACTAGCTCTGACTTTGCTGATAGCTACTTTATTGAGGAAAAATGTACTTAGTATGCCTGTGAGATGTGCTTGTCTCACCTAGCTATCTTACTGTAAGTCATTCTGGATAAGAGCGTCTGCTAAATGACTAAAATGCAAAATAAAAACAGTGATGGCTTTGGAAGCTGGCTGTACTAAATGAGGAGGGGTGGAGCCGTTAGCCAGGGAATCACTGATAACCCAGAGGCTGCAGGCAGCTGCTGCTTCTAATTACACAGGATAACTAGTTTGTGTGTGTGTGTGTGTGTGTGTGTGTGTGTGTGTGTGAGAGAGAGAGAGAGAGTGTGTTTGTACGTACATATCTACGTGCATGTGTCACAAGTAAACTAAGCAAGGTTGCTAACTCAATAGCGAACAAGTAAGATTTAGCAAGAACATTACTGTGAATTAATTGTTTACACTATATACCCTTATCAGGGGTATGGTTTAGGATAAGCATAGCTTTGGTTTGGGTCTTCTCTGGTGGTTACAATCTTCTCTGGTGGTTACAATTTCCCACTAAACATAATTTATATATTAAACAGAGCTATGACGTCCCAAATGGCACCCTATTCTCTATGTAATGCCTTACCTTTGACTAGAGCCCTATGGGTCCTGGTCAAAAGTAGTGCACTAAACAGGGAATAGAGTGCCATTTGGGACTCAGTTGAGAAGTGAGTGAACTTCAGATGATTAGAAGGGATGTAAGGTGCTGGGGTAGACGGAAGGTGACACTGGGCCAGTAATGACTTTTTAATTGCATTTGTCCCCTGAGGAACGCCCATCCACACCATAGGGGAAAAGAGTTTAACTTTAACCCCAAACACAAACATATCTGCCCTTCATGCACAAGTGGGAGGGCAGCAGTGCCTGCTTTCTCTTGATTCAACTCCAGTGTGGATACAATCTGGGTTTTACTTGAGTAAACACTAGCAGATGTGCTCACATGCAAACATTCATGAACTAGCGTAATTTCCAACGCACGCACGCACGCACACACACACAAACACACATGCACACTAATTAGGTGGTTGGTTTATGTTGCTGTGTCATCAGTTTAGCGAGATAGCTCTACTACTACTTAGCTCTAGGAGCCATGTCCTACTGAACTACACATTATTACTGAAGTCGGTTAGGAAGACGGACAGGGGAAAGAGAGTTGGAGTTGGAGAGGGAGACAGGGAGACAGAGAGAGAGAGAGAGAGAGAGAGAGAGAGAGAGAGAGAGAGAGAGAGAGAGAGAGAGAGAGAGAGAGAGAGAGAGAGAGAGAGAGAGAGAGAGAGAGAGAGAGAGAGAGAGAGAGAGAGAGAGAGAGAGAGAGAGAGAGAGAGAGAGAGAGAGAGAGAGAGAGAGAGAGAGAGAGAGAGAGAGAGAGAGAGAGAGAGAGAGAGAGAGAGAGAGAGAGAGAGAGAGAGAGAGAGAGAGAGAGACAGAAGAAAGAGAACATAAATAATTTGAGAGAAAGATAGAGGGGGAGAGAGAAAGAAAAAGAGAAAGAGAGAAGAAAGAGAGGAGAGAGTAGAAATAATTTGAGAGAGAGAAAGAGAGAGAAAGAGAGAGAGTTGACAGAGGAGAGAACAACAACAGGGCTTCATTGTGATGACAGAGTCACAGGGGTTATTGTGTAGAGACGAGGCTTCACATTCCTCCTTCATCTGTCCTCTATCTGATCTGTAATAACATGGATTTACTCAGCCTGGGCCCACACAGATTTCTAATTTACTCAGTATGGACACACCCTTACATGCTAGATAGGAATGTAAGACCCCAGCTAGAGAGACAAAGACCGACATATAGCTAGGTAGATGGAGTGAGTGGTAAATCCTGTCATTTGACCAAATGAGAGAAGAGGGGAAAACAGAGACAGATATACCATTGGACAAATGGATAGATAAGTAAGGAATGATAAAAATACAACCACATCTGTTCTTATACATTAGTCTCATGGCATAGTAAACATTGGCCTCTACAGTGAGCTTACAACAAACAGAAAGAGACTTCTCCCTGCAGGCAATCTGGTCAGTTGATCGTAGTGCAGATCTCTAACAGAGATCACCACCTGCTGTCTTGTCTCTGAGCTGCTCACTAGCTTCTGCTCCTCACCCACCCGACCAACCAACCACCACACTCAAATCCCCCTGGACCAGAGCACACAGCCCAGGGAGGAGTGATGAAGGGGGTGGGGGAGGGGAGGAGAAGAGGGACTTAGGGAGAGGGAAAGGTTACTAGCTAGTTCTCCCTTTCCCTTGCTCCGTCTTCCCTCCTTCTTCAAGCCCCAGGTGCTGGAGTAGATTTGCCAGGCCACCATCAAGGCCTCTCTTTCTCTATCTGTTACTTATTTCCTACCCTTTGTTTCTTTCTCTAGTCTCTTTGGACAGACGGGTTGCTTCCGGCAATGTAACAATGCTCCAGCTTACACGTCTGTAGAAGTTCTGCCGTCAGTTCAGACGTAGAGGACGAGTCGGAAATGGGAAGCACGTCGCCGGTAACGTCACTGCCGTATTTGTTTGTTTACCTAGCTAAACATGAGCACAATTCCCACCCACATTTTAAGCCCCGCCTACCCAAACTCGTGATTTGTTGTTGTCTAATTATTTTTATTTATTTGTATTTCCGAAAGAAGCAGACATCCTCCCCAGACCTTCTGCCGTTGCCTAGCTAGCTTACGTTGCTCCAAGGTCTGGGACATCTGAGACTACTCTTTCTCCCTCTCTCTATTCGCTCCTCCCTTCCCCTGACAGTCTTTATCCACCCTACATCCTCATATTCTCCGGTCTTACGCCACAAATCAAAATTCTTCTCTCATCACTACCTCTGTCATATTCTCTTGCCCCTTCCCCCTCTCTGAGGTCTCAAGATCCTTCTCTCCCACCTGTCCTGTCCAGTCTCCTCCTTCTGTCACGGTTGGCCCACTGCGTACACAAACAACAGCGGCCTCTCCACGGCACATATGCTTACAGGGGTCAAGCGGCTGAGACAGCTGGGCCAACACGCCCAGGCAGCACACCCAGGGGACCCCCAGGGCTGTCCCTTCATTCTGACTCCCATCAACAGGCCATGGTGGGGGTGATGGAACTGACACTGACCCTGCTCCAGTCCTACAATTACACATGTATGGGTGCAATACACACACGCAAGTACACAAACACGTACAGTAACGCTAGGGCTGGGAATTGCCAGGGACCTCACAATACGATATATTGCGATTCTATATACAGTACCAGTTTGGACACACCTACTCATTCAAGGGTTCTTCTCTATTTTTACTATTTTCTACATTGTAGAATAATAGTGAAGACATCAAAACTATGAAATAACACATATGGAATCATGTAGTAACCAAAAACGTGTTAAACAAATCAAAATATATTTGAGATTTCAGATTCTTCAAAGTAGCCACCCTTTGCCTTTATGACAGCTTTGCACATTCTTGGCATTCTCTCAACCAGCTTCATGAGGTAGTCACCTGGAATGCATTTCAAATAACAGGTGTGCCTTGTTAAAAGTTAATTTGTGGAATTTCTTTCCTTCTTAATGCGTTTGAGCCAATCTGTTGTGTTGTGACAAGGTAGGAGTGGTATACAGAAGATAGCCCTATTTGGTAAAAGACCAAGTCCATATTATGGCAAGAACAGCTCAAATAAGCAAAGAGAAACTACAGTCCATCATTACTTTAAGACATGAAGGTCAGTCAATCTGGAAAATTTCAATAACTTTTAGTTTCTATAAGTGCAGTCGCAAAAATCTTCAAGTGCTATGATGAAACTGGCTCTCATGAGGACCGCCACAGGAAAGGAAGACCCAGAGTTACCTCTGCTGCAGAAGATAAGTTCATTAGAGTTACCAGCCTCAGAAATTGCAGCCCAAATAAATGCTTCACAGAGTTCAAGTAACAGACACATCTCAACATCCACTGTTCAGAGGAGACTGCGTGAATCAGGCCTTCATGGTCAAATTGCTGCAAAGAAACCACTACTAAAGGACACCAATAATAAGAAGAGACCTGCTTGGGCCAAGAAACACGAGCAATGGACATTAGACCGGTGGAAATCTGTCCTTTGTTCTGATGAGTCCAAATTTGAGATTTTTGGTTCCAACCGCTGTGTCTTTGAGAGGTGAACGGATGATCTCCGCATGTGTGGTTCCCACTGTGAAGCATGGAGGAGGTGGTGTGATGGTGTGGGGGTGCTTTGCTGGTGACACTGTCTGTGATTTATTTAGAATTCAAGGCACACTTAACCAGCATGGCTACCACAGCATTCTGCAGCGATACGCCATCCAATCTGGTTTGCGCTTAGTGGGACTATCATTTGTTTTTCTACAGGACAATGACCCAACACACCTCCCAGCTGTATTAGGGCTATTTGACCAAGAAGGACAGTGATGGAGTGCTGCATCAGATGACCTGGCCTCCACAATCACCCGACCTCAACCCAACTGAGATGGTTTGGGATGAGTTGGGCCGCAGAGTGAAGGAAAAGCAGCCAACAAGAGCTCAGCATATGTTGGAACTCCTTCAAGACTGTTGGAAAAGCTTTCCAGGTGAAGCTGGTTGAGAAAATGCCAAGAGTGTGCAAAGCTGTCATCAAGGCAAAGGGTGGCTACTTTGAAGAAACTAAAATATAAAATATATTTTGATTTATTTAACACTTTTTTGGTCACTACATGATTACATATGTGTTATTTCATAGTTTTGATGTCTTCACTATTATTCTACAATGTAGAAAATTGTAAAAATAAAGAAAACCCCTTGAATGAGTAGGTGTGTCCAAACTTTTGACTGGTACTGTATATATATATTGCGATTCAATACTGCGATTTTATTGCGATTTGATATTCGAAACGTATTGCTCACTAGAGAGACGAGATAAATGTGTTTTGATCATTCAGGGAGATAAATGTGCTCTAAACATGTTGGTTCACTATTTCAAAAGAAGATGGAGCACAAGCTATCGGATGAAAAATACTAGCGTTTTAGCGCAGATAAAGCCGACTAGCGCCAGCTAACGCTACCTACAGTAGTATATAAATAATCATTTTTTTACACCGATACTTGGAGTCAAATATCGATATATCTTCCAAAAAATAATATTGTGATATGTAACTGTATCGATTGAGAGGAAGAATGGATCAATCTGAGGTTGCTCAGGTTTCATGTGTGGAGGGAATGCTAAGAGGACAAAGCATAGAGGCTTTGTCATGTGCACTAGTTATGGATTTTGATGCACAGGAAATACAATAACCTGACATGTAAATTGGATGTCCCTGCCGTTATTTTAGTTCACACGCATGCGGCACACAAACACAACCTCACACACAACCCCCAAAACAAGGACAAACCCCTTAGCTTCACCTGTCCATGTGATAAAAGACCATAGCGTCGTTAGTGTTGTTCACATCCCTGATCAACACTGAGATGGAGGTGATCGAGATAAATATGAACAAACATGCTACTGGACATGAATAGTCCAGCGTCCCCCTGCCCCAAAACCAAGCACAACACCATCAATTATTCAGTCCCAGCCATCCCCATTGGCAGCAGATGGTTCATGTTACTGAGCAACGTGGCATATCATACAAGTGCATATTTAATTTCTATACTTGATAAGCATGATTTGTATTACAAAGACTAAATGGAAAAATACATCAGTTGAAGAATCAATACCAATGTATTCATAGAGTATACCCTCCCTCCAGTCTACACACAATGACAAAGGCTTCCCAAGTCTTATCGATACTCCAACACTGCCAACCTTGAGGGTGGTGCTGTTTCCACTCAAACAGATAATTTCCATTCTAGGGGAAATCTGAGAAGGAATCAATAAGTGAGCCGAACACAATGATGCAGTAGTGGATCATTAATATATGTATTCATCGTAGAAGATACTGTCTAGTGGCTTCCAGTAAAATAGGCAGTTGATGAAACAGAGCATGAACAAATACACAGAACATTTGGGCAGCTACTACAATTCTACAAGCCAGACAGTACGCTTTTTATTTTTACCTTTATTTAACCAGATAAGTCAATTGAAAACCAATTCTCATTTACAATGACCTGGCCAAGACGTATGTACACACAAAAAGCAGCAGCATACCGGTATTCTTTAATAAATTCACACTTTTAAATAATACGTTATTTTCTGACCAAGTCAGACTACATGAAAAAAGGATGCCATACTAAAAAAAACAGGGAACGATTAAATACTTTTTTTACTCATCTTATGATAATGTCTCGAAGTGCCCTTGGAACAAAAATA
This sequence comes from Coregonus lavaretus, assembly GCF_964263955.1. Lineage (NCBI taxonomy): Eukaryota > Metazoa > Chordata > Actinopteri > Salmoniformes > Salmonidae > Coregonus > Coregonus lavaretus. The sequence goes on from NC_140007.1 coordinate 12,395,083, forward strand.
ATGCCAATTACAGCAGAAAACGCTAAATTATCGACGAGAAAGATAGGAATTGTTTTGACAGGCAGCAAAGCATAAATCAGTATTTCTGTGACACTCATGTCTCCTAGAGTATTCTGCTTCTAACTAAACAATAACATCACATCCATGCATTTCATCATGTCACGTTCAGTCAGATACCCAAAGATCTTGTTCTGCAGGTCTTATAACTGGACACAATATAGGTCTATCATTGTGTGCATATAATATGCATTGAACTGTCTGCTGACTGACAGATCAAACTGGCTATAGAGAAGAACACTACAGGGAAAATAATTAGTAGTAGTGAGGAACCTGAGGATTTCAGAAAATACATGTTATAGCACCATCTACTGGAGAACGTAAGAACGGTCAAGACAAACTACACAAAGAGGTGCGAGATGAGAGATGCAGGTGAATGAATAAAACGATTACAGCACTCCAACATGCCCAGGACAGGGTTGTATTCATTAGGGAATGCAACAGAAAACATTTAACATTTTGCAAGAGAACAAAAATGTAGCATTTCTTATTGGACAAGTCCAAGTAGTCCATCCCCGTTTCAGTTTGTTTTCTACAGTTTAGTGCCTAGTGAATACAACCCAGGTTTTTTTTCTCCAAAATAATGACCATTAAAACAGAGCACATGAAGCAGTCAGTCAATTTAAAGTGAGTTATTGCATGTCACTTTGATACAAAGGGGCAACAAAAAGATAAAATGACAAAACGTAAAAACATTTTCACCCAGGCCCTAATACCAGAAGTTGTGTGAGAAGATACAAATTATTTCAAAACCATTTTTTTTTTTACCGACATAACTATAACATCCAGTTTCAATGTTATGTTGGCACATGAACACAATGACAGTTTTGCCATAAATAAAATTACAAACATCTAAATGGGTCCTGCATTTTATGTTAGGTCACTCTTTTAAATAAACAACTTGTAAAGGATTTCATTATGTCTTCATTAGAACTACATAATCATTTATAAGCAAAGTCCTATGACATAAACGGTAATATAACCCTTCAGTCCCCCTTTCGTTCCCCATGACATTTGCTAATGAATGACAGCAATGTTCTCCCACACCACCGGGGGATACACCACCTTAAACACCGGCCCGTTGTCGTTGACGTCCAGTAGGTAGGTATCATAAAGGGTTTATGCATCATTGAGTTGTTTTTTTCAAAATGTGACCTTACATTTTCTTTCTAGTACAATCATCCCACACTCACAGACTAAAGAGAGGAAAGGAGATGTGAATTAGACAGTGTTCTGCTAGTACACACTAACAAACTCCCTCTGTCTCTAGATTACAGAGGGAGTAGAAAATACAATTTAAAACATTTCAAGCATGCAGACACAAACATACATAGCGATCCTATGTCAAGCTGCAAAGAAACAAAACAAAATGACAAAAGTCTACATTGTTCAAATGGAAAAAAGCAAACTTTTGAATCCAATAGTACATCAACTGTACTTTATAACTGGGGAGAATGGAACTCCTGACAAACTAGAGGGATATGTTGTGTTTCCGCTAACCCCGTGTTGGCTTGAGCCCCACAGTGAAGGCTCTACAGTTCAATGTATGAATCTCCTTCTTCTGCAACTCTTCCTCCCCTTCCTTCCTGTTTTACCCGGCAGGGCTCTCTGGCTCCCTCTGCAGGTAGAAGCTCACACTGCGCCACAGCATCGGTTCAGGAAGAGCTGCTCGATGACCGAAGAGTCAGCTAGCGTGGACACGTCGCCCAGGTCCCGCTCATTACGGGCAATCTTACGTAGCACGCGCCGCATGATCTTACCTGTATACAGAGAAGAAGAAAGGCAATTTGGTCATTAACGCAATTACTAGCTCTCATTCAGTACAGCTTTGATATCATAGTGTAAAATGTTGCATCATATGTGCTACCCTCTCACCTGATCTGGTCTTGGGAAGGCTTGGGGCATTCTGTATGAAGTCGGGGGTGGCAATGGCACCAATCTTCTCTCTTACTGTCACAACAGATAATACACAGCATTAGTCATCTGAACATCCTCAATTCCAGTTATAATACATCTGCTTCAACACAAGAACCTATTGTCTCTTGAGATGCATATAACAAGGATGGTGCCTTGCAGGATAATCCCCTTTGTCATGTTCAGTGACAGTACTTGGCCTAACACGCACACACGCATGCAAACACCTTGTTTTTTTAGCTCGGCCTCCAGGGTGCAGTTGAAACTGACTCCATCCGTGAGCGTGACAAAGCAGTAGAGACTCTCCCCCTTGACAGGGTGCAGCCGGCTCACCACCGCTGCCTCGGCCACCGCCGCGTGCTCTCCCAGGGCTGACTCCACCTCTGCTGTGCTCAGCAGATGACCTGGGGTGTGTTCAGTAGGGAGAAAACGTTTAGAAACGGGGAGGTACTAGCTAGATTTGTCCAACACAGATATTCATTTTCTGTAGCAAAATATTTTGCTACCGTGTGCCCTACTTAACACGACCCAGATAAGCATACAGTCCAATGACAGGAATATAGTACAATAACAGTCTACCTATCTCTGAATCATATTTTAGTGCTGGAGAATTTAACATTATCATCAGTCAGATCTTCCTGGAAGACTAACTAACTAATATTTCACAACAGCAGAACACTATTCATGATTCTGAAAATGAATCAGACAATGACGAAATCCCAGATTTAGTTAAAAACATTTGAATTGAACCAGACATTGTAGAGTCTTCTGATGACAGTGGTGGGAAGAAACAGTGTCGTTGTCATGGAAAAAGTTGACCTGTTTCGAAATCAGTGGAATGTCCAGTGGAAGCAGAGAGATGATTGCCAAATGCGGAGAGTCCAAAAGAGAACGCAGAAGGACGTTGTATAAAACCCCTGTCTCCGGATTCCATCTTCTAACTAAGGGTCTCCATGACAGAGGGGGAGAAGCGTTCACCCATGTATATGGTCCCGTGTAGCTCAGTTGGTAGAGGGTTGTGGGTTCGTTTCCCACGGGGACCAGTATGAAAAAAATATAATTTATGCACTCACTAACTGTAAGTCGCTCTGGATAAGAGCATCTGCTAAATGACTAAAATGTAAAAAAAATATACGGGTAAGAGTCTACCTACATTTTCAGATATTATCCATTTCTAATTTAGTCAGAAAGTCATTTTCATTACTGGCTGGCTCACTAGCTGACGTTTCGTGTATGATCTGTGTAGTAATATTATTAGTATCTCAGAAATCCATTTGAGTTGCTAGTTATAGCCTAATGTTTGCTAGCTAGCTAACATTGAACCTAGTTGGTTAGCTTTATCTACCTGCATGGTAGTATTGCCGTCTTCAAAACATCTGCGAAAAATAAGAGTTCAAATCATGACGTCAGTGATCTTCAGTTTGGAAAGTCAGAGCTCTAGAAAGAGGCCAGAGTTCCCGAGTTGGAATTCCGAGTTGGATGACCGTTCAAATAGATTCTTCCCGAGTTGTTTTGAACGCACTGAAGTCAGAGATTTCAGAGTTCCTTGTTGTTTGGAACTCTGCATTAGAGTTGGGATTATGGTTAATTGTTTAGCTAGCTACATGTCTAAACAAAATACCGTTTACACCTGTATCCTGTGCATGTGACAAATAAACTGATTTTATTTGATATAGTGCGTGTTTACCAGAGATGGTAATGTGAAGAACATAACCTGCACCAAAGTCAGATTAGGATATAGGCCAAGGACGAGATAAAGTGTATTTGTACTACTTTTTGCAACTACTTTCACCACTTTTAGTCTTGAGATCTTTGGTTGTTTACTACACTGTGAATCCTTAAAGAGATGGGTGGGTCTAAGGCTTATGATGGTGTGAAAGATGCTGAATGGGTGTAGACAAAGAAGAGCTCTCCAGTAGATGTACCAAAACATTCACGGGTCATTTTCTCAAAAGTGGGGTTAGAAGTTTATAAACTTTCAAATCAGAATGACTTTCCCATTGTTCCTCAACTGCAGTGTATTATATACAATTTTCTAGCTCTGAGTCTCTACTTTTATCCAATGTAAAAAACTCCATTTAAAATGTTGCTACATAGGACTGTTTCCAGGTGGTGGGTCACAAATGAACACACAAGACATGGCAAAATGTGTCAAATTGCAGGAAATTGTATCTGCGAAGCCGCGAGGTGGGGGTTTGTTACTACCCCAATAAATGACAATATCCATCTAGACCTTTGCCACCTAGGACAATTTTGTGACCGGATCTTCTCAAATAGTACTTGATTATCCCTGGTATATTGTATGTACAGTGGAAGGGCCTTTGAAAGGGTGTTTTGTTGAAAGTGCCCAGCAGTAGTAGTAGTAATGTAATATGTTCTACAACACAAAGGGGAATTCCACCATTAGCAGTAGCGCAGATGGCAGAACAAGAGACCACACAGTACAGACATTCCAACACTACGCATTATATTTCACAGAGCTCCAGCAGATAGTACTGACCTGAGACATTCAACATGTCATCCATCCTCCCTGTGATCCAGTAGTACCCATCCTTGTCCCTACGGCAACCTGGGGGGAAACGTTAATACATAAGTGCCGTTTACAGAGGGTCTTGATTTAAACAAGTATACATAAAACAAATTGGAAGTCTATAATATGATGCCACTTAAAGAATACATATGGTAAATGTGTGCGGTATTCTATAAACATCAGTCATGATGGTGCTCAGGACCATGTTAGACTCATCTTACCATCACCAGTGACGTAGTATCCAGGGAATTTCTTGAAATAGGTGGTCTCAAACCTCTGGTGGTTTCCATACACAGTCCTCATGACTCCTGGCCATGGCTGTTTGAACACCTGGGGAGGGGTACAAGATGCAAGGATGTCCAAAGTAAAACAAAAGCATTGAAGATCCAATTAATCAAATGCCGACAACATATTGCAGTGAGAATTAATCTAACGTTTGCAGCTAAATGAAAGTATTGGGTAATTTCTAACAGTTTTCTTACCAGGTAACCCTCGCATGGTCCCTCCAGCTCCTCCCCAGACTCATTCAAAATGGCTGGGACAACTCCAAAGAAAGGAAAGGTCTGGTGGTGGAAGGGAAAAAACAGAGAGCAAATTAGACCAACTCTGCCCTCATAATGACAGGAGGCAGGCAGCATCTTAGTGGGCAGGAATGGAGGACTTGATAGTATGAACATAACACTTACAGCAGAGCCAGGCTTCAATGGTGTGGCAGCAGGTAGAGGAGTCAACACGTGGCCACCCTGAGAGAAGACCGAATGGGAAGAGAGATTCAGTCACACACACAAAACTGACAAAATGAAACTACCCTTTTCACTATTTACAGTTTACAGTGACAGTGACAGAAACAGAAGAGAGATGTCGATGCCGTGTTATTGTTTTCTATTTTTACAAATAGACACAAAGCCTGTGTCTCTCTATGTGTGCTGAATTTAGAGAACGACCGATAATCGGCCGAGCCGATATATCGGGCGGATATTGGCCTTTTCTAGTCTATTGGCCCTTCTCTATCAGCTATGCCGATAGTCCCTCTGCATAGCAAAACTGCTGCTATACCAGTCGCCACTCAGCACCTGGCAGAGCCACCGGCGAGCACTGCACAATGTCGAGGAATGTCTATCTTGGAAAATCAGCAGTAAGCTAGCTCATTCTCCAACAGAAAGGTGCAGTATTGAGAAACGTATGAATTGACAGTGACCAAAATCGAACTCCTGTTGCAAATATTAGTTTAGTTGAATTCACTAATAATAAGGCTCGTGTCGACGTGCCCGGACATGCATGCAATAAGCAAGCTAGCTAAGCAGCAAGCTAGCTAAGCAGATAGCTATGTAACATGTTAGCAAAGATTACTATGCTAGCTAGCTGGCTAGATAAACACGGTGCTAAGATATCAGATGTGAGCTAATAGCCAACATAGCTAGCTAACGTTAGCTGGTTACAATTTCGGCAATGAGCCATCAGACATGCGGTGTAACGTTAGCTATTTACTGGTGTGCTGATCTGACCAGCCGCAATCGTATCCGGAAATTGACAGTTAGTAATCGGATTAGATGATTATCGTAATAGGGAAAGGAGGAAGTGTTTTCAAAATCCTAAATAAAAGTTTGGCAATAGGTTTAGCTACCTAAGAATCTTCCTGCATGTTAATGGACCAAGAAAGCTGCTCTTTAGCTATTTGCTTTAAATTTTGCTTAATTAACACTTTTAATTTTACATTTTTTCTTTAAAAAACTGCATTGTTGGTTAAGGGCTTGTAAGTAAGCATTTCACTGTAATGTTTACACCTGTTGTATTCGGCGCATGTGGCAAATAACATTTGATTTGATCAGTGCGGGTGTGTGTGCATTCTCACTTTTCAAACTATGGGCGGATTTGAGTCATTCAGACAGAACGTGCATTGTTGTTTCATATTTTTTCCTACCCTCGCTCTCCTTGTTAGATATTATGCAAACGTATGGCTTATACAAAATTCTTGCAACCAATAGAATGTTATATACAGTGCATTCGGAAGGTATTCAGACCCCTTGACTTTTTCCACATTGTTACATTACAGCCTTATTCTAAAATTGATTAAATAAAATGTTTTTCCTCATCAATCTACACACAATACCCCATAATGACAAAGTGAAAACAGGTTTTTAGAAATACCTTATTTACATAAGTATTCAGACCCTTTGCTATGAGACTGAATTAAATCTCAGGTGCATCCTGTTTCCATTGATCATCCTTGAGATGTTTCTACAAATTGATTGGAGTCCACCTGTGGTAAATTCAATTGATTGGACATGATTTGGAAAGGCATGTGCATGTCAGAGCAAAAACCAAGCCATGAGGTCGAAGGAATTGTCCGTAGAGCTCCGAAACAGGATTGTGTCGAGGCACAGATCTGGCGAAGGGTACCAAAAATATTCTGCAGCATTGAAGGTCCCAGAGAACACAGTAGCCTCCAATCTTAAACGGAAGAAGTTTGGAACCACCAAGACTCTTCGTAGAGCTGGCCGCCCGACCAAACTGAGCAATCGGGGGAGAATGGCCTGGGTCAGGGAGGTGACCAAGAACCTGATGGTCACCTCTGTGGAGGTGGGAGAACCTTCCAGAAGGACAACCATCTCTGCAGCACTCCATCAATCAGGCCTTTATGGTAGAGTGGCCAGACGGAAGCCACTCCTCAGGAAAAGGCACATGACAGCCCGCTTGGAGTTATCATGCTGTGGGGATGTTTTTCAGCAGCAGGGACTGGGAGACTAGTCAGGATCGATGGAAAGATGAACGGAGCAAATTATTGATGAAAACCTGCCCAAAAGCGCTCAGGACCTCAGACTAGGGTGAAGGTTCACCTTCCAACAGGACAACGACCCTAAGCACACAGTGACGCCGTTAAAGGGTTAGCGAAGGTATAGTGCGTGGCCTTTGGATTTATTCATAAAATGAATAAAGTCCCCTTAACATGGAGTTTCCGCTGGTTCATGAGCTATTCAGTTGATGAACAAGAATCACACTGGGTGGAGCCATTCATAAAATGAATAGGGTCACATGTAGTTCTGTACCTGTCTGTTAATGTTATGTATTATGTCCATTTATGTAGTTCTGTCCTGTAATTGTGTATTCATGTTTTGAATTATGTCATGTTTTGTGTGGACCTTAGGAGGAGTAGCTGCAGCTTTGGATGTAGCTAATGGGGATCCTAATAAAATACATTCAATAAACGCATCCATTTCTTCAATGTATTTAAAATCTATTCAGTAACATTACATGATAAACAAATAAGTGGGTACTGACGGTCTCAGTCTGCCAGAAGGTGTCGACCACGGGGCACCTCTTCTCCCCCACCACGCTGTAGTACCACTGCCACGCCTCCGGGTTGATGGGCTCCCCCACCGTCCCCAGCACCTTCAGAGACTCACGACTGTACCTGACACACACGGGGAGGGAACATGTTAACCTGTACCACTGCCACGCCTCCGGGTTGATGGGCTCCCCCACCGTCCCCAGCACCTTCAGAGACTCACGACTGTACCTGACACACACGGGGAGGGAACATGTTAACCTGTACCACTGCCACGCCTCCGGGTTGATGGGCTCCCCCACCGTCCCCAGCACCTTCAGAGACTCACGACTGTACCTGACACACACGGGGAGGGAACATGTTAACCTGTACCACTGCCACGCCTCCGGGTTGATGGGCTCCCCCACCGTCCCCAGCACCTTCAGAGACTCACGACTGTACCTGACACACACGGGGAGGGAACATGTTAACCTGTACCACTGCCACGCCTCCGGGTTGATGGGCTCCCCCACCGTCCCCAGCACCTTCAGAGACTCACGACTGTACCTGACACACACGGGGAGGGAACATGTTAACCTGGAAGACACACTCCCATAGCCTCACACAAAAGGACAAAACCAAACATGCAGGCATTTGCCAACACTTGTGTATATAGCAGTATATACAGAGGGCAAAGACAGACCGTCTACACAGTAGATGTACTTAAAGGATCAAATCAAACTTTGTCACATGTGCCAAATACAACAGGTGTAGACCTTACCATGAAATGCTTACTTACAAGCCCTTAACCAACAATGCAGTTCAAGAAAGAGTTAAGAAAATATTTACAAAATAAACTAAAGTAAAAAATAATAAAAAGTAACACATTTAAGCAGATGGAGCACTCAATAGTCCCATCTGTAGATAGTGACGCTTTTGCTGTATGAAGTCCTGTCATATTCAGGCCTGGGTCGTTTTCAATAGGGCAGAAATTGTTGAAACAGGGTCAAACCAGGAGGTACTGTCCAATTAGAACAGTTTTGTTTTCTGTTGCAAAACATTTTGCTACAGTGTGCCCTAATGAACACAATCCTGGTTAGAAACAGGGTGGATGAGCCAAGTGTGTAGAGACTCACTTCTGGACGGGCTCGCTGCCATACTTCATGAGGAGGCGGATGGCTGTGGGCGCCGTGTAGAACTTGGTAACTTGGTACTTGTCCACTATCTCCCACATGCGGCTCACGTCTGGGTAGGTGGGCAGACCCTCGAACTGTAAACCGATCAGATTCACATCACAACAGAGTCAGAGGCAGTCACATATTGACAACAAAACAGAGTCAGATTATGTGAACACAACTCTATGATCATAAACTAAGTCATCATTGGCTGTCTGATATCAAAGAGAATGCTGTCTCAACTACATGAGGAAGTCGAGGTGGAAAATAACATCTCCTTTGATCGCTCCCCTCCTTGTTTATACACATGTTTTATGAGAATACATTTTAATGAGTAGCTGTATGAGATGAGTCACAATAAAACCATGACTTGGTTATAACATATCTCTTTACAGTTTGTCAAAATGGACTATGGATGTTTTTGACACCATTTAAAATCATATGACATTATAATCCTGTTGCACAAAATTTGACAGCCTTCTTTCAATATAAGTGGAAGCCCAGAATAGCAATGATAAGTATATCATATTAATCACAAAAAGCCTCTGGGCGTCCCAAATGGCACCCTATTCCCTATATAGTGCACCAGAGACCAAACGGAATAATGTATCATTTCAGACACAGCCCTCCCTCCCCTAAATGACAGCAGTAAGCCTGTGGCCCTCCACTCACCAGGACGCTGGTGGCACCGTTGGCCAGGGGTCCATAGGTGATGTAGGAGTGGCCTGTGATCCAGCCGATGTCGGCCGTACACCAGTACACGTCGTCAGGCTGGTAGTCAAACACCAGCTTGAAGGTGGTGGCCACATAGAGCATATAGCCACTGACTGTGTGGAGCACACCCTGTTGAGAAGAGACACACATGATCATGACAGCAGCATTGATGTGCATGTGAAGACAGAAAAAACAGAGTGCAAAAACCTAGGAGACAGAGGGGGGGGGGGGGAGGCAAACAAAAACGTGACCGAGAAAGATAAAGACGTGTATTTTAGGTTTCCGAGTGGAGAGACAGGCGCACAGAGAGACAGAAACGTAGTGAAATTGCTTGCATGTGATAATGTGTACCTTGGGTTTCCCGGTGGATCCGCTGGTGTAGAGGATGAAGAGGGGGTCCTCAGAGTCACACCACTCTGGCTCGCACTCCTCAGACATATTACTCAGTAAGCTGTGCCAGCACCGATCCACCTCAGGGTTCCACGGCACCTGGCAGAACCACACACACACACACTGGTAAAACCACACAGAATGACTGACCGGGTGACAAGGATAGCTGAATGTTTACAGCCCTTGAGAGAGACCGAATCAACAATAAAAGATGAACCCAACTGATTCTATTCAGTGAAGTGCAACATCCAAGCCTAACTGATAACACTCGTATTAAGCAGTAGGAAGAAGTCTAAATACTTTTAATCACTTAATCAGAAGTCAGAATGTTAGCTCAAATCAAACATGCCGCTCAGACAAGCTAAGACAGACGAGAACAAATGAGAGAATAAGTGAATCAGCATTGTATACACTTGAGCAGTCTGAAACAACGGTGAGAGAAGTTAGCAAATAATGTAACTTTCAGAGTTCATAATCAAATGCATCTCCCAAACTGCTGTTCTTGGGGGTTAAAGGTCACTATATGGGTGGGGTTAATGAAATATACTGTACAGATGTTCTTAAACTATGGGTAGGGCCCTGCGTTTTCAGCCAACTTGTACCGCCATAGTATTTCTGAAATATGCCATATATATGTGCATCACATTGATAGCGTTGCACATATACTGATATACACCGAGTACAAAATATTGGGTATGCCTCAATTCATCGGGGCATGGACTCTACAAGGAGTCGAAAGCGTTCCACAGGGATGCTGGCCCATTTTGACTCCAATGCTTCCCACAGTTGTGTCAAGTTGGCTTGATGTCCTTTGGGTGGTGGACCATTCTTGATACACCAGGGAAACTGTTGAGCGTGACAAACCCAGCAGTGTTGCAGTTCTTGACATACTCAAACCGGCGTGCCTGGCATCTACTACCATACCCATTCAAAGCCACTTAAATCTTTTGTCTTGCCCATTCACCCTCTGAATGGCACACATACACAATCCATGTCTCAATTGTACCAAGGCTTAAAAATCCTTCTTCAACCTGTCTCCTCCCCTTCATCTACACTGAGTGAAGTGGATTTAACAAGGGATCATAACTTTCACCTGGTCAGTCTCATGGAAAGAGCAGGTGTTCCTTATGTTTTGTACACTCAGTGTATATTGACAGTGCTGCACAATCCCAGTACGAAAAAGACGGACTTTAACTATAGCAGGAGACGAAAGGCCCCACTGACGGCATGAGAGGTCAGTGTTGATACACTACATCTACATGGTGAGTCAGGGGTCAATTACCTTCCATCTGAAAGCTTCTAGTCAATGTTTATTCTTCAGTGTTGCTTTCAGGTCAATTTCAACCCAACAAGCGTATCTTAAGTATAGCTAAAAGTAAAAGGCTAAAGCCAGGCAGAGATAAGGTACGGGACCAGTTGTGAGCAGAGTGCTGTTAGTAAGACCACAGTCACGCTCCGACAGAGAGAGATCCTCTAGACACAGCAGTTAGGGTGTTACTATAGGATCGACCCCCAGGGTTAGGCTACCGCTGAGAAGAGGATCAGACAGAAAGGTGTTAAGAAGAAAAGGAAATTGAGAAAATTCAAGCTCAGGGAAATCTGAAATACCTGCGGGACGGGACGGATTTTCTTTACTCTGTCTTTCTGTTTCTCCTGCTAGAAGGGGTTAATAGAAACGGTTATTTCAACAGACATAAAAAGGGTGGCTTCATGTCATTTGAACCATGACATCTGAGACAAAGCCGTACAGGCTTTGCAGAGGGACAATGTATACTTTTCATCTTATACAAACACCAAGGAAGAAGGCGGCAAAAGCTTGAACTGTTTCAGGAGATACAAGTGAAAAACAAACAAAGGAGGGAGTTAACGTTAAAGGGATAACAACTTAAGCCTTTATTAACTAAACAGTAGCATGTGGTAAAGGTGAGAGACCTGTCCTATGAACAAATGGGTTGTAATCATTAGGCACCAACTGGAAGAAAATGGAGGCACTACCTGAACTTGTTAATAAACACCCATTTTTATTTTCCATTGCAAAACATTTTACCATGGTTTGCCCTAATGAATAGGACAGTGGGGCTTCTGATGCTGGTCTCACCTGCAGGTCAGGACAGGGCCGCTTGGGAGGGGGGGACTCGGAGACCAGGTGAGTGGGAGGGGGGGACTCGGAGACCAGGTGAGTGGGAGGGGGGGACTCGGAGACCAGGTGAGTGGCCTCCACCTCCTTGGACAGATGTTTTAGCACGATACACCTCTGAACTGGGAAACTCCTGACAGACGGAGAAGAGGGGGGGGGAGTGGGAAAGAGTAGGAAGACGAGGAAGTAGAAGAAAGGTGAGAGTCGTGATTCACATGAACATACAGAAGAGATACCTAATGGAGGCAAGCATGGGCATGTGTTGCTGGAAATACAAGACAAACCAGCATCATCTCTTCAGGAACGGCAAACAGAGAAGAAGTGTGTAAATGCGACTAGCTAGTCCAGTGGAGGCCAGCTTATAATAATGGCTGGAAAGGAGCGAATGGAATGGCATCAAACACATGGCACATGGAATGGCATCAAACTCAAAATATCAATTTTCATATTGATATTTTGAGCCCGTCCTCCCCAATTAAGGTGCCACCAACCTCCTGTGAGCTAGTCAGATAGAACAGTACTTCAAGAAGGGCTTGGTCCTTACTTGTCTCTGCATTTCTGCAGCGCGTCGTCAGCGATCACCTTCAGGTTGATCAGCTTATCTCCTCTGTAGAAACCATCTGAGAGAGGGGGGGGCATGACAGGGTTGGGGAAGTTCAGAATAGATGAGGTGAAAGGGTGCATACCGATCAATGAGAGAAACGCAGGGCAGTTATTGCCATCGACAGGACGTTACTGGTACTGTAAGATGTGACTCAGTGAATTGGCATGAACCCGTCACAGCCTGGGAACAATTTTCATATTGATATTTTGAAATCCACTGACTACGAAAAGGAATGATTCCGTCTTCGATTATATTTATAGCTAAGAGGCAAAACATTTTAGTATTGAGTGTTTTCAGATGTCAAACGATCATAAAATGCACGTCTGGGTTTTAGTATAATTGAATAGCATCCAGCAGACTTCGCTAATGTGCAAAATTTTTAATTACTTTCATTCCCCCTGGCAACAGTCTTTATCAGTGGGGAGAAATTGCCCATGACAACCCCACTGTCACACACAATGGGACCCCTCTAAAGAGGTTATGGTTATGGCAGTTATCCGATTAGCGTCACTCCAAATCCAAATCTGTAGAGTGATGCAGTCCGCCTATACACTGGGCTCTCTCACTATGAGCAGAATAAAGTATGGCTAATTAACACTGTGGATTAGAAGGTTTTGGGATAACCTATGGCACTATAATCCATCTAATAAGAGTTTCATTGTTACTGCAGCTTAGTTTGCAGTCTCACCGGCCGTGATCAGCAACGAGCACTGGGAGTTCAGGATCCTCTCGCACAGCGACTCTGCCGAAAAGCCTGCAAACTGGGAAGCACACAAATCAAAACACAAGTACACTAATCAAATACACTGTGCGGTGTGCGCATAAGTGTTTGCCTGTTCTGGTTGCCTTGTAGGGTGTGGGTTGAAAGATTTGTTCCTTCAAAATCTGTATGAGGAAAAACTGGTAAAATGGCTATTCCATCCACTTAGCACTTAAGTGGCTTAAGTCTGAGTCTAAATCAGGCTGGTATGATATGTGCCTATAGGCCTCATCCAGACATGGTTGAAATGGTGGCTGTTAGCTACTCACCACGATTGAGTGCACGGCCCCGATGCGGACACAGGCCAGCATGGCCACTACCAGCTCCACCACCATGGGCATGTAAATGGACACGCGGTCGCCCTTCTTCACCCCCTGGGACTTGAGCACGTTGGCAAACTGGCACACCTGCTGGAGCAGCTCTCTGTAGGTCACTGTCATCACGTCGCCAGGCTCATTCCCTTCCCTGTGATGGGACCAACAACAGAGATATCATACATAATGTTTGTAGAACTAACGTTTTCCTGACCAAGATGGCCATAGTTTTAGTCATGTTGCCGGGATGCCAATGTCCATTGTAGTGTTCTATTTAAATTCTGACTTAACACACACAGTGTTTCCTAAATAAACCCAACCGAAAAGGACAGGAGTTATATGGTATAGACATTATCCCAAAAGAGTATGATCTGAAAATAAGCATTGAAACTAAACCACTGATTTATACTCAGACTCAAAACATTCACTCACACCAACATGCTCACAAAGCTAATATTCATGGTGGATCAATTCTAGCTAAGTCTCATGTGCTGAAGGTTGCTGTAATAAACTGACATTGTGCCTCTACTTTAAAATCAGCAATGTGCCTGAGCTCTGGAGTTTGTCTCTTGAAATCTCCTCTTAAATGAGAAACGCATGAATGGTAAACTCTAAGGACAAGCTCTTAAGACGGCAGAGTGTGCACTAAAGCGTGGTTACTGGGTATATTTGTGTCTCTGTTAAAGTACTCTGTCCCTCCTAACACAGTTGGCCCTGTCATTCCTCTATGTGTGAACACTGGCCCATAACAGGAGCGCCTAGAGACTGCTGAAAGTCAGAGCAAAGGTCACTTATCAAGTTCACCCATTTAGCCCACATTCTGCCCAAGGATAGCAATCACTGTGCCATGCTGAAACATACTTTCATGGGAGGGTGGAAAGCAGATTGTGAAACTCAGATTGCTTAATCTTACACAAGGCTAGATGGAACTGATGATAAAATAACTGACAATATAAAACTAGCCAACGCCACGTGACAAATGTTCCCTCTAAGCTGTGTGTGCGCATGGCCGCGCAGCTCCTGGAGCAGTCCCGCGCTGAAGAATTGCCAGCCCGCACAAAGACGCAAGAGATTGAACTTGATAAAAAGGTACACCATCTTTCCTGGCTTTATACAGATCAACTTTTCCTCCGCTGTGGAAATTGGTGCAACAAACCAAACCAAACCTAACTTCAAGACAGAGTTGTAAAGAATGTTGTAGGCTGAGGAGCGCACCGGAGTAGCCTTGTTTGATTTCACAGCACGAGCTGTCTTTCCATCACCTGAGATCACAGAATTTTACATTTACGTAATTTAGCAAATGCTCTTATCCAGAGCGACTTACAGGAGCAATTAGGGTTAAGTGCCTTGCTCAAGGGCACATACAGATTTTTCATTCCGGGGTTTCGAATCAACGACCTTGCGGCTACTGGTCCAACGCGCTTAACCACTAGGCTACCAGAGACGCATGCAGCAACGTTTGCACATGTTTACATTTTAGTCATTTAGCAGACGCTCTTATCCAGAGCGACTTACAGTTAGTGAGTGCATACATTATTTTTTTCATACATTTGCTGATATTATTTGCTAGTTAGTTACTAGCCCAGTTATAGCAAATTTTGGTCAGCAATGGGGGAGTCATTGCTTCCTACAAGAGCACAACATTTGTACATTAGTCTTTGAAAAGCGAGCTTTATTCTTAAAAAGGGGCAAACATTTGCAAATAAGCTAATAGGCAGAGGGTAGCATACATTTTTGTATGATTCTTTGTATGGTAATAATAATAACAATTAATGTACATTTGTAATATAACACAATAGTGCAATTTCCAGTCACCTATCATTTCTTATTATTATTATTATTATCGTGATTTGAGCTTTCGGACAAGTAAAGCATCATTCCTAAAATGCTTAATGTCAAGCCATGCATAACGTTGTAAAAAAGTGTAGGCCTACATTGAACACCACATATTGGCTATTGTATGCTATCATAGATGTCAACAGCTATATCCACGTGGAAATGTTATGGCTTGGTGAGAAGGCAACAACTGTTGGCGCAATTATTAGAAAATGGAAGAAGTTCAAGATGACGGTCAATCACCCTCGGTCTGGGGCTCCATGCAAGATCTCACCTCGTGGGGCATCAATGATCATGAGGAAGGTGAGGGATCAGCCCAGAACTACACGGCAGGACCTGGTCAATGACCTGAAGAGAGCTGGGACCACAGTCTCAAAGAAAATCATTAGTAACACACTACACCGTCATGGATTAAAATCCTGCAGCGCACGCAAGGTCCCCCTGCTCAAGCCAGCGCATGTCCAGGCCCGTCTGAAGTTTGCCAATGACCATCTGGATGATCCAGAGGAGGAATGGGAGAAGGTCATGTGGTCTGATGAGACAAAAATATAGCTTTTTGGTCTAAACTCCACTCGCCATGTTTGGAGGAAGAAGAAGGATGAGTATAACCCCAAGAACACCATCCCAACCGTGAAGCATGGAGGTGGAAACATCATTCTTTGGGGATGCTTTTCTGCAAAGGGGACAGGACGACTGCACCGTATTGAGGGGAGGATGGATGGGGCCATGTATCGCGAGATCTTTGCCAACAACCTCCTTCCCTCAGTAAGAGCATTGAAGATGGGTCGTGGCTGGGTCTTCCAGCATGACAACGACCCGAAACACACAGCCAGGGCAACTAAGGAGTGGCTCCGTAAGAAGCATCTCAAGGTCCTGGAGTGGCCTAGCCAGTCTCCAGACCTGAACCCAATAGAAAATCTTTGGAGGGAGCTGAAAGTCTGTATTGCCCAGCGACAGTCCCGAAACCTGAAGGATCTGGAGGTCTGTATGGAGGAGTGGGCCAAAATCCCTGCTGCAGTATGTGCAAACCTGGTCAAGACCTACAGGAAACGTATGATCTCTGTAATTGCAAACAAAGGTTTCTGTACCAAATATTAAGTTCTGCTTTTCTGATGTATCAAATACTTATGTCATGCAATAAAATGCAAATTAATTACTTACAAATCATACAATGTGATTTTCTGGATTTGTGTTTTAGATTCCGTCTCTCACAGTTGAAGTGTACCTATGATAAAAATGACAGACCTCTACATGCTTTGTGGTAGGAAAACCTGCAAAATCGGCAGTGTATCAAATACTTGTTCTCCCCACTGTGTGTGTATATATATATATATATATATCTCAACCTATGGCCCGCGGATCAATTCCTGGAACTCAGTCGGGGTCTCAACTCACTGTTGAGAGTTAGAATAATAGAATACACAAGGCGCAATCTAAAAAATGTGGTTGTGCATCAGTTTTTCTTTTGTTATGTCAGTCATTCAATTAGCCCATGTCAGCTAAAATGTTTCAAATCGATAAGTTAGTAGTGTAGCGATCAGCCATCTAAACTTGTAGTAAGAATGGTCGAATTACCAATTACCGTGTGGGCCCCATTGATCATCAGATATCATATTAAAAACTGCAAACATTTGTCTCCACCCTATGGAAAAATGTGTAGAATTGCAGGAAATTCGCTGTAAAACATCAATTCTCTCTTCGCTGTCAAGAGGGGGGGCCGCTAAGATGTTTTACTCGCAAGGCTAGGGCCGGCTCTGACTGCATGTGTGGGTATGGATGTGGGTACGCAGACCCACGAGCCACTGCAGCCCCTCATGAGTTAGTTTTTTTTGTGCCCCCCCCCCGGCCTACATTATGCTCAAATAACCACAATAGACTACTTAAACACCCTAGAGTCGATTGACCCGCGAGTCTATCTAATTAACATCATTTTAAAATCACAATCCGTCTGTTTAAGCTAGAGATATGTTTTTTTTGTATGGTCTGAGTCTCAATCCACTGCATCCGCCTTTGTTGGCCTTCCGCATCTGCAGTGGAAAGTGGCAGAGCTACAGCGCTGTTTGTCAGACCAGGAGACACCCCGAAAATCAGTCTTCTCACGAAAATGTCTGTAGTGTCCGAATGGTTCGGCCTACAAATGAATATGACCACTCTATGGAAAGATAACACTCACCAACATGATGGTGTTCTCCGTTTTGTTCTACCACCCCCAATAGTGTCATGGGACTCGTCTGAAGTCAGTACCGCTGATGTGCCAACTTCTGTCTGCAGCGTCCGAACCGTTTGGGCTACAAACTAATATGACCCCACTATGGAAAGTGGAGACTCAGGAACACGATGGGGTTATCCGTTTCTCATCTAAAGGTAAACCAGTACCGGTTTAAAAAAAAGTAGTTGCGCCCCCCCTAAAAAGGGGTTAAAATGTGTCCATTTTTTAAATATAATAATTCCTGAGCTTTCTCATATCTCCTAGATATAGGACAGACACTTCAAAACCTTATTCCTTGTGATTTAGTTGACCGCCTCTTTTGCCATTTATGAATGTGTTATTCAACGAGTTTCTATGGGCTATAGCAGTAAAGGTCAAATTCAATATTTTATAACAAATATGGATACCTAAAGGGGTCCTAAAATGCTAAATCAAATAGCTAAATGATCCATGGTGTGACCATCTTAAAACAATTCCATATGTTAGCTTAATTTCCCCTCCCCATGGGTGTGGCGAAACACACCCAGTCCTATAAATACACTTTCAGCACTCACGGTCAAGAAGTCAAAGTACAGATGAAATACTCCAACACTGTTGTAGAGGTTGGCAGAGGACAGAAACAATTCAACTGTACCTCCATCAGCACAGAATAATCATAACGAACTACAGTAAAATGTAGGGCAATTAGGGACAAAACCTATTAGGCTGTGTATAACAGGAAATCTAAAGGAAAGAGAGCTTGTGGGTCTGGCTGTGAATTTAGATTGAGAAGCAATAGGCCTGCCAGATACTGTAGAGAGCCACTGTGTTATCTCGCAATGGTGTATGTGCAAGGACGAAAAGACCCATGCAAAGCTCTGCTTTCACACAACATTGATTTCTCAACAGACTGCCCACTGTTCCCTTTTAGATGTATGTTTATTTATGAGCTTGACTCTGCTCTCTGGCAGAGTCTCACACGACTGCTGGTAGGTCAAGGTCATCCAACTAGTTCCCCTCCCAATGGTGGTGACAGTGTGGCGAAACACACACACACACACACACACACACACACACACACGAGTCAAGACACCCAGTCCTATAAATACACTTTCAGCACTCACGGTCAAGATGTCAAAGTACAGATGACAAACACTCCAACACTGTTGTAGAGGTTGGCAGAGGACAGAAAAAAACCAGGCCTGCCTAGTTCCTACATCAGCACAGAATAAACATAACAAGCATTTAGGGACAAAACAGCTAATGTAGCCTAGCAACAGACGATAGGCTTGCCTATTACAACATCAGTCCGAGACTAAAACGGAATTCCTAAAGAAAGGACTGAATAAGATGAGAAGCAGGGCCAAACTAATGGTATAAATAGGAACTGATGGGACAGATATTTCACACTTGAGAAGTCATGACTGAAAGACACTGCAGAGAGTACGGCATTTTAAGCTACAACAACGCAAGACAGAACTTTGGAAGTGAAGCAAAATCTCTCCTAACTTTAACCATTGTGATGAGTAGCCTGTCGGCAAGGAATACACTTCAAAATTCTAGTAGTGAAAACATCTGTAGTGTGAAGTCAGTTTTCTAAAATCAGAGTTGAGACCTCAGTCACCCTAGTACGCAGTTCAAGTCAAGTGTAGGCCTAATGATGTTCATCATTAGCCAATAACTGTGAGACAATTTGCAAGATAAGACACGCAGACACCTAAATGAATTCAACTTTGATGTGACTGGGAGCTTGGTGTCCGTATACCACTGCATTGAGACTACAGAGCACTTTATTATGTCAAAACTGCAGCATACTGTACATACATGACATCTCCTTGTGGTCTAAATGACCCACAGTCTGGTGTGGTTCACGGGGTGAGCAAAGACTATAATTAACCAATAAGGCACAAGAGGCAGTGCTGTATCATGAACAGTCATAGGTAAATGGCATTGTTCGGCCAGTCAACCCATTTACCTGTGACTGTATTCATGCATTTTCATGTATTTGAGCTTTGTTTATATTGACATTTACTTGGATATGTCCATGATAATGACGTTGATGCGTTATTGCGACCGTCTCAGAAAAAGTTTGTCTGGGAACCATTCACTCTAAACCCAGAGGCACAACATTGCAAGACTTCCGGGAACGCTTGCCAAACAGACCAGGTTTGAGAAGTCAATGAGAGAAGTTAAAAATTCTTACTCAGTTGTAATCTTCTCAATCTAAAAAGGTACAACCTAGATTTGAGTAGTTGAACATGTTATTACTCCAACCTTGTGAAAGGTTTTCATTTTTGTCAAAAATAACTTTATATCGAACGAGTGCCTTTGATTTGATGTGCTGTTCGGCGCGAGACAACCGTTAGACCCGATTACGTGTTTCTACGCATGAGCTTTGCTAGCCAACGTCGCCTACAAGTGGGATCTGGGATTTTTATTGGAGAAGCAGTTTGAGCCTGTCTTCGGTACTACAGAGATCTAAATTAAAAAGTGAAACATTGTTTCCGAAATCGGACATGCAGACAACAAGGCTTACCGGTATATTAATTAAGCCCCGCTGTACCAAACGAAATGCTAGGCTGGAAGCAACTGGAAATAATGTGCGAGTTGAGATAAATACAAGAGATGATTCGGACAGCAACATGAAAATGATATTCTTATGGAGGCGCAGTGATAATTTTCAGATTGAACTATTAGCAGGCATTGGTGTGTCTGCGACCCCAATACAGAAAGGCTTGGAATGCTGCTTGTCCAACCAGCAGCCAGGATCCAAACAACCAATTTTATAAGTGTATTTTTGCATCTCAACTTCAAAGCTCTCTTATACCAACATAACACACAAATAGCTACCACATCCCTAAATAACCCATCCAGCACATTCATCCTCATGGATTCACTATTCATTCATGGGGACATCTTTGACCTGGGGCTAGCTTCACAAAGAAGGGGGAAAAAATCATGAGCATTAGTCATATCAAATGAGGCCAGAGACGAAGGACCGAGTATCACTGTTGAACCATTTAGCCTCCTCTCCTAGCATTCCATCCCATTGTTCCCGAGGGGCACCCCCTCAAGCAGAGGACCATAGAACGGCCAACAAGAGTGTGCTTTGACAACCTCCATAATCCCACTTGACACACACACACACACTGACCAGTAGAATGCCACTTTGTCCCCAAGCTTCCTCTCGTGAACGTTGCGGTCAAGGACGTTGTAGCAGATGTTGGTGGTGGCCCCCTCCATGCACTTGATGTAGATCTCCCCCTTCGTCACGTCAAAGTTGTAGTCCAAGAACTGGCCCGTGTGCGTCGACTTCCAGTAGAATTCTTTTGCAATGTCACCCCAGAACTCTGGAATAAGGAAGAAATGATGAGCCATTATGATGACCACTAACTAGCTGGTGGTTGAATGGGACAATCATGCAAGGCCACCTGCAGCCTCCACCACCAGGAAGCACAGAAATGTCAGACACACCCATTTCTTGTCACATTACCAAATGTTTAAACACTCATGAATTGCCATCCGTGTTAGACAGATAAAAAACATTACTGCATGATGTAGGCTAGCTATCCTTATCCATAAGTTTAGTTTGTTAGGTTCCCCATTAGCTACTGCACATGCAGCAGCTACTCTTCCTTGGGTCCACATAAAACATAAATACACAACAAAGTACAGAACAGTTACAGACAAGAACATAAGATATTACATTCAATTCTAAATTTAAAAAAACAAAATAAGAGTCTTATTGGAATTTTTGCAAATGTATAAAACAAAAAATGGAAATGACATTTACACAAGTATTCAGACCCTTTACTCAGTACTTTGTTGACGCACCTTTGGCAGCGATTACAGCCTCGAGTCTTCTTGGGTATGACGCTACAAGCTTGGCACCCCTGTTTTTGGGAGGTTCTCCCATTCTTCTCTGCAGATCCTCTCAAGCTCTGTCAGGTTGGATGGGGAGCGTCGCTGCACAGCTATTTTAAAATCTCTCCAGAGATGTTTGATCGGGTTCAAGTCCGGCCTCTGGCTGGGCCACTCAAGAACATTCAGAGACTTGTCCCGAAGCCACTCCTGCGTTGTCTTTGCTGGGTACTTAGGGTTGTTGTCCTGTTGGAAGGTGAACCTTCACCCCAGTCGGAGGACCTGAGCGCTCTGGATAAGCTTTTCATCAAGGATCTCCCTGTACTTTACTCCGTTCATCTTTCCCTCGATCATGTCTCCCAGTCCCTGCTGCTGAAAAACATCCCCCACAGCATGATGCTGCCACCACCATGCTTCACCGTAGGGATGGTGCCAGGTTTCCTCCAGACGTGACGCTTGGCATTCAGGCCAAAGAGTTCAATCTTGGTTTCATCAGACCAGAGAAACTTGTTTCTCATGGTCAGAGTCTTTAGGTGCCTTTTGGCAAACTCCAAGCGAGCTGTCATGTGCCTTTAACTGAAGAGTGGCTTCCGTCTAGCCACTCTACCATAAAGGCCTGATTGATGGAGTGCTGCAGAGATGGTTGTCCTTCTGGAAGGTTCTCCCATCTCCACAGAGGAACTCTAGAGCTCTGTCAGAATGACCATCGGGTTCTTGGTCACATCCCTGACCAAGGCCCTTCTCCCCCGATTGCTCAGTTTTCCATTCAAGAATGATGGAGGCCACTGTGTTCTTGGGGACCTTCAATGCTGCAGAAATGTTTTGGTACCCTTCCCCAGATCTGTGCCTCGACACAATCCTGTCTCGGAGCTCTACGAACAATTCCTTCGACCTCATGGCTTGGGTTTTGCTCTGACATGCACTGTCAACTGTGGGACCTTATATATACAGGTGTGTGCCTTTACAAATCATGTCCAATCAATTGAATTTACCACAGGTGGACTCCAATCAAGTTTTAGAAACATCAAGGATGATTAATGGAAACAGGATGTACCTGAGCTCAATTTCAAGTCCCATAGCAATTTCAAGTCCCATAGCAAAGGGTCTGAATACTTATGTATGTAAAAATGTAAATAAGGTATCTGGGTTTTTTTTAAATAAATTTGCAAACATTTCTAAAAACCTGTTTTCGCTTTGTCATTATGGGTTATTGTGTGTAGATTGCTGAGGATTATTTGTATTAATCCATTTTAGAATAAGTCTGTAACGTAACAAAAGGTGGAAAAAGTAAAGTGGTCTGAATACTTTCCCGAAGGCACTGTATATTATACAAGGGGTTAGGCATTTTCACACATTTTTCTTAAAAACGACCAGAAGTAGTTAATTTCTCCTCAACCATGAAAGACTATCACGCATGGTTGTTGTTATTTCTTGGTGTGCAGTTAAGGGCAAGGTGTGCTGCTAGGTCTTTCTTTTCTGCACCTTACAATATTACCGGACAATAATCAAGATGGGACAAGATCAGGGCCTGAACAACTAGTACAGTTGATCTTTGTGTCAAAAACACAGAACGTATTTTTATAAACAGACATACCTCTCCCCATCTTCACAACAACTTTGTTAATATGACTTGACCATGATAACTGACCATCCAATGTTACTCCTAGAAGTTCAACTTCTTCAAGTTGTTCAATGGTCACACCCTTTATGCACAACTCCAGCTGAGGTTTAGGTCTAAGATAATGCTTTGAACCAAATACAATGCTTTTGGTTTTTTAGATGCATTTAAGACCAGTTTATTGTTAATTACCCATTCTGAAACTAACTCCTTGTTAAGCGTCAGTGAACTCACTGGCTGTAGGTGCAATCAGCATACATAGTCATTTTAGCTTCTTGTAAGACAAGAGGCAAAACAATTGTAAAAATAGAAGTGAAAGGTGTTTGTTCATGCAACACTTATTTCCACAAGTTGTTGACAAGGCTTTGATAAGTGTATTTGTAGATAAACCTACCATCTGGATTTTCAATAGATTTCTGGTAGAGTTCTTTGTAGTTCTCAAAGTTGGGTACATGAGCGTTCTTCTTCAAGTCTCCTCCTGCATGAAAAACGTCCTCCTTCGGTGCTTTGTCTGGAATCATTTTGCCCTCGAGTCAGCTGGCTAACTAGCTAGCTATCCTAACTATCGATTAGCTGTCGAAATGCGGGACAGATAGCAAAGTTATCTAGAATGGTATTGAGGATAAATTGTGCTATTTGCTCGTGCCCACTGCAGCTCTAGCAACGTACAAAGCAAGTCACGCTCTCATTTGTCTGGCACAAAAACAATGGCTAGTTAGCTAAATTAATTTACTTCCTTGTTTGACTGAGGATCCTTCTTTAGCCTCCTACTAGCTACTTCCACGTTAATGCTTAGAATAGTAGCTAAAGAAGCAATGTAGTTAGTGATTGAGAAAATGACAGCTAGTTAACTATGTCAAACAAGCCAGCTAGCTAACGTTAGCTGGTGGTTGCACATTCAATCAATATTGCTAGGCAGTGGAACCCAAAGAAACGAGCTAGCAGCTAACTACCTAACCTACATCAGCTAGCCACCTCTTGTTAGAAAATAGCTAAGCTCAAATATAAGCAACTTTTTGCTTTGCAAAAAGTTTCGATGTAACTGCGTTTTCAGTTAGACCAGAGTCTCGCGAGCTGGCTAGACTTCAAATCCTTGTAAGTTTTAGCTAGCTAGCACCATACAATAGCTCCCTAGCAGCTAGGAAAGTAACGTTAGAAAGCAAATAAGAATAACTTGGGACTTGCGAGACAAGGCCTTTCTGTTCGACGTGCTAGGTCGGACACCACTTGACTTTATATACCCTTCTTCCATTCAAATAAAAACGATTGCATTCATACTGAAACATGACATTTTTATCTGCAAAAATATCAGTTTTGCCCTGAAGTGGAGTGGTCTACGGTTCGTCCAAATCCTCGTTCCTTCGACTGCAGAGACAACGCGAAGGAAGAGCGCAGAGGTGAACTCCATTTGACCCACAAACGCGACAGCCAATCATATTTGAGGAGAACGCAGGTTTTAAAGGGACCGAGTGTCAGAATTTTCAACAACCACCGCCACTTTATTTATTTTTTAGAAACTCAGTCGGGGTCTCAATTTACTATTGAGAGTAAGAATAGTACAATACACCAGGTTCAATTTCGAAATTTGGTTGTGCAACAGCAGTTTTTCTCTTGTTATGTCAGTCACTGACAGTCCCTCAATTAGCCATGTTAGCTAACACTTTTTGGTAAGACTTTACTTGACACCCAGCATCATCACACTTTATGACACGGTCATAACCATGTCATAATATGTCATAACAGCGGACATAACTTGTCATAACCTGTCATAATATGGTCATAACACTGTCATGACACATATTTAGACCTATTGTGACATATATTGCGTTATTTTATGGCTGGTTATGACACCTACATAAGAGTGTCAAAACCCACAAAACCTACCACAACAGTTATTTTATGACTAGTTATGACGCCTACATAATAAGAGTGTAAAAACCCACAAAACCTACCACACAAGGCAAAACATTCCATTACACCATAGCCTACTTGTCAACAGTATGTTTATGTTATATACCATTTTCTGAAATTGACCATGTTAAATTATCATTGTAATTGCACACACATTGTTGTTGGATATGCACCTACCCCAATGCTCTGTTTCTGATGACTTGGATGAATGCAGGAGCATATTTCAGGAGCAGGACAAGACACCCTCTTTGTGACTGATGACTGACATACAGTGAGGGATAAAGTATTTGATCCCCTGCTGATTTTGTACGTTTGCCCACTGACAAAGAAATGATCAGTCTATCATTTTAATGGTAGGTTTATTTGAACGGTGAGAGACAGAATAACAACAAAATAATCCAGAAAAACTAATGTCAAAAATGTTATAAATTGATTTGCATTTTAATGAGGGAAATAAGTATTTGACCCCCTCTCAATCAGAAAGATTTCTGGCTCCCAGGTGTCTTTTATACAGGTAACAGGCTGAGATTAGG
Organism: Coregonus lavaretus; assembly: GCF_964263955.1. Classification (NCBI taxonomy): domain Eukaryota; kingdom Metazoa; phylum Chordata; class Actinopteri; order Salmoniformes; family Salmonidae; genus Coregonus; species Coregonus lavaretus. The sequence continues at coordinate 12,420,890 of NC_140007.1, forward strand.
AGCACACTCTTAAAGGGAGTGCTCCTAATCTCAGCTTGTTACCTGTATAAAAGACACCTGTCCACAGAAGCAATCAATCAATCAGATTCCAAACTCTCCACCATGGCCAAGACCAAAGAGCTCTCCAAGGATGTCAGGGACAAGATTGTAGACCTACACAAGGCTGGAATGGGCTACAAGACCATCGCCAAGCAGCCTGGTGAGAAGGTGACAACAGTTGGTGCGATTATTCGCAAATGGAAGAAACACAAAAGAACTGTCAATCTCCCTCGGCCTGGGGCTCCATGCAAGATCTCACTACGTGTAGTTGCAATGATCATGAGAACGGTGAGGAATCATCCCAGAACTACACGGGAGGATCTTGTCAATGATCTCAAGGCAGCTGGGACCATAGTCACCAAGAAAACAATTGGTAACACATTACGCTGTGAAGGACTGAAATCCTGCAGCGCCCGCAAGGTCCCCCTGCTCAAGAAAGCACATATACAGGCCCGTCTGAAGTTTGCCAATGAACATCTGAATGATTCAGAGGAGAACTGGGTGAAAGTGTTGTGGTCAGATGAGACTAAAATCGAGCTCTTTGGCATCAACTCAACTCGCCGTGTTTGGAGGAGGAGGAATGCTGCATATGACCCCAAGAACACCATCCCCACTGTCAAACATGGAGGTGGAAACATTATGCTTTGGGGGTGTTTTTCTGCTAAGGGGACAGGACAACTTCACCGCATCAAAGGGACGATGGACGGGGCCATGTACCGTCAAATCTTGGGTGAGAACCTCCTTCCCTCAGCCAGGGCATTGAAAATGGGTCGTGGATGGGTATTCCAGCATGACAATGACCCAAAACACATGGCAAAGGCAACAAAGGAGTGGCTCAAGAAGAAGAACATTAAGGTCCTGGAGTGGCCTAGCCAGTCTTCAGACTTTAATCCCAAAAAATCTGTGGACGGAGCTGAAGGTTCGAGTTGCCAAACGTCAGCCTCGAAACCTTAATGACTTGGAGAAGATCTGCAAAGAGGAGTGGGACAAAATCCCTACTGAGATGTGGGCAAACCTGGTGGCCAACTACAAGAAACGTCTGACCTCTGTGATTGCCAACAAGGGTTTTGCCACCAAGTACTAAGTCGTGTTTTGCAGAGGGGTCAAATACTTATTTCCCTCATTAAAATGCAAATCAATTTATAACATTTCTGACATGCGTTTTTCTGGATTTTTTTGTTGTTATTCTGTCTCTCACTGTTCAAATAAACCTACCATTAAAATTATAGACTGATCATGTCTTTGTCAGTGGGCAAACGTACAAAATCAGCAGGGGATCAAATACTTTTTTCCCTCACTGTAAGGGCATGTACCTGATAGACCTATCTGGCTTATATGATTATGATGGTCATGATGCTTCATGACAGTGTCATAAAGTGCATTTTCTTAGTCCAACTAAAGTGACACAGGATGGTCATAAAAACCCCTAGAGTCGATTGATGCAACATAATAAAAAAATCCCCATTAAAATCTGTACATTTAAGCTAGAGACATCTGTTATTTTGCGTTGGATGTGTCTCAATCCACCACATCCACCTATGTCACACTTCCGCATCTGTGGTGAAAGGTGGCAGAGCTAGAGCGGTGTTTATCAGACCATGAGACATCCCGGTCTTCTCACTAAAACGTCTGTAGTGTCCAAACGGTTTGACCTATATTTGAACTACTATGACCTAAGGTTGTCACAATACACTCTAAAAATTCAACAAGGGTTCTTCTAAGATCCTCAAAGTTCTTCGACGAACCTTAGGGTTTTTGGCACAGAAATATTGCCCCCAAAGGGTTCTTCCAAGAACCCCATAGGAAGTGGGGTTCATCGAGGAACCTCCTTAGTTGGTGGGGGTTCTTGCAGGAACCTAACTGCCCAACTGAAACATTTGGATTTGAAAGGACAGCAGGTGCAGGCACTTAACTGATTTTTTTAATAGATCTCCTCAATTTAAGGTAAGGTTTGTCCCTTGTATGATCTAAATTGATATTGTTTTATGATGATACCATCTATCTTTTCATATTTGTGTAAATATTTCTAAAACAGAAAATTGACACAATTCAATGGATATCAATCAATAAAGAGTTAAGAATATGTATGCTATAAGAATATGTTGAAGGCAAGCTGTATTGGGTGCAGATGAATGAACTGCTCACTTTTGTGTCTGTATCTGCAGGTATACAGACGAGGAGGCATACAGTGGGGAAAAAAAGTATTTAGTCAGCCACCAATTGTGCAAATTCTCCCACTTAAAAAGATGAGAGAGGCCTGTAATGGGCAGACAAATTGAGAAAAAAAAATCCAGAAAATCACATTGTAGGATTTTTAATGAATTTATTTGCAAATGATGGTGGAAAATAAGTATTTGGTCACCTACAAACAAGCAAGATTTCTGGCTCTCACAGACCTGTAACTTCTTCTTTAAGAGGCTCCTCTGTCCTCCACTCGTTGCCTGTATGAAAGACACCTGTCCACAACCTCAAACAGTCACACTCCAAACTCCACTATGGCCAAGACCAAAGAGCTGTCAAAGGACACCAGAAACAAAATTGTAGACCTGCACCAGGCTGGGAAGACTGAATCTGCAATAGGTAAGCAGCTTGGTTTGAAGAAATCAACTGTGGGAGCAATCATTAGGAAATGGAAGACATACAAGACCACTGATAATCTCCCTCGATCTGGGGCTCCACGCAAGATCTCACCCCGTGGGGTCAAAATGATCACAAGAACGGTGAGCAAAAATCCCAGAACCACACGGGGGGACCTAGTGAATGACCTGCAGAGAGCTGGGACCAAAGTAACAAAGCCTACCATCAGTAACACACTACGCCGCCAGGGACTCAAATCCTGCAGTGCCAGACGTGTCCCCCTGCTTAAGCCAGTACATGTCCAGGCCCGTCTGAAGTTTGCTAGAGTGCATTTGGATGGTCCAGAAGAGGATTGGGAGAATGTCATATCGTCAGATGAAACCAAAATATAACTTTTTGGTAAAAACTCAACTCGTCGTGTTTGGAGGACAAAGAATGCTGAGTTGCATCCAAAGAACACCATACCTACTGTGAAGCATGGGGGGTGGAAACATCATGCTTTGGGGCTGTTTTTCTGCAAAGGGACCAGGACGACTGATCCGTGAAAAGGAAAGAATGAATGGGGCCATGTATCGTGAGATTTTGAGTGAAAACCTCCTTCCATCAGCAAGGGCATTGAAGATGAAACGTGGCTGGGTCTTTCAGCATGACAATGATCCCAAACACACCGCCCGGGCAACGAAGGAGTGGCTTCGTAAGAAGCATTTCAAGGTCCTGGAGTGGCCTAGCCAGTCTCCAGATCTCAACCCCATAGAAAATCTTTGGAGGGAGTTGAAAGTCCATGTTGCCCAGCGACAGCCCCAAAACATCACTGCTCTAGAGGAGATCTGCATGGAGGAATGGGCCAAAATACCAGCAACAGTGTGTGAAAACCTTGTGAAGACTTACAGAAAACGTTTGACCTGTGTCATTGCCAACAAAGGGTATATAACAAAGTATTGAGAAACTTTTGTTATTGACCAAATACTTATTTTCCACCATAATTTGCAAATAAATTCATAAAAAATCCTACAATGTGATTTTCTGGATTTTTTTTTCTCATTTTGTCTGTCATAGTTGACGTGTACCTATGATGAAAATTTCAGGCCTCTCTCATCTTTTTAAGTGGGAGAACTTGCACAATTGGTGGCTGACTAAATACTTTTTTACCCACTGTACAAAGGTATGTCAATTGGTATTGGTATGCTATGCAGATCACATGTACCATCCTCCCCCCTTAACTCTTCAATGAAAATCCCATAGGCCTCTACATTATGGACAAGGTATGTGTATGAAAACCATTATCAAAACAGCTTTTTCCATTGACATTTACCACAAAAGGCAAGGAATGAATACTGTTGTGTGCATGTTTTGTTAAACATCTGTATAATTACTATTTTTTGGATACACAGACTTCACCCTCCCTACACCTCTGATGAATATAACAGGAAACCTGTTCGATCACCATGCACTGCAAAATCATTATGGCTACACTCTTAAAAGAAAAGGTTCCTGGATTATCCTTTAGGGGTTCTTCAAATTGAAACTGTGGGGGAACCCCAATAGGTTATTCAAAGAACCCCTTTTAATGGATCCTCAAATAACCTTTTGAAGAACCTTTAGGGGTTCATTTTTTAACTAACCCCCCCCCCCCCCCTCCCTATTATTAATAATAATTATAATACGCATAACAATAACAACAATAATACAATATTTTAGTTCTCAGTGTTTATTATGATTTTAGTGGCAAAGCAGAATAAAAAAATCAAAATATGAGGTAAACTCCCAGCAGAGCCCCAAGTATATCCTCTGGCGTGTTGATGTGTGGTCCTCTGTAGCTCAATTGGTAGAGCATGGTGCTTGTAACGCCAGGGTAGTGGGTTCGATCCCCGGGACCACCCATACGTAAAAATGTATGCACGCATGACTGTAAGTCGCTTTGGATAAAAGTGTCTGCTAAATGGCATATTATATTATATTATGTTAATGTAGTGATGTTCTTCTTATCCATAGCCAGAATGATTTTGCAGTGCATGGTGATCTAACAGGTTTCCTGTTATATTCATCAGAGGTGTAGGGAGGGTGAAGTCTGTGAATCCCAAAAATAGTAATTATACAGATAATTAACAAAACATGCACACGACAGTATTCCAAACCTTGGTTTTTGTAGTGAATGTGAATGAAAAAAACTATTTTGATAATGGTTTTCATACACATACCTTGTCCATAATGTAGAGGCCTATGGGATACTCATTTGAGAGGTAAGGGAGGAGGATGGTAAATGTGATCTGCATAACATACCAATAAGAATAGCTTTGTATGCTTCCTCGTCTATATACCTGCAGGCACAGACACAAAAGTGAGCAGTTCAGTCATCTGCATCCAATACAGCTAGCCTTCAACATATTCTTATAGCATACAAATTCTTACCTCTTTGTTGATTGATATCCATTGAATTGTAACCATTTTCTGTTTTGCACAAATATGAAAAGATAGATGGTATCGTCATAAACAATATCATTTTAGATCATACAAGGGACAAACCTTACCTTAAATTGAAGAGATCTTTACATTTTTCAGTTAAGTGCCTGCACCTGCTGTCCTTTCAAATCGAAATGTTTCAGTTGGGCAGTTAGGTTCCTGCAAGAACCCCCACCAACTAAGAAGGTTCCTCGACGAACCCCACCTCCTATGGGGTTCTTGGAAGAATTAACCCCAAAAGGTTCTTCAAAAGGTTATTTGAGGATCATCTTAAGGTTGTCACGGTTTCGGCCGAGGCTGCTCCTTCTCCTTGTTCGGGCAGGCTTCGGCGGTCGTCGTCTCCGGAGTACTAGCTGCCACCGTTCTATGTTTCGATGTTTGATTGGTTTTGTCACACCTGTTCCTTGTTAGTGTTAATTATGCGTCCTATAAGTTCTCTTGAGTTTTGTCATGTGTTGTGTGTAATTGTTCGTTGTCACTGTGGGATGCTAGTTCGTTTTTGTCTCTCTGTTCTGTGTTGTAGAGAGCTCCGCACTTTTGTGCCTTTGTATGTACTTTACCGGTGTGCGTAAAGTTCGCTTGCCTGCCAGGTTGTATGTAGCCGTGTTTGGCTTGTTCTTTTTGTCTTCACTAAAGACGTCAGTACGAAGCCTCTGTGTGTCCTGCGCTTGATTCCACACCACTTCTACACTCAACTGTGACAGAATTACACACCACTACTATGGAATCAGCAGGAGCAGCCGCACCTACCGAGATTATTGAGGAGCGCCTTCGTGGACAGGAGGACAGGATCAACCAGATCGGGCACGCTCTGGATAGGGTGATGAACACCCTCCATCGATGGGAGGCCAGCGGGGTACCCACGCCCCCACCTACCACACCATCACCATCGGTCAGTCCACCTGTCCAACTTCCGGAACCCAGTGGGATTCGGCTCTCGCTCCCGAGGGCGTACGACGGCATCGCGATCGTGCCCTCGACACACGAGAGCGTTTCCGCCCTCATCTCCTGTCTCACCGGCAAGGCGTTGGAGTGGGCCAACGCCGAATGGAGGAGGATAGACGCCGCAAGAATCACCTACGCGGAGTTCTCCCGCCGCTTCCGGGCAGTGTTCGACCATCCACCTGAGGGGAAGGCGGCGGGGGAGCGTCTATTCTACCTCCGGCAGGGGATGAGGAGCGCTCAAGAGTTTGCACTGGAGTTCCGGACTCTAGCGGCAGATGCAGGGTGGAATGAGCGGGCCCTCATAGATCACTTCCACTGCAGCCTCGGGGAGGATGTCCGTAGAGAGTTGGCGTGCAGGGACACCACTCTTTCGTTTGACCAATTGGTTGACATGGCCATTCGGCTAGACACCCTGCTCGCCACCCGCGGACGTCCTGGGTGGGGGTCGCCCATTCCACCCTCCAGCACCTCCGAGCCGAGTCCTATGGAGCTCGGGGGTGCTGGCGCTAGAGAATGGAGGAGAAGGAGCCCGAGGGGGGCCGTCCCCTGCACCAACTGTGGCCGTGGAGGACACACCGCGGCTAGGTGCTGGGGAGGGTCTCCTGGAGGACGAGACGGCAGGCCACACATTGGGGAGGCCTCCCAGGTGAGTAGGCGCCCCACTTACCCAGAGCTTTCTGTCGTGCACATAACCATACCTGTTTGTTTTTCACAGGTTGCACCTCGTTCCCAGTATAAGGCGCTAGTAGATTCAGGCGCAGCTGGGAATTTTGTAGATCGTAAATTTTGTATAGAGTTAGGGATCCCTCTCCTACCGGTTAATAATCCCTTCCCTGTACATGCCCTAGATAGCCGTCCGTTAGGATCCGGGTTGATCAGGGAGGTCACAGTGCCACTTAGGATGGAGACGCAGGGGGGTCATGAGGAGACGATTCAGCTATACCTGATTGACTCTCCTGCGTATCCGGTGGTGCTGGGGCTTCCCTGGTTGATTACTCACGATCCTACCATTTCGTGGCGAGAGAAGGCTCTTAAGGGGTGGTCTGCCCAGTGTGTGGGGCTATGTCTGGGTGTTTCCGTAGGGGCGACCTCGGTGGAGAGTCCAAACCAAATGCCCGCAATGCATGTTCCCCCCGAGTATGAGGATTTAGCACTCGTGTTTAGCAAGGCGAGGGCGGCGCGATTGCCACCTCATAGACAGGGGGATTGTGCGATAGACCTCCAGGCAGGAGCTGCGCTCCCACGGAGCCATGTGTATCCTTTGTCACAAGAGGAGAAGAGGGCAATGGAGACATACATTGCCGAGTCTCTGAGACAGGGATACATACGGCCCTCCACTTCCCCTGCGTCCTCGAGCTTCTTTTTTGTGAAGAAAAAAGATGGAGGTTTGCGCCCGTGTATCGATTACCGCGGTCTCAATCAGATTACTGTGAAATATAGTTATCCACTCCCTCTGATTGCGACTATGACGGAGTCATTACACGGGGCACGGTTCTTCACAAAATTGGACCTCAGGAGCGCATACAACTTGGTGCGCATTAGAGAAGGCGATGAATGGAAGACAGCATTTAGTACCACCTCAGGTCATTACGAGTATCTCGTCATGCCATACGGGTTAATGAATGCTCCATCAGTCTTCCAATCCTTTGTGGATGAGATCTTCCGGGACATGCAGGGGCAGGGAGTGGTCGTGTACATAGACGATATTCTAGTGTACAGTTCTACCCGAGCCGAGCATGTAGCCCTGGTGCGCCGAGTGTTGAGGAGGCTGTTGGAGCATGACCTGTATGTCAAGGCAGAGAAATGTCTGTTCTTCCAGGAGTCTGTCTCCTTTTTGGGTTATCAGTTGTCCGCGTCAGGGGTGAAGATGGAGGTTGACCGTGTGTCAGCCGTGCGTAATTGGCAAACCCCAACCACAGTGAAAGAGGTGCAGCAGTTCTTGGGCTTTGCGAATTACTACCGGAGGTTTATCCGGGGTTTTGGACAGGTGGCAGCTCCCATAACGTCCCTTCTGAAGGGGGGTCCGGTGCGCTTGCGGTGGTCAGCTGAGGCGAACAGGGCTTTTGGGAGACTGAAGGACCTGTTTACTTCGGCTCCGGTGCTGGCGCATCCGGATCCCGCTTTACCATTCCAAGTGGAGGTGGACGCGTCAGAAGCCGGTATCGGGGCCGTTCTCTCGCAACGATCCAGCACACCACCTAAACTCCGCCCCTGTGCTTTTTACTCGAAAAAGCTCAGTCCGGCGGAGCGAAATTATGACGTAGGGGACAGGGAGCTGTTAGCCGTGGTACAGGCCCTAAAGGTGTGGAGGCATTGGCTTGAGGGGGCTCAACACCCTTTTCTCATTTTGACTGACCACCGTAACCTGGAATACATTCGGACAGCTAGGAGACTAAATCCTCGCCAGGCTCGGTGGACTATGTTTCTAGCCCGGTTCGTGTTCAAGATCACTTACATCCCTGGGTCCCAGAACGGGAAGGCAGACGCCCTGTCTCGGCGGTATGACACAGAGGAGAGGTCCGTTGAGCCCACTCCCATACTACCTGAGTCTTGTCTGGTGGCACCGGTGGTGTGGGAGGTTGATACGGAGATCGAGCGGGCGTTACGCACCGACCCTAGCCCTCCACAGTGTCCGGTGGGTCGGACGTACGTCCCGCTCGAGGTCCGGGATCGACTCATTTATTGATCTCACACGTCACCCTCCTCTGGGCATCCAGGTATTGGCCGGACAGTGCACTGCCTTAGCACAAAGTACTGGTGGCCAACGTTAGCCAGGGATGTGAGGATTTATGTCTCCTCCTGCTCGGTGTGTGCCCAGTGTAAGGCGCCCAGACACTTGCCCAGGGGTAAGTTACAACCCCTGCCCGTTCCACAATGACCCTGGTCTCACCTCTCGGTGGATTTTGTTACAGACCTTCCCCCCTCACAGGGGAATACCACCATCCTGGTCGTTGTGGATCGGTTCTCGAAGGCCTGTCGTCTCCTTCCCATGCCGGGTCTTCCTACTGCCCTACAGACCGCTGAGGCTCTATTCACCCACGTCTTCCGGCATTACGGGGTACCCGAGGATATAGTGTCTGATCGAGGCCCCCAGTTTACCTCCAGAGTCTGGAGAGCGTTTATGGAGCGTTTGGGGGTTTCGGTGAGCCTTACCTCGGGTTACCACCCGGAGAGTAATGGGCAGGTCGAACGTGTCAACCAGGATGTGGGTAGGTTTCTGAGGTCGTATTGCCAGGGCCGGCCGGAGGAGTGGGCGAGGTATGTTCCCTGGGCCGAGATGGCACAGAACTCTCTCCGCCACTCCTCCACTAAACTAACTCCTTTCCAGTGTGTGTTAGGGTACCAGCCGGCTCTGGCACCTTGGCATCAGAGCCAGATCGAGGCCCCTGCGGTGGATGAGTGGGTGCGGCGCTCGGAGGAGACGTGGAACGCTGCACACATCCATCTGCAGCGAGCCATCCGTCGACATAAGACGAGCGCCGATCTCCACCGCAGTGAGGGGCCAGTGTACGCACCTGGAGATCGAGTCTGGCTCTCGACCAGAAACCTGCCCCTCCGCCTGCCCTGCCGGAAGCTGGGTCGGCGGTTTGTGGGGCCTTTTAAAGTCCTGAGGAGATTGAACGAGGTGTGTTACAGGTTACAACTGCCAATTGATTACAAGAATATTAACCCCTCGTTCCATGTGTCTCTCCTCAGGCCGGTGGTAGCTGGTCCACTCCAGGACTATGAGATAAAAGAGACTCCTCCGCCCCCGCTGGACATCGAGGGGGCTCCGGCGTACACTGTTCGGTCCATCCTAGATTCGAGACGCCGGATGGGGGGTCTCCAATATCTCGTGGAGTGGGAGGGGTACGGCCCGGAGGAGCGGTGCTGGGTGCCGAGGAGGGACATCCTAGACCCGTCTCTTCTGACCGAGTTCCATCGTGGTCATCCCACGCACCCTGCTCCGCGTCTTCCTGGTCGTCCTCGAGGCCGGGGTCGGCGCACGGCTGGAGCCGCGCGTCAAGGGGGGGGTACTGTCACGGTTTCGGCCGAGGCTGCTCCTTCTCCTTGTTCGGGCAGGCTTCGGCGGTCGTCGTCTCCGGAGAACGGTGGCAGCTAGTACTATGTTTCGATGTTTGATTGCTTTTGTCTGTTTTGTTACACCTGTTCCTTGTTAGTGTTAATTATGCGTCCTATAAGTTCTCTTGAGTTTTGTCATGTGTTGTGTGTAATTGTTCGTTGTCACTGTGGGATGCTAGTTCGTTTTTGTCTCTCTGTTCGGTGTTGTAGAGAGCTCCGCACTTTTGTGCCTTTGTATGTACTTTACCGGTGTGCGTAAAGTTCGCTTGCCTGCCAGGTTGTATGTAGCTGTGTTTGGCTTGTTCTTTTTGTCTTCACTAAAGACGTCAGTACGAAGCGTCTGTGTGTCCTGCGCTTGATTCCACACCACTTCTACACTCAACTGTGACAAAGGTTCTTCAAAGAACTTTGAGAAACCTTAATCTTTTGAGTGTGACCTGCATGGGTGGGGAAAAATATATAGGAAATCAAGAAAAAATGTACCTCATCACAGGTTGTGCTATGGCGACTTTACTGACAACATTCAACATTGAATATTAACTGGAATAGTGATTCGAACAAAACGATTTATACATTGATATCTGATTAAATGTACGGTGGTGAAATCGCATACCTGACCCGAGCAGAAACTAAAGAATGTATAAAAAATGTCAGAAAATGCCAGAGATACTGCATGGTTGATTTCTGTACAACGTTTACCAGTGGAGTTGTTTTGTTAAAATGACATTTATTCCTATGACGAATTGTAGTGATGAAGAGAGTTTAGAACACCTTTAATTGAACTGTTACAGAACTAAAGAAATATGGGACCTGATGAGAAGTATTAATTTCGATGTATGTATAACTCCCAAGACAGTCTTTCACTGTGTTTTTGATACTCACATGGATGACAATAGGCTTACTAAAGATCTGTGGTGGACAATAACATGCATTGTGAACAATAAGATTTGGAAGACAAGATGTATCATGACTATAAAACAACTTTTTGTCCCCTCAAACATTATTTTTAAACAAATCAAAATGGAATCAAAAAGAAGAAGAAAGCTGGACTCCAAAAAACAAGTTGACCTACAAAAACTTCCATCTACACTATTAAATATGTAAATCATGTTAAGTAGCCTAATAATGAACCCATGAATTGATGTGAAAACCGATTTGTATTTATATGAATTTATTTATTATGTTTGTAAAATGTGAGATTTTTTAAAATAAATATTATTTTAACAGTAAATAGGAAAGGGTAGCCTCTCACGAATAGGATGGATGTCTCCGTTTTGCTCTACGACCCCCACAAGTGTCAGGGGACTCCTCTGAAGTCAGTACTGTTGATGTGCCAACTTCTGTTGGTAGCATCGGAACCGTTTGGGCTACAAACTAATGTGACCCCACTGTGGAAAGGGGAGATTCTCACAAACACAAGTGTCACGGGACTCGTTTAAAGGTTTATTTGTATTTTTTATCCAGTTGGATAAACACTCCAAACAGCCTACCTGACCACTCGGAGGCGTCCGCATGGTCCTAAAGCACACTGTTGCCTCGTTTTGTATCATATTCCAATGATACAACTGGGGGAGACAAAAATGCAATTTCAGAATGTGGGGGGGACATGTCCCCCACGTTCCCAGTGAAAGTTGCGCCCCTGGTTCCTGGATAAGGACCACAATTGTAAGGCCATGCACTGTGTGCATGGCAGGGGAAGCATACTGTATTTTAGCCTTTTGACAATGTGGCACGGTGGTGAGCACCAGTGAAGTTTGGTCAGACGCACAGCAGGTGGCGACAGCGTTCAACTCAGGTAGGAAGCAGATCTGATGGCACCAGTTATTGTATGAAGAAATCAAGACCAAGGTAATACAAATAGGCAATAGAGCAGGATAATGAAGACTATGAAGGTGCATATGGTCTAATGGAAGTAAGAGGTCCATCGTCCCTCCTCCCTGCCAGGCATTAGAATCTCCATCCTGTTCATTATTTAAGTTGAAGATGACAAAGGTTAAGACAAAAGGATTCTAATATCCCTTAACTCTTTGCAACAATGGAACCAGCTATGCTAGTTAGCAACGGCGCTGGTCCCGGATTTGTGACGACATTGTCTTAACCTATATATTTTCAACCTAGTTCAGTATGCATTAGTCAGTGATACGGGATACGTCCCTTTCTTTTGACAACGCTATTCTATTTCCTTCCTCTCCAACAGGCAAACAAAGAGCCTAAAATAGTTTTGTTACCAAAGGAGATGTAAAGCTGTGGACTATTGTAACAATAGAGTTTATCACTAATGTTAAATCCTTTACAACATCTCTGCTAGACTCTGTGGATCTCCACTACAGTCCTAATGGTCCAAAAATAATAATATCCCAATGCCCCAGCGCAGTAATGGGGGACATTGCACTGTGTACTGTGCCGTCTTTAGGATGGGACGTTAAATAGGTGTCCTGACTCTCTGTGGTCACTAAAGATCTCATGGAACTTATCGTAAGAGTGTCCTGGCTAAATTTCCAATCTGGCCCTCATACCATCATGGCCACCTAATCATCCCCAGCCTCCAATTGGCTCATTAATCTCCCCTCCTCTCCCCTGTAACTATTCCCCAGGTCATTGCTGTAAATGAGAATGTGTTCTCACTCAGTCATCTTACCCGGTAAAATAAGGGTATAAAAATAATAATATGCAATTGCTACTATCAAATCTGGTCTGTGGCATGGACGCACCTCTGAACAGAGTGCCGGACATAAATTGCAAATCGAGTGTAAACCGATTCTACATCGAGAAACGGGTGAACATTTTCGGCAGTCAGACGACTACCAGCGGGTGATCCCTAAAACACACTGTGCCGACAGCAAGCGAACGAACAGCGAACAAATCCTTCAAGTGGTCCAACTGATGGGGGACAAACAGAGGAGGATGGTCAAAAGTCAAAACCTCGTACAGTCGACCCAGAACCAGTCGACCCAGAACCACATACCTATTTTATACCTATCCAATCCCAGATCTACATGGCTAGGAAGGAGGGGCTAGGAATCTAGTTGGAATTGAGGGATAGAGGGAGTCTGGCCATTGAGCTTTTAATTAAAAGCATTATGATATGTTACATGCTGTATATAGACACCTGGCTGGTGCTTCTGCTGATTGGATCACATTACTGAGATGGCATCCAATACAAGATTCAGAGGGTTTAGAGATGTTGCAACATGAGATGTTGGTAATCTCAGTCAGGCTTTACAGAAGCACAGAGGTTATCTGAGAGCCCATGGATAGACGCGAGGTAATCCGCCTGACAAATGTGTCCACAGTGGCCCACCCCACTCAAGCAGGTGGTAAGTGTGGCACCCCCTGTCCCCCGCGGAGCTGAACTACGTCGTCTGATTTATTGCCATGTCAGGTGTCTACCATGGATGAGTCATAGTGGCCCACTTTAAAATAGACTAGGTGGTGAAGGGACACCATCCTTCTCTATGGAAGCGCAGCACTGACTCAGCTAATATTTTCATCATACCACACAATGCACTGAATTCCTCTCTCCTCACTCAGTCCAACCGTGAAAGTGAAGTGTTCTGGTGTTTTAAGTGCGTGCACACTCATAAAGATGCGAATGTACACACACAAGCGCTAACACACACACTCACGTTGACCGCGCGTGTCAGTTTGAACCTCTCGCTCCAGTAGTTGAGGATGCCGTCTCGGCTGATGGACAGGTAGCATCCCAGCTGGGTGCGGGTTTTGGGCACAGCCCTGCCCTGACCCCCGTTCTTCTCTGCCTGGGGGGTCTGAAAGGGGTAAAACTGCAGCCGGACGACGGGCTCACTGTGGCACTGCAGAGAACCAGATAGAGAAACCCCACAGACCACACAAACCACCAAGACATCAGTCAAAGAACAAAACTTGTGTGTGGATTGTATGTTGGACATTTAGGAAATCCAAATATTTTGTTTGTCAAATACCGTACGTGAGCAAATGTGGCAAGCTGCAATGTTTCTTAAGACCTATTCTCCAATGATTACATTAGATTACATTATCTCTGTTGATATTAATAGACTGCCTGTATCAATGTCTCCTATAGTCAGAAAATAGACCCCAAGAGGACTAGATGCTGGTGATTAGATTGGTATTCACCATGCAGCGTTTCTTAGACAGATTTGGGGCATACATTGTCTGGTTACCCATCCACATCACTCCGGCCAAACGCCACGCCCACTGACATTGCTTCTCCACAATGAATGTAGCGATAGATAAAACAGCAGAATTAAATTCAGTATGAGTCGTCAGGTAAGGGCTGACACACTGAGTGATCTACTCCTATTACACAGTAAGTAAGAAGAGTAGCAGTGCTATGTCATCCACAGACATGAGTCACTGACACAGACAGACAGGGGGGAATGTATGCATGCATGCACACACCAGACACAAACACACACACACAGGCGTGTAACACCACAGAGAGAGAGAGAGAGAGAGAGAGAGCTGTGAACGATCTGAGAGACAAGGCAAGAAGGGCCTTCTATGCCATCAAAAGGAACATAAAATTTGACATACCAATTAGGATCTGGCTAAAAATACATGAATCAGTTATAGAACCCATTGCCCTTTATGGTTCTGAGGTCTGGGGTCCGCTCACCAACCAAGAATTCACAAAATGGGACAAACACCAAATTGAGACTCTGCATGCAGAATTCTGCAAAAACATCCTCCGTGTACAACGTAAAACACCAAATAATGCATGCAGAGCAGAATTAGGCCAATACCCGCTAATTATCAAAATCCAGAAAAGAGCCGTTAAATTCTATAACCACTTAAAAGGAAGCGATTCCCAAACCTTCCATAACAAAGCCATCACTTACAGAGAGATGAACTTGGAGAAGAGTCCCCTAAGTAAGCTTGTCCTGGGCCTCTGTTCACAAACACAAACAGACCCCACACAGCCCCAGGACAACAACAACAACAACAACAACACAACTAGACCCAACCAAATCATGAGAAAAGAAAAAGAGAATTACTTGACACATTGGAAAGAACAAACAAAAAAACAGAGCAAACTAGAATGCTATTTGGCCCTAAACAGAGAGTACACAGTGGCAGAATACCTGACCACTGTGACTGAACCAAACTTAAGGAAAGCTTTGACTATGTACAGACTCAGTGACCATAGCCTTGTTATTGAGAAAGGCCGCCGTAGGCAGACCTGGCTCTCAAGAGAAGACTGGCTATGTGCACACTGCCTACAAAATGAGGTGAAAACTGAGCTGCACTTCCTAACCTCCTGCCAAATGTATGACCATATTAGAGACACATATTTCCCTCAGATTACAGTGATCCACAAAGAATTTGAAAACAAACCCAATTTTGATAAACTCCCTTATCTACTGAGTGAAAAACCACAGTGTGCCATCACAGCTGCAAGATTTGTGACCTGTTGCCACAAGAAAAGGGCAACCAGTGAAGAACAAACACCATTGTAAATACAACCCATATTTATGTTTATTTATTTTCCCATTTGTACTTTAACTTTTTGCACATTGTTACAACACTGTATATATACATAATATGACATTTGAAATGTCTTTATTCTTTTGAAACTTCTGAGTGTAATGTTTACTGTTAATATTTATTGTTTATTTCACTTTTGTTTACTATCTACTTCCCTTGCTTTGGCAATGTTAACACACGTTTCCCATGCCAATAAAGCCCTTAAATTGAATTGAGAGAGAGAGAGAGAGAGAGAGAGAGAGAGAGAGAGAGAGAGAGAGAGAGAGAGAGAGAGAGAGAGAGAGAGAGAGAGAGAGAGAGACAGAGAGAGAGAGAGAGAGAGAGAGAGAGAGAGAATAGACATTTCAGAATGCAAAGGCAGTGGTTGTAAAAAGTTGGAGTTAGAGAGGACATGGGAGATTCATGGTCAAAATCCTGAGCTCCTTTGAATAATTGACATATAAAAGTACAAATGGACTGTTAGATGCAAATAATCTCTTTCACTCTCTCCACATACATATAATGGGGAGTAGTTGTCCTATTCATCATGTTATAGCCAACCACAATGGGAACCATCCATGTCTATCTGTGAGCCATCACTCTTTTGTCTCACATACAGCAGTGACATCCTATCTTTCTCTCTTCTCCCCAGGGGTCCCAGGCACGGCACCAAACCATGACAATACACCTAACCCAGGGTTGTATTCACAGACTAAAACTGGGATGGACTACTTTGACTTGTTTTCTATTGCAAAACGTTTGGCTACGGTGTGCCCTAATGAATAGAACCCAGGTGAGCGAGCACTAATACAGGGATGATCCTACAGGCAGACAGGCAGGCACACATCATGAGCTAATGTACTTTATGTCCAAGGGCAAATCTGAAATGGCACCCTATTCCCCACAAGTGATATAGAGGGTAGGGAATAGTGTGCCATTTTGGATGCAGACATCAAGGATTCAGGAGAAAAGTGGAGTTATAAATGTTGCTTGCTGCTTGTGAGCATAGAGGTTCTCCAAAAAGTCGAATGATTTTTTTAATTTTTTAATTTCACCTTTATTTAACCAGGTAAGCCAGTTGAGAACAGGTTCTCATTTACAACTGCGACCTGGCTGATGATCCATGAGTTTCATGAGAAAGCTGCCTGTGGATGTATTCATATAAGATATAAGATAGTAAAATCATGGGTGAGGAATGAAGAATCATACATTTGATTCCATGTGAAACAGAAACAATGGGATCATGTACTATTCAAAAAGTCCCTGTGGATGTTGCATTCCAGTCTAGTCTAGTAGGAGTCTGGCCTGTATCAGTGTGTGTGTGTGTGTGTGTGTGTGTGTGTGTGTGTGTGTGTGTGTGTAGTTCAGTCTTCAGACATTTCAGATAGGAGATTCCCACCACAGTCTTCCTTTGTGTCTCAGCACACAGACATCCCTGGTCTAGCCCTCTGTCTAGTAACAGGGCAGGGATCATCATAAATAATTGTTGGGGGTGGCAGCTGGGGGTTTGACTCAGAGGGGGCTCACTGTCTTGTGAGGGACACAAGTGGCGTTCTATGGGATACACCCACTCAAGCATGTAAAAAGCCTGAGGACGGAAGGATTTTAACTCTATTTATCCCCGTAATTCTAATTACCCACCCATTAACCCCTACCCTGAGCAATAAAATAGACAAGGGTCCTCAAAACTACCAGTTTGGCCGGACAGACAGACAGAAACCCACCCAGCCGGGTAGAGGTGGAATCTATGTAAGGTTTTCAACAATGGAGTTTCACAGAAAATGATTGGCATTCCAGAAGAGCTAATGCTCTTAATGATGTCACAGCAGTGGAATTCCAATCTGACAGCTTAACCTGGGAATGGTGTAATGTGAATTTCACATTCTGAACTAGGATGGTTTGTTTTTTTAGACCTTTTCTGCCATATCAATCTTCACACATAGCACCTTTATATTAGAGATAAAAAGAAACAGCCAACAGAAAACATTTACATGGAAATACTGTTTTATTGTTTGTAAGAAACTTGATTCAGCAAATACGATTTAAGAAACGAAAGAAGAAAAAATATAATTAATTTCTCACTGAAGACCAGGAAAGAGAGAGCGGAAAGGAGAGCAAAGGTGGCACGTGGCCCACAGTGTACAAGAATGTCGGCACAGATTGTTGAGAAAGTCACAGTGAGCACCACTGATCTTTTGCACCCCAAAACATAAGGGCTGCTTACAGTGTGTGCTTTGAGTAAAATCCTTCCAATAAGCACTTTTTTTTTTTTAAAATATATAATTTAGCAGACACTCTTATCCAGAGCGACTTACAGTTAGTGAGTGCATACATTTTCATACTAGCCCCCCGTGGGAAACGAACCCCCAACCCTGGTGTTGCAAGCGCCATGCTCTACCAACTGAGCCTCAGGGGACTACTCTACTCTAATTCAAAATATCAAAATAAACAACAATTTTTTAAAAATGGGAATCAAAAGGCAAACAGAAAGTTGATCGAAGTTAGAGGTCAAGATTGGCAAAAGGTTAGATTAAAAGAGGCCATTGAGGAGGGGTTGTCCCACTTGCATATAAAATGCACTTTACAAAGACAATGGATGTTCCAAGTTGACTACATTGCAGATGCATGCCAGATCTCACAATGCCTGGATAGGTGTTTAATATCAGCAAACCGCATCATATGATATAGCAAACAGATGCCCGACTGTGCAGACGATGACGTGGCACACAACCATTGGTTGATGCAATGTAACACTTTTAATGTAGTTGACCTGGAACAGACCAGTGTTTTTAATAGTATGAATATATATGCTCTCACTAACTGTAAGTTGCTCTGGATAAGAGCGTCTGCTAAATGACTAAACTGTAAATAAGCAGTAATGAGCAGTCACTACCATCATGGGACTTTTAATTGTTTTATTCTGTGTTGTTACAGCATTCAACCCAAATAATCCAAACAGAAACCTGTGATTGTTTTTTAATAGTCGAACTGAAACGACCTCAAAATGCAATAATCGCTCAGCGCTATGGAATCTGCTAAAAAGGTCACAATTAGCATCTCTGTGTATCAAATATACACATGTCCCAATACATTCAGGAAAATTATGTTTTGGAAGTGGCTATGCCAAAATTTGCCACATTGAATTAGGGTGGTGATCCTGAAGAAGCACTAGAGAAACGTAACAGTAGAAAATGATAATTATGACACCAGGCATCCCCATCAGTAAGTATTTTGCATGACATTCAAACTTCCATCATTGCCCTGTCAGTGTCTAAGGCCTAGAAAGGGCCCGTTTTAGTGCCAGATAACAGAAGTATCCTGCAATGGTAAAAGCTGTGTGCTGCTCCCATGTGGACTCCAAACCAAATTGGCAATTCATTACCTAATCAGCATCAGAAAATCCCCATCATGTAAAGCTAATGATGTCTCGCTAAGCGCAACCAATGGATCCTATAGATCCCATTATTGTTCAATTTATACACATTATTTCATGAGCCCCGCAAGGAGGCAAGACTTTGGACTGGTCAGTTATGTATTGCTAATCATTGGAGAGGTAATTTCTATGAGGGTATTTCATTCAGAAGTTGTGTGGCACCAGATAGATTAAGTACACCAATAGGTTCATAACACATCAATGAACCATCACTGGTATAAAAATGTAATTGGCTTTTGTATAACTGGAAGACTGAAAGTCTATATAACAGCCTAAAATACCCAAGCTTCTGCCAGATTCTCTAGACATCTTTATTTCAGAGCAGCAGAAGAAAGAAAAAAAAAACTGATAAGAGCTTAAATTACAATACTTTAAATCGTATTACAAACATCTGCCAAAAAAAAGAGTACATCAAAGTCACATCTATGTAGGTTATTAAAGTTATTTAAGAAAAATGCATTAAGAATAAGGCAATTCATAAAACATACAAATCTGATCTTCTAGCACAGAGACTGGCAGTTCTATTTGCGTATCAGCGTTTTGGGCCTTAGAACCTGTCACTGGTGCAGTTGCTACATGATTAAAACAGATTCAAATTCACAACTGGAGTGTGTTAAAACATGCTACAGAACCAGGAGTATTTTTTTGTTTGTTGAGTAAGTAGAAAAGAAAAAACAGCAAAGTCACTCACCTTTCGCATTCCCTTAAGAGGATGAATTAGACACTAGATGCTAAATCAAGTTCAAACTTTTATCCCCTGCCAACGGACAAATTATAGATTGGGAGAAAAGCCCAAAACCCCAAAGTGGGTCGTTTGGGATGGGCTTGGGACCAGGAGTTTCTGGCATCCACAGTGCACATTCCTTCCAACAGCCAAGAGGCAAACAAAACAGATAAATGACGCACAAAGTATTCCACTGTAAACATGTAGTTTTAACATGTTTCTTCAGCATTAAATATTGTCATGTTATGAGCTGTCCTGCATCTTTGAGAGAAAAATTCCACTTTCCTGCAATAAAGAATAGCACATAATTGCACCATTTAAAACAGGTTAATCTCCAAACTGGATGAGACCTAATTAAAGAATTGTGAAATTTATTAGGTTTGGGGAATATGAGTGAGAGTTGTGGTTAGGGAAGAAAATAATTGTTCCATGATAAATACATTAACCACCCATTGAACCCATCTAAAACACTTTCTCTATTGAAATGATTAGGAACTCAGTGAATTTTCTCAGACACAAAAAACAATATACAGTGGGGAGAACAAGTATTTGATACACTGCCGATTTTGCAGGTTTTCCTACTTACAAAGCATGTAGAGGTCTGTCATTTTTATCATAGGTACACTTCAACTGTGAGAGACGGAATCTAAAACAAAAATCCAGAAAATCACATTGTATGATTTTTAAGTAATTAATTTGCATTTTATTGCATGACATAAGTATTTGATATATCAGAAAAGCAGAACTTAATATTTGGTACAGAAACCTTTGTTTGCAATTACAGAGATCATGTTTCCTGTAGGTCTTGACCAGGTTTGCACACACTGCAGCAGGGATTTTGGCCCACTCCTCCATACAGACCTTCTCCAGATCCTTCAGGTTTCGTGGGCTGTCGCTGGGCAATACGGACTTTCAGCTCCCTCCAAAGATTTTCTATTGGGTTCAGGTCTGGAGACTGGCTAGGCCACTCCAGGACCTTGAGATGCTTCTTACGGAGCCACTCCTTAGTTGCCCTGGCTGTGTGTTTCGGGTCGTTGTCATGCTGGAAGACCCAGCCACGACCCATCTTCAATGCTCTTACTGAGGGAAGGAGGTTGTTGGCCAAGATCTCGCGATACATGGCCCCATCCATCCTCCCCTCAATACAGTGCAGTCGTCCTGTCCCCTTTGCAGAAAAGCATCCCCAAAGAATGATGTTTCCACCTCCATGCTTCACGGTTGGGATGGTGTTCTTGCGGTTGTACTCATCCTTCTTCTTCCTCCAAACACGGCGAGTGGAGTTTAGACCAAAAAGCTCTATTTTTGTCTCATCAGACGACATGACCTTCTCCCATTCCTCCTCTGGATCATCCAGATGGTCATTGGCAAACTTCAGACGGGCCTGGACATGCGCTGGCTTGAGCAGGGGGAACTTGCGTGCGCTGCAGGATTTTAATCCATGACGGCGTAGTGTGTTACTAATGGTTTTCTTTGAGACTGTGGTCCCAGCTCTCTTCAGGTCATTGACCAGGCCCTGCCGTGTAGTTCTGGGCTGATCCCTCACCTTCCTCATGATCATTGATGCCCCATGAGGTGAGATCTTGCATGGAGCCCCAGACCGAGGGTGATTGACCGTCATCTTGAACTTCTTCCATTTTCTAATAATTGCGCCAACAGTTGTTGCCTTCTCACCAAGCTGCTTGCCTATTGTCCTGTAGCCCATCCCAGCCTTGTGCAGGTCTACAATTTTATCCCTGATGTCCTTACACAGCTCTCTGGTCTTGGCCATTGTGGAGAGGTTGGAGTCTGTTTGATTGAGTGTGTGGACAGGTGTCTTTTATACAGGTAACGAGTTCAAACAGGTGCAGTTAATACAGGTAATGAGTGGAGAACAGGAGGGCTTCTTAAAGAAAAACGAACAGGTCTGTGAGAGCCGGAATTCTTACTGGTTGGTAGGTGATCAAATACTTATGTCATGCAATAAAATGCAAATTAAATTACTTAAAAATCATACAATGTGATTTTCTGGATTTTTGTTTTAGATTCCGTCTCTCACAGTTGAAGTGTACCTATGATAAAAAAATTACAGACCTCTACATGCTTTGTAAGTAGGAAAACCTGCAAAATCGGCAGTGTATCAAATACTTGTTCTCCCCACTGTACGTGTGGCAAAGACTGTAATAATTTGGGAAACGAGTAAACTAAGAAAAATACAATGTACAAAAGTGAGTGCAGGCGCCAACGAACTTGTAACTCCAATTCCCGGAAGAGATAGAAAATTAGGGGAAAGACCAAGAAAAAAAGCGGCATCTTACAGACTGACAGCTCACTCTTCTGGACCCAAATAGAGAGCCAAAATAACCGCCTTCTTCCAACATGATGCCGAGACCGACGCTGGCACAGGCCAATAGGATGACCCGAAGAAGGGAAATCAGAGGAAGTGGGACTTCACACTACTTATTTCAACTTGATTTGAAAGACGAAAAACATATACAGTCTATTCAGAGACCAAGCAATACATAACATGATCCGGTTGTTTAGGGTGTGGTACGTAGGGTGAGGATGGGAGCTGTTGTAGCTGATTGAAGAGGTTGGGGGGTAGTATTAAAAGTTGCATGATCCAGTCTTGAACATTAGAATTCCTCGTGGTCCTCTGACTCAGCGTCTGGTATGACGAAGCCCTCCTGAAAGCACAGACAGACGGATAAAGAGGATATTATCTGCTTAGATATTTGGTTACAGAACTCTACATAGTGGAAATACACTAAAATGTTGATCTAAGCCTGCCATGCATCAAATACTTTTCCAAACACTTGTGCGCCGTTTAATTTCCCTGGTACAGAGGCACAAATAGAATGGTGCCAAAAGTGCAAACTACACTAAATCAAGCGCCCCAGTGTTTTGACATTTGACCCAGATGAATAAGTTTCGAACAGACTGAACCAATCACGTGTGGCCTGCTGGAGGGAAACAGCACAGTTTGTCCATGCTGTACGAGCATACTTTAGCATTCCGCTTGAGCTACATACATGCCATTCCACAGATGGAATTTTAGAGTGCATCAGCAGTTGCATGAACCAAAACACACAGGCTTAAATCTAAGAAAGCTAAAGTTGACCCGTGAGGCTTTGCATGTAATGTTGACTAAAACTCACGTCGGTGGCGTAGAGTATATCCACAATCCTCTGCAGTGTGGGGTCGCCCTCTCCTTCCTTCTCTTGGCAGATGAGCTCAATGTTCCTCAGTTTGCCAAAATAGAAGTCCCTCTCCTTCTCCATGTCCTGGATGGTGGACTTCAGTATATTCACCTGGGAGGGAAGGTTCAGATGTATATCTGAATTTTGGCTAGAACTTCAGTCAAACCATGTGAATACAGCAATTGTTATTTCTAATACATATCAAGGCATATGAATGGAAGGATGATGACAGTACCTCCTGGATTAGTTCTGCCCGCTCCTCGTCACTTCCGCCAGCCCCTGGTCTCCGTGCCGAGCTGGGCGCCATTTTGGGTGCTACCTTGGCAACTGCTGCCCGCTGGGGTGCTGAGGGGAACAAGCAACTACTTAGAATGGAGATGGGGAGAGGTTGTTATTGACAAGCTCAGTAGATTTCAATATGGAAAGACAACAGTTATCTCTAGACTGCTTACAGCAGCTATTTCTTGCTGCAAGTCAGTGTTTCTATTCTCCCCCCAACCCAAAACAATTTGGTTTTAGTTGCTTTCGATTGACAATTTTAGTTCAAAAGGTCTCAAGATGTTGATTTTGGGGCCTTTGTGCCCTGCCTGGAACATTATCTAGGGGATCCACTCCTAAAAAGTAGTAGTACAGTGAAAATAAAATAAATACAAATCAGTGGCTGAGCCACCACTCACCAGCATTGAGGATCTTCTTGGGTTTGTTGAGGGCAGACATTGCAGGGCAGGGCATGGTGTCTTGGCCCTGGCGAGCCTCCACAGGGTCGTACTCCTTCCCATCATAGTTGGCATCAAAGAACTTCTTGAACCACTGCACAAACTCAAAGTTGTCCTGAAACTTGCCTTTTATCAACTTGTCAACAGGGATGATCTTGGGAAGAACAAAGCACCATGTTAGTGGATTAAACACCACAAAAATGGGTTAGATAAACACTAGTGGATGTGCACGCCATACACAGTTGATTTAGCCTAAACATGCATTGCAGAGGTGACTACCGTTAAAAATGCTGAATGAATATGGATAGAACACAGACTAGGAGACAAGGAGGACCGTCCATTTCTGAGGGACTTCGTCATGACACTTGATGGGAGAAAATCCAGACTGTTTTGCTCTCCAACTCACACACTCTTCACTGTGCAGAAGCCAACAAATACACCATCCAACTACTGGATGAGAACTAATGACTAACTAACTAACAGAGTGGAGTCTGTATAGGATGCCAACAGTTCCCCCTCTTCTGGCACAGGAAAGTAAATATCAGTGAGCCACAGTAGAGAGAGGCCATGCTATCTCAGCAGGAAACAATTACCAAAAGGTGCCAGAGAAGTATAAAGCAGGGAACTTTACCGAAACTTTACCGTTTAAGAATTAAAACAGAAAGAAACGGGGAGGGCCCTACCTGAATTTCGCCAATAGAAACTTGTTTGCGTTTTCCGTTTGGAGTAAATGGTTTCTGTCGCAAAACGTTTTGCAACAGAATCGCCGTAATGATTACACTCCAGTTGACATTATTGGTACACACACTATGGGCAACTCAGATGTGCAAATCCAAACGAGAAGCCAAAGATTAGGATATTAGGTTTAGAGAACATCTAAGAGAGACAAGTAGGCCATGTCTTTTGATTGTATGAATTCCTGTATGCACTTGGTGATGTTGTTGAATGGTTAATATGTTGCAAGCCAACACATGCTATTTTTAAATTTTATTTCACCTTTATTTAACTAGGCAAGTCAGTTAAGAACAAATTCTTATTTACAATGACGGCCTACACCGGCCAAACCCGGACAACGCTGGGCCAATTGTGCGCCGCCCTATGGGACGGCCGGTTGTGATACAGCCTGGAATCGAACCAGGGGGTCTGTAGTGACGCCTCAAGCACTGAGATGCAGTACCTTAGACCGCTGCGCCACTCGTAAAGACAGGAAGCGAAAGGATTAATAGATACATATGCTTCAAAAGCAACCGGTTCAACAGATGAAAAATATACGTAGCCTGGCAAATAGGTACAGCTCTGGATGTAGACTAGAGCAGTGATATTCAAAGTCGGTGTCACGGGGGAATTGTAGTGGGGTCACCAAAATTATTATTTTTAAACTAAGAGAACAGATTATTGTATGGGACAATATTTTGTTTTGTTTTGAGAAAGATCATTTGAAAAATATATGTTTTACTGAGTAAATGTATTTATAGTTTATTTTCGTTTTGATAAGAGATTAAAATGCAATGAATTGAAGGTTATTTGTTGATGTAAAAATCGAAATGTATGTATTTTATGGTTGTATTATTAGATATGGGGTGTGGTCGCGAGAAATTCTTGGGGACAAATTGTTTCCCCATAAATTCTGCCGGGGAAAAATGGGGTCCCCACTGAAAACGTTTGAATACCACTGCTCTACAGCCTAGGCTATGCTGAGATGGAAAATAAAATAGCCTACTTACTTTGTCGACACCCATTCTTTTGAAGCCAGCTTGCAAGATCTTGTAGTTGTGAATGAATTCGTGCTCCAGTTTTGCAGCAAATTTGACTTTCTTCAAAGGCACACAGCCGGGAAAAAGCATGTCCATGAACTGGCAGTAGGCCGCACCTTTAGAAGACAGACACACCTGGGGTCATCACAAATCCTATTGAACTATTCCTCTTTGATCACACAACAGGAAATTAGGCTAAACCTTTAGGCTACATCAATTACTGGATGTACTTTAATTTACTCAAGTATAAGCAATCTCTGCCTTATGATGTAATGCAATAACAAATGCCATCCATACCCTGTCACTCACCTGAACATAACAGCTCTATCTTGGTAAGGTTGATCTGTAATGATTCGTTAATCCATGCAAGCATGTCATGACGACTCAAGTTGTCGCTGCACACTGAGGTTGAGTAAACGTTCACAGCCATTTTCTGTTGAAGCACAAATGAGACTGGATTTCAAATGTATGTCACGTTAGAAAAACCACAATTCTTAATTTCTATGCCATATAATAAAAATGTTACTAGCTAGTAATCATGTCAGAGGCACAACAGGTGGGGGAACCCTTCCTGAAATGTGAAGAAATGATCATTTCAGGACAAGAGCAGTTGACGAAAGCTGCAGCCAGTTTTGCCTAATAAATCAGGACTACTAGCTAGAGCTTGTACCGTCTCTGACCTGTCTTGCATGCCAGATACCGTTAGTTAGCTAGGTAGAATGGGCCTGAAAAGGCTAACAAAACTGTACTTAGCTAGCCAGCTAACACCCCCAAGGTAATCAGAGCCAGCGTTAGCTTACTAGCTAGTCATAACACCAGCAAGTCTGCTTCTATGAGCTATATAGCTATTAAAGTAGCTAACTACTGTAAATTACTACATAGCTTTCTGAACTAGCTACTGTAGTAACGTAGGGGACGTTAGAGATGTTAGCTAGTTATATTTAATAGTTAACTGAGTAAACTAACTAACGTTAGATAACTACGTCCGCTGACTTATACTGGATGGCTAGCTATTCTACCAACATTTCCCCCGCACAACTCAGAACACTAGCGTGCTACTGTAGCTAGACTCCCAACGACAGATGCATTCAATTCTCCCCGGCCTCTGCGCCCCCTACTTGGCATTATACAGCTAGCTAGCTAAATGCTAGTTAGCCGTTTTCAATAGAAAAAAAGGACTTTCCTTGTTTTGAAATGGCTTTCAGAGCTGAAGGTGTTGCTAATATATTAATCCAAATAAAACTGTTTCTCATACATACAGACGTCAATGTTTGCTGCTCTTTTCTTCTCCTGGTAACGTTAGCAAGTTCGAGTTCAATATGCCGGCGGCCGCGGGTTGATTCCTTTCAGTGCGACTGCGTGCGTTTTGTTCTCAAAGACAACGTTCAGACGCAGGTTTGCGCTTCACTGGTAGAGATGGGGAGCAGCAGCTTGGTCGGTGCTATTCAGTATCCTTGGGACGTCCCAACCCCATTGAAGTTGAAATGTATAATGGTTATGGTTAGGGTAGGGACGTCCCAAGGATTCTGAATAGCACTGACCGGAGCAGCTTGGGCGAGGCTTGATCTACAGTCATTGGGCTAGAACAGGGTTTCACAAACTTGGTGCACTTTTTGCCCTAGCACTACACAACTCATCAACCTTGGATAATTTAAACAGCTGTGTAGTGTTAGGGCAAAACCCAAAACGTGCACCAAGTTTGTGAAACCCTGTTCTAGCTCAATGACTGTCGGTCAAGCCTCGCCCAAGCTGCTCCGGTCAGTGCTATTCAGAATCCTTAGGACGTCCCTACTTTAACCATTTTAAATTTCAACTTCAATGGGGTTGGGACGTCCCAAGGAACCGAATAGCATCGACCAAACTGCTGCTCCCCATCTCTACCAGTGAAGCTCAAGCCTGCGTCTAAACGTTAAGCACCACTTGGGGTCCCGAGGACCAATGCTGGGCTAGACTAACACTTTCTGTATCAAGCAATTATGTTGGTTCCAACCAACCTTTATACATTATTACTACAGGCAACATAAGTAATCTGCAACATAGTAATTTGAAACACTGGCATCCAGGACTATACCAGGCGGTGTCAGAGGAAGGCCCTAAAAATTCTCAAAGACTCCAGCCACCCATGTTATAGACTGTTCTCTCTCCTACCAATCTTCACCGCAAGCGGTACCGATGCACCAAGTCTGGAACCAACAGGACCATGAACAGCTTCTACCCACAAGCCATAAGGCTGCTAAATAGTTAACGAAATAGCTACCTGGACTATCTGCATTGACCCTGTCTATCTGCTTATTATTTACCCTGTTGCCTAGTCACTTTATCCCTACCTATACAGTGCACCCCCCATCTACACCGCAAATTGGATGTAGTCTATCACAGTGCCATCCGCTTCGTCACCAAAGCCCCATATACTACCCACCATTGTGACCTGTACGCTCTCGTTGGCTGGCCCTCACTACATATTCGTCGCCAAACCCACTGGCTCCAGGTCATCTATAAATCACTGCTAGGCAAATCCCTGCCTTATCTTAGCTCATTGGTCACCATAGCAACACCCACCCGTAGTCTGCGCTCCAGCAGGTATATCTCACTGGTCATCCCCAAAGCCAACACCTCCTTTGGCCACCATTTTTAGGGCCTTCCTCTGCTTCCAATGACTGGAACGAACTGCAAAAATCTCTGAAGCTGGAGACTCTTATCTCCCTCACTAATTTTAAGCATCAGTTGTCAGAGCAGCTTACCGATCACTGCACCTGTTCACAGCCCATCTGTAATTAGCCCACCCAATACCTCATCCCCATATTGTTATTTATTTTCTCATTTGCACCCCAGTATCTCTATTTGCACATCATCTTCTGAACATCTATCATTCCAGTGTTAATACTAAATTGTAATTATTTTGCACTATGGCCTATTTATTGCCTTACCTCCATAACTTACTATGTCTGTGTATATTTGTAAACAACAGCTGGTGCACAAAATCAAATAATAAGGAAGTCTCGAGGTTTTGCTCGCCTGAGGTAGACTATCTTATGATAAGCTGTAGACCACACTATTTACCAAGAGAGTTTTCATCTATATTTTTCATAGCCGTCTATTTACCACCACAAACCAATGCTGGCATTAAGATTGCACTGAATGAGCTGTATAAGGCCATAAGTCAACAGGAAAACGCTCATCCAGAGGCAGCGCTCCTAGTGGCCGGGGACTTTAATGCAGGGAAACTTAAATCCGTTCTACCTAATTTCTACCAGCATGTTAAATGTGCAACCAGAGGAAAAAAAACTCTAGACCACCTTTACTCCACACACAGAGACGCATACAAAGCTCTCCCTCGCCCTCCATTTGGCAAATCTGACCATAACTCTATCCTCCTGATTCCTGCTTATAAGCAAAAACTAAAGCAGGAAGCACCAGTGACTCGGTTAATAAAAAAGTGGTCAGATGACGCAGATGCTAAGCTACAGGACTGTTTTGCTAGCACAGACTGGAACATGTTCCGGGATTCTTCAGATAGCATTGAGGAGTACACCACATCAGTCACTGGCTTCATCAATAAGTGCATCGATGATGTTGTCCCCACAGTGACCGTACGTACATACCCCAACCAGAAGCCATGGATTACAGGAAACATCCGCACTGAGCTAAAGGGTAGAGCTGCCGCTTTCAAGGAGCGGGACTCTAACCCGGACGCTTATAAGAAATCCCGCTATGCCCTCCGACGAACCATCAAACAGGCAAAGAGTCAATACAGGACTAAGATTGAATCGTACTACACCGGCTCTGACGCTCGTCGGATGTGGCAGGGCTTGAAAACTATTACAGACTACAAAGGGAAGGACAGCCGCGAGCTTCCCAGTGACACAAGCCTACCAGACGAGCTAAACCACTTCTATGCTCGCTTCGAGGCAAGCAACACTGAAGCATGCATGAGAGCACCAGCTGTTCCGGATGACTACGTGATCACGCTCTCCGTAGCCGATTTGAGTAAGACTTTTAAGCAGGTCAACATTCACAAGGCCGCAGGGCCAGACGGATTACCAGGACGTGTACTCCGAGCATGTGCTGACCAACTGGCAAGTGTCTTCACTGACATTTTCAACATGTCCCTGACTGAGTCTGTAATACCAACATGTTTCAAGCAGACCACCATAGTCCCTGTGCCCAAGGACACTAAGATAACCTGCCTAAATGACTACCGACCCGTAGCACTGACGTCTGTAGCCATGAAGTGCTTTGAAAGGCTGGTCATGGCTCACATCAACACCATTATCCCAGAAACCCTAGACCCACTCCAATTTGCATACCGCCCCAACAGATCCACAGATGATGCAATCTCTATTGCACTCCACACTGCCCTTTCCCACCTGGACAAGAGGAACACCTACGTGAGAATGCTATTAATTGACTACAGCTCAGCATTCAACACCATAGTGCCCTCAAAGCTCATCACTAAGCTAAGGATCCTGGGACTAAACACCTCCCTCTGCAACTGGATCCTGGACTTCCTGACGGGCCGCTCCCAGGTGGTAAGGGTAGGTAACAACACATCTGCCACGCTGATCCTCAACACGGGGGCCCCTCAGAGGTGCGTGCTCAGTCCCCTCCTGTACTCCCTGTTCACCCATGACTGCATGGCCAGGCACGACTCCAACACCATCATTAAGTTTGCCGACGACACAACAGTGGTAGGCCTGATCACCGACAACGATGAGACAGCCTATAGGGAGGAGGTCAGAGACCTGGCCGTGTGGTGCCAGGATAACAACCTCTCCCTCAACGTGACCAAGACAAAGGAGATGATTGTGGACTACAGGAAAAAAAAGAGGACTGAGCACGCCCCCATTCTCATCGACGGGGCTGTAGTGGAACAGGTTGAGAGCTTCAAGTTCCTTGGTGTCCACATCACCAACGAACTATCATGGTCCAAACACACCAAGACAGTCGTGAAGAGGGCACGACAAAGCCTATTCCCCCTCAGGAGACTGAAAAGATTCGGCATGGGTCCTCAGATCCTCAAAAAATTCTACAGCTGCACCATCGAGAGCATCCTGACTGGTTGCATCACCGCCTGGTATGGCAACTGCTTGGCCTCCGACCGCAAGGCACTACAGAGGGTAGTGCGTACGGCCCAGTACATCACCGGGGCCAAGCTTCCTGCCATCCAGGACCTCTATACCAGGCAGTGTCAGAGGAAGGCCCTCAAAATTGTCAAAGACTCCAGCCACCCTAGACATAGACTGTTCTCTCTGCTACCGCACGGCAAGCGGTACCGGAGTGCCAAGTCTAGGTCCAAAATACTTTTCAACAGCTTCTACCCCCAAGCCATAAGACTCCTGAACAGCTAATCATGGCTACCCGGACTATTTGGACTGCCCCCCCACCCCATCTTTTTACGCTGCTGCTACTCTGTTAATTATTTATGCATAGTCACTTTAACTCTACCCACATGTACATATTACTTCAACTACCTCAACTAGCCAGTGCCCCCACACATTGACTCTGCACCGGTACCCCCCTGTATATATAGCCCCCCTACTGTTATTTTATTTTACTTCTGCTCTTTTTTTTCTCAACACTTTTTTGTTGTTGTTTTATTTTACTTTTTTATTAAAAATAAATGCACTGTTGGTTAAGGGCTGTAAGTAAGCATTTCACTGTAATGTCTGCACCTGTTGTATTCGGCGCATGTGGCCAATACAATTTGATTTGATTTGATTTGCACACACTGTATATATATTTTCTATTGTGTTATTGACTGTACGTTGTGTTTATCCCATATGTAACTCTGTGTTGTTGTTGTTTTTATCGCACTGCTTTGCTTTATCTTGGCCAGGTCGCAGTTGTAAATGAGAACATGTTCTCAACTGGCTTACCTGGTTAAATAAAGGTGAAATAAAATAAATAAATAAAAAACACAATACCCCATAATGACAAAGCAAAAACAGGTTTAGAAATTTCAGCACATTTATTAATAAAAAACGTAAATATCACATTTACATAAGTATTCAGACACTTTACTCAGTACTTTGTTGAAGGACCTTTGGCAGCGATTACAGCCTCGAGTCTTTTTTTAATTATATATATATTTTTTTTTTTGGGTATGACGCTACAAGCTTGGCACACCTGTATTTGGGGAGTTTCTCCCATTCTTCCACAGCATGCTGCTGCCACCACCATGCACTGTGTTCTTGGGGACCTTCAATGCTGCAGAAATGTTTTGGTACCCTTCCCCAGATCTGTGCCTCGACACAATCCTGTGTCCTCACGGCTTGGTTTTTGCTCTGACATGCACTGTCAACTGTGGGACCTTGTATAGACAGGTGTATGCCTTTCCAAATCATGTCCAATCAATTGAATCTAGCACAGGTGGACTCCAATCAAGTTGTAGATGCATCTCAAGGATGATAAATGGAAACAGGATGCACCTGAGCTCAATTTCGAGTCTCATAGCAAAGGGTCTGAATACTTATGTAAATAAGGTATTACTGTTTTTTATTTTTAATACATATGCAAACATTTCTGATAACCTGCATTCACTTTGTCATTATGGGTTATTGTGTGTAGATTAGGGATTTTTTTTTTTTTTTCATCCATTTTAGAATAAGGCTGTAACGTAACAAAATGTGGTAAAAGTCAAGGGGTCTGAATACTTTCCGAATGCACTGTATATACATATCTACCTCAATTACCTTGTATCCCTGTACATCGACTCGGTACTAGTACCCTGTGTATATAGCCAAGTTATCGTTACTCATTGTGTATTTATTCCTTGTGATATTATTATTATTATTTTATTATTTTCTCTCTGCATTGTTGGGAAGGATCCGTAAGTATTTCACTGTTAGTCTACACCTGTTGTTTATGAAGCATGTGACAAATACAATTTGATTTGAAACACTTTTACACTTTTGCTTTACATAATTGGGTCCCGTGTAGCTCAGTTGGTAGAGCATGGCGCTTGCAACGCCAGGGTTGTGGGTTTGATTCCCACGGGGGCCAGTATGAAAAATAAAAATGTATGCACTAACTGTAAGTCGCTCTGGATAAGAGCGTCTGCTGAATGACTAAAATGTAATAATTTCTTTGCACTTTACAACTGTAGCACAGAGTTTGACTGTGGACTAATTCTACCTTACGTTGGGTAATAGGCATGCATGCTTCCCTCCAATCCTTGAACTGCTAAAGTTGTATCTCAAATGTACTATCACAGTGACTTCATCCCTTTTAACCCTTTATTCTCCTATTTGGTTGTATTGTAGTCACCAAAGGCTCCTTTGTGCTATGAAAGGAACATTTCATCTGAATGATCTCTTTTCACAAGAGACTTGACAACATGCATGCATGACACTACACACTCACAACGCAATGTACGCACACACACACGCATGCACAAAACGAGAGAGAGAGAGAAGAGAAAGAGAGCAAGAGAAACACACAAATTAGGTCATTATCTACATGGACATTTGCAGGGAAGACATTCCAGTTGGAGCTCATTATGATGAATGAACAGTGGTCGTTCCCAGTGCTGCCCGGCTCGCTGCTTTGCGGTAGGCCTGGCTCAAATGTGAATATTTGACCTGATGATCTTGTGGGCAACTATTGTAGCTTAATTTATACTATACTACACTGAACAAAAATATAAACGCAACATGTAAAGTGTTGGTTCAATGTTTCATGAGCTGAAATAAAAGATCCCAGAAATGTTCCAGACTCACAAAAAGCTTATTTCGCTCAGATTTTGTGCTCAAATTTGTTTACATCCCTGTTAGTGAGCATTTCTCCTTTGCCAAGATAATCCATCCACCTGACAGGTGTGGCATATCAAGAAGCTGATTTAACAGCATGATCATTACACAGGTGCACCTTGTGCTGAGGACAATAAAAGGCCACTCTAAAATGTGCAGTTTTGTCACACAACACAATGCCACAGATGTCTCATGTTTTGAGGGAGGGTGCAATTGGCATGCTGACTGCAGGAATGTCCACCAGAGCGGTTGCCAGATAATTTAATGTTAATTTCTCTACCATAAGCCATAATTTTTGAGAATTTGGCAGTACGTCCAACCGGCCTCAACTGCTGCAGACCACGTGTATGGCGTTGTGTGGGCGAGCGGTTTGCTGATGTCAACATTGTGAACAGCGTGCCCCATGGTGGCGTTGGGGTTATGGTATGGGCAGTCATAAGCTACGGACAACAAACACAATTGCATTTTATCGATGGCTATTTCAATGCAGAGATACCGTGACGACATCCTGAGACCCTTTGTCTTGCCATTCTGCTAATATCCAGCACAGCGGAGGAGTGGGACAACATTCCACAGGCCACAATCAACAGCCTGATCAACTCTATGCGAAGGAGATGTGTCACGCTGCATGAGGCAAATTGTGGTCACACCAGATACTGACTGGTTTTCTGATCCACACCCCTACCTTTTTTTTTAAAGGTATCTGTGACCAACAGATGCATATCTGTATTCCCAGTCATGTGAAATCCATAGATAAGGGCCTAATTTATTTATTTCAATTGACTGATTTCCTTATATGAACTGTAACTCAGTAAAATCTTTGAAATTGTTTCATGTTGTGTTTATAGGTTTGTTCAGTATATATGAATTACTATAAGAATATATTTGGATAATTACATTTGTATCACAAACTATAATGTTGCCATTTGTGGAATCACCCAATGCAATGTATTTATGATACCATAAAACACAGCCATGACATACACTGCTCAAAAAAATAAAGGGAACACTAAAATAACACATTCTAGATCTGAATGAATGAAATAATCTTATTAAATACTTTTTTCTTTACATAGTTGAATGTGCTGACAACAAAATCACACAAAAATTATCAATGGAAATCAAATGTATCAACCCATGGAGGTCTGGATTTGGAGTCACCCTCAAAATTAAAGTGGAAAACCACACTACAGGCTGATCCAACTTTGATGTAATGTCCTTAAAACAAGTCAAAACGAGGCTCAGTAGTGTATGTGGCCTCCACGTGCCTGTATGACCTCCCTACAACGCCTTGGCATGCTCCTGATGAGGTGGCGGATGGTCTCCTGAGGGATCTCCTCCCAGACCTGGACTAAAGCATCCGCCAACTCCTGGACAGTCTGTGGTGCAACGTGGTGTTGGTGGATGGAGCGAGACATGATGTCCCAGATGTGCTCAATTGGATTCAGGTCTGGGGAACGGGCGGGCCAGTCCATAGCATCAATGCCTTCCTCTTGCAGGAACTGCTGACACACTCCAGCCACATGAGGTCTAGCATTGTCTTGCATTAGGAGGAACCCAGGGCCAACCGCACCAGCATATGGTCTCACAAGGGGTCTGAGGATCTCATCTCAGTACCTAATGGCAGTCAGGCTACCTCTGGTGAGCACATGGAGGGCTGTGCGGCCCCCCAAAGAAGTGCCACCCCACACCATGACTGACCCACCGCCAAACCGGTCATGCTGGAGGATGTTGCAGGCAGCAGAACGTTCTCCACGGCGTCTCCAGACTCTGTCACGTCTGTCACATGTGCTCAGTGTGAACCTGCTTTCATCTGTGAAGAGCACAGGGCGCCAGTGGCGAATCTGCCAATCTTGGTGTTCTCTGGCAAATGCCAAACGTCCTGCACGGTGTTGGGCTGTAAGCACAATCCTCACCTGTGGACGACGGGCCCTCATACCACCCTCATGGAGTCTGTTTCTGACTGTTTGAACAGACACATGCACATTTGTGGCCTGCTGGAGGTCATTTTGCAGGGCTCTGGCAGTGCTCCTCCTGCTCCTCCTTGCACAAAGGCGGAGGTAGCGGTCCTGCTGCTGGGTTGTTGCCCTCCTACGGCCTCCTCCACGTCTCCTGATGTACTGGCCTGTCTCCTGGTAGCGCCTCCATGCTCTGGACACTACGCTGACAGACACAGCAAACCTTCTTGCCACAGCTCGCATTGATGTGCCATCCTGGATGAGCTGCACTACCTGAGCCACTTGTGTGGGTGGTAGACTCCGTCTCAAGCACCACCAGCATTCAAAAGTGACCAAAACATCAGCCAGGAAGCATAGGAACTGAGAAGTGGTCTGTGGTCACCACCTGCAAAACCAGTCCTTTATTGGGGGTGTCTTGCTAATTGCCTATAATTTCCACCTGTTGTCTATTCCATTTGCACAACAGCATGTGAAATGTATTGTCAATCAGTGTTGCTTCCTAAGTGGACAGTTTGATTTCACAGAAGTGTGATTGACTTGGAGTTACATTGTGTTGTTTAAGTGTTCCCTTTATTTTTTTGAGCAGTGTATATTTGTATTAATCATTTCAATTAACAAAATAGGACATCACCATATAGCCCTTGGTTTAGTGCCATAGCATAGATTTTGTGAATTACAAAGATATATTATATTTACAGTACAAGGTGGCATGTTAGCAGCAGATATGTTTGAATTTGTCTCATAAAGCAACACAAAGAGTCTTGCTGGATCTAACCATCTTTGTTGAGCACATCCCTGCATGTACAGTGGTGGTCAAAAGTTTTGAGAATGACACAAGTATTGGTCTTCACAAAGTTCGCTGATTCAGTGTTATGAGATATTTTTGTTAGATGTTACTATGTTATACTGAAGTATAATTACAAGCATTCCATAAGTGTCAAAGGCTTTTATTGACAACTACATTAAGTTTATGCAAAGAGTCAATATTTGCAGTGTTGACCCTTCTTTTTCAAGACCTCTGCAATCTGCCCTGGCATGCTGTCAATTAACTTCTGGGCCACATCCTGACTGATGGCAGCCCATTCTTGCATAATCAATGCTTGGAGTTTGTCAGAATTTGTGGGTTTTTGTTTGTCCACCCGCCTCTTGAGGATCGACCACAAGTTCTCAATGGGATTAAGGTCTGGGGAGTTTCCTGGCCATGGACCCAAAATGTCGATGTTTTGTTCCCCGAGCCACTTAGTTATCACTTTTGAGGTGCTCCATCATGCTGGAAAAGGCATTGGTCGTCACCAAACTGTTCTTGGATGGTTGGGAGAAGTTGCTCTCAGAGGATGTTTTGGTACCATTCTTTATTCATGGCTGTGTTCTTAGGCAAAATTGTGAGTGAGCCTGTTCTTGGATGGTTGGGAGAAGTTGCTCTCAGAGGATGTGTTGGTACCATTCTTTATTCATGGCTGTGTTCTTAGGCAAAATTGTGAGTGAGCCCATTGTGAGTGAGCCTGTTCTTGGATGGTTGGGAGAAGTTGCTCTCAGAGCCCATTGTGAGTGAGCCTGTTCTTGGATGGTTGGGAGAAGTTGCTCTCAGAGGATGTGTTGGTACCATTCTTTATTCATGGCTGTGTTCTTAGGCAAAATTGTGAGTGAGCCCACTGAGCACTACCATCAGCCCTGTGTCATGCCAACAGGAAAGCATCCTGAGACCATTCATGTGTGGGGTTGCTTCTCAGTCAGTGATTCTCTTGTTAACACAGGTGAGAGTGTTGACGAGGTAACCATGGTTAACAGAGGAAGAACAATGATTTCAAGCACCACCCTCCTTTTAATGCTTCCAGTCTCTTATTCTAACTCAATCAGCATGACAGAGTGATCTCCAGCCTTGTCCTCGTCAACACTCTCACCTGTGTTAACAAGAGAATCACTGGCTGAGAAGCAACCCCACACATGAATGGTCTCAGGATGCTTTCCTGTTGGCATGACACAGGGCTGATGGTAGTGCTCACCTTGTCTTCTCCGGACAAGGTGTTTTCCGGATGCCCCAAACAATTGGAAAGGGGATTCATCAGAGAAAATGACTTTACCCCAGTCCTCAGCAGTCCAATCCCTGTACCTTTTGCAGAATATCAATCTGTCCCTGATGTTTTTCCTGGAGAGAAGTGGCTTCTTTGCTGCCCTTCTTGACACCAGGCCATCCTCCAAAAGTCTTCGCCTCACTGTGCGTGCAGATGCACTCACACCTGCCTGCTGTCATTCCTGAGCAAGCTCTGCACTGGTGGTGTCCCGATCCCGCAGCTGAACTTTAGGAGACGGTCCTGGCGCTTGCTGGACTTTCTTGGGCGCCCTGGCGCCTTCTTCACAACAATTGAACCTCTCTCCTTGAAGTTCTTGATGATCCGATAAATGGTTGATTTAGGTGCAATCTTACTAGCAGCAATATCCTTGCCTGTGAAGCCCTTTTTGTGCAAAGCAATGATGACGGCACGTGTTTCCTTGCAGGTAACCATGGTTAACAGAGGAAGAACAATGATTTCAAGCACCACCCTCCTTTTAATGCTTCCAGTCTCTTATTCTAACTCAATCAGCATGACAGAGTGATCTCCAGCCTTGTCCTCGTCAACACTCTCACCTGTGTTAACAAGAGAATCACTGACATGACGGCAGCTGGTCCTTTTGTGGCAGGGCTGAAATGCAGTGGAAATGTTGTTTTGGGGATTAAGTTCATTTTAATGGCAAAGAGGGACTTTGCAATTAATTCCAATTCATCTGATCACTCTTCATGACATTCTGGAGTATATGCAAATTGCCATCATCAAAACTGAGGCAGCAGACTTTGTGAAAATTAGTATTTGTGTCATTCTCAAAACTTTTGACCACGACTGTATGCCTTGACTTGAAAAGAAGGTGACAGTGCTCATATTAGGGAGGCTATTGACATCATGTGACCTCATAAAAAAAAATACATACATGACATCTCAAGCCATCTAATAGAGGCTAAATATCAAGTATTTGAATCATAAAAATAGAACAAAATTAATAATATCCCAATGAAAGGATTATCCAACCCAAAACAATGAACACAATCAGATTCCAGTGGGTAAACTCGATGATGAAGTAGCTTGGTTTTGGTAGGGTAGGATAGATCAGAGCGTCTGCTCTTTTCTATCAATTTCTTCTTGATTGGATTGGTCACCGTTTTGGAGGAGTGAAGTGGGTAAGAAAAGTCAGTGGGAATATAAAATATAAAATAGATGCATAAAAGGGTTTACTGTACGTTGAAAAATAAAGTAAAAGATCAGATAAGTAGAAAACATTTCCGTTGGTATTTTCTGTTATATAGATTTTTTTCCTTTTCTTTTTTCTCTCCAATTGGCCACAGCCCAGTAGGGTGGAGGGTAAAGCTGGCCATAAACTATACCATTTTAAACTTTGATTTTGCAACGATTTGGGATCCACAACACATTTCTGGAATAGCAGGTCAATCATATAGTTGTAGGCCCCCGACCAAGACGTCGTAGGTCGCATAATGTGAGCGGGTGAAAGACGTGCAATTATGGGTCTGGCGCTCTACTGATCTGCATCTTAGGTCCCGATAATTTTTCTGACATGCCAGACATTTTTGTTGTATCTTGTATAGTGAGGGGGATGCTACGATCCGACTTCCGTTGCTCGGCTACAGCCACAGATGAAAAGGGGTAAGGATGACACTTCTTAAAGCCAACGGGCGACACGAAACATCTGGAAATCGTATGACAGGGAGGGGTCTAGACAGGTTGCAATGTCAGCAAACTCGTGTAATGTGAGCACACCGGTCGCACACTTCAGGATGACAAGATTATGCAGACAATTCAGATAATGTAGTAGAATCTTTTCAGTAAAATCAGGACAACAAAGAGTAGAATAGTAGAATCAGAATAGAGGAATTCCGGCACTGCAGCTAACCTGTGCCAATCCCATCAGACAGTGACAGAACCTTGATTGGTCGACGCAGGTTGGCAGGGATGGACAAGTATACCCGGTGGGGCTCCTAGAGAGGGCAAAGGTCAAACATACTCATTCGGTTATTGACCAATAACAGCAGTACCAGAATGTAAATTAATGTTACTAATACGTCAAATCAAAGCCAAGAGCATTCCACCCTAAGGAAGTGTTACAAGAAAATATGGATTAAGGGGCCACTCACAAACCGAAAGGCACTGTTATTTGCAAAAAACTCCTGGACATGGATGCTCCAGTCCAGACGGAGTTTCAGGGCACCGTGGGTATGGTGCAGTTCGCACAGATAGCAGATCCATGGATCCACCTCCCTCAGAGAGTCGACGGTACCTGGCCCAACCAAGATGTTTAGGCAGTCCAAACAGTAGGAGCTGGGGAGAAGACAGATATGTTAGAACATGACCCATGTCTGGAAGGTTTAGAGTGGACAATAGGGAGTATCAGTGGAGGCTGGTGGAGGGAGAAATGGGAAGGACGGTCCCTCCTACCACTAGCCTCCATTGAAGAGAGAGAGTAAGTAGCAAAGACTCTTACTCACCTGCAGCAGCTGTCGTTCCCACAGAGGATGACCTCCCAGCCAGCACAGCACACTGTACAGTATAACTGGTAGCCATCCTCATCGGACCGATAAAGAGTCTCAGGGAAGTTATCCTGTAGGGAAGAGTAGTAAGCATTCTAACTTCCCATAAAAAGATTGAGAAATTGGCACAACTAGAGTAGACATGACCATCTGAAAAAATGGAGGCAACACACACAAGATACATTTTGTGTAACATATATGGTGTTTGGAACCTCTGTGACCAGTACTACATGGTAAAATGTAGCAAGAACTGTAAGAGGAATATATGTTTGGCTTTACATTGCATTTAAGGCAAGGCTTCCTTCAAATAGTGGATGGAAAATCTCTATATCGTCAGTCATACAGCACAGGCAGAAAGCTTTGGAAGATAGAAAATAAAGAAGTGAGTGATTGTCACACCCTGGCTCTGGGACTCTATATGTTGAGCCATGGTGTGTTCATTCTATGTGTTGTATTTCTATGTTGGGAGTTCTAGTTTGTTTATTTCTATGTTGGCCTGAGTGACTCCCAATCAGAGGCAACGAGTGTCAGCTGTGGCTGGTTGTCTCTGATTGGGAGCCATATTTAAACTGTCTGTTTTTCCCTTTGTGTTTGTGGGTTCTTGTTCCGTGTTGGTCTATGTTACCTAGGACGTTACGAGTCGTTTGTTGTTTTGTTCGTTGTCAGTATTTATCACTATAGATAAATAAACATGTTCGTTCATCACGCTGCGCCTTGGTCTTCATCTGTTCTAGACGATCGAGACAGAAGAACCCACCATCACAGGACCAAGCAGCGTGTCCAGGAGCAGGCGGCCTGGACGTGGGAGCAGATCTTAGACGGGCAGGGGTCCTGGACCTGGGAGGAAATCCTGGCCGGGATGGATCGCCGGCCATGGAGTGAGACAGTAGAGAGGCGACGGAGAGAGGAGCAACGGCGTGATCAGTGTCGTCGTCGGACGGTCGAGAGGCAACCCCAAAAAATGTTTAGGGGGGGGCACAGGGCATGGACGACGGGGCTGACGGAGGCAGAAAAGGGGCGTATTCAGAAGGCCACCAGGTTACGGGGGCCACTGGTCAAAGTAGGGAAAGAAGGTTTAGAGGCACGACGAGAGGTACTGGGGTGTGTTACCAGTCCGGTCCGGCCCGTTCCAGATCCCGGGGTAGAGCCAGTGGTGTGTGTCCCCAGTACGGTCCGGCCTGTTACGGCCCCTCGCACCAAATGTACGGTGCGCGTCGCCAGCCCGGTCCGGCCTGTTCCTGCCTCTCGCACCAAGCCTACAGTGTGCGTCGCCAGCCCGGTCCGGCCTGTTCCTGCCCCTCGCACCAAGCCTACGGTGTGCGTCGCCAGCCCGGCCCGGCCTGTTCCTGCCACTCGCACCAAGTCTACGGTGCGCGTCGCCAGCCCGGCCCGGCCTGTTCCTGCCACTCGCACCAAGCCTAAGGTGTGCGTCGCCAGTCCGGCCCAGCCTGTTCCTGCTACTCGCACCAAGCCTACGGTGTGCGTCGCCAGCCCGGCCCGGCCTGTTCCTGCCACTCGCACCAAGCCTACGGTGCGCGTCGCCAGCCCGGCCCGGCCTGTTCCTGCCACTCGCACCAAGCCAGGGGTGCGAGTCGTCAGCCTGGTCCAGAACGTTTCTGCTATTCGCACCAAGCCAGGGGTGCGAGTCGTCAGCCTGGTCCAGCCCGTTCCTGCTACTCGCACCAAGCCAGGGGTGCGAGTCGTCAGCCTGGTAAAGCCCGTTGCTGCTCCACGCACCAAGCCAGGGGTGCGAGTCGTCAGTCCGGTGAGGCCCGTTCCGGCTCCACGCACCAAGCCAGGGGTGCGTATCGTCAGTCCGGTCTGGTCCGTTCCTGCTCCACGCACCAAGCCAGGGGTGCGTGTCGTCAGCCCGGTCCGGCCTGTTGCTGCTCCACGCACTAAGCCAGGGGTGCGCATCGTCGGTCCGGTCCGTTCCT
This sequence comes from Coregonus lavaretus, assembly GCF_964263955.1. NCBI lineage: Eukaryota > Metazoa > Chordata > Actinopteri > Salmoniformes > Salmonidae > Coregonus > Coregonus lavaretus. The sequence goes on from NC_140007.1 coordinate 12,462,455, forward strand.
GCCTCACGCACCAGGCCAGGTGTGCGCGTCGTCAGTCCGGCACAACCCGTGCCTGGGTCACCGGTGCCTAATGAGGTACCGGTCAACTGCTCCACTACGGAGCTGAAGCTAACCGCTCCTGCTACGTCCAGTTCAGCTCCGGCCAGCGGGGCCAGACCGGACCAGGGGCACTATGGGAGGATTATTGGAGGGTGGTGGGCAAGCCCGGAGCCAGAACCGCCGCCGAGGAGGAATGCCCACCCAGCCCTCCCCTGTTTTGTTCAAGTTGAGGCGCGGTCGCAGTCCGCGCCTTTAGGGGGGGGTACTGTCACACCCTGGCTCTGGGACTCTATATGTTGAGCCAGGGTGTGTTCATTCTATGTGTTGTATTTCTATGTTGGGAGTTCTAGTTTGTTTATTTCTATGTTGGCCTGAGTGACTCCCAATCAGAGGCAACGAGTGTCAGCTGTGGCTGGTTGTCTCTGATTGGGAGCCATATTTAAACTGTCTGTTTTTCCCTTTGTGTTTGTGGGTTCTTGTTCCGTGTTGGTCTATGTTACCTAGGACGTTACGAGTCGTTTGTTGTTTTGTTCGTTGTCAGTATTTATCACTATAGATAAATAAACATGTTCGTTCATCACGCTGCGCCTTGGTCTATTCCGTACGACGATCGTGACAGTGATTCATGAGTGAACCAAACAATGAATGAGCCAGACTTCCAACACAATACTTCTATTTAATAGAAGGCCGAGGTTGCGGAACCTATTTTTCTGGACCTTTCTTCCCAACAGCTAAAGGTCCTGAAGCTTCTGCACATGTGCAGTATGCTCTACTTTACACAGTGTCTGCTCTACTCATAGACAACCTCCCTTGTGCATTTCTCCCTGTCAATCAATCGATCAAGTTTTCCCAGTGAAACGTCCATGTAGCATCTGCATACCAACCATTTGATCTCCATCAGTTTCATGGGATATGCATTTAGATCTTCTTGAGTTATAGGCTACAGTTTCGAAATAGCCTACAGTGTTGTTTTTGAGTCATGTATTGTGAGCGCACTTCAGAGCAGATGGTGTTAGCCTGGGTCTTTCCTGCCTAAATGACTATCGACCCGTAGCACTGACGTCTGTAGCCATGAAGTGCTTTGAAAGACTGGTCATGGCTCACATCAACAGCATTATCCAGAAACCCTAGACCCACTCCAATTTGCATTCCGCCCCAACAGATCCACAGATGATGCAATCTCTATTGCACTCCACACTGCTCTTTCCCACCTGGACAAGAGGAACACCTACGTGAGAATGCTATTCATTGACTACAGCTCAGCATTCAACACCATAGTGCCCTCTAAGCTCATCACTAAGCTAAGGATCCTGGGACTAAACACCTCCCTCTGCAACTGGATCCTGGACTTCCTGACGGGCCGCCCCCAGGTGGTAAGGGTAGGTAACAACACATCTGCCACACTGATCCTCAACACGGGGGCCCCTCAGGGGTGCGTGCTCAGTCCCCTCCTGTACTCCCTGTTCACCCATGACTGCATGGCCAGGCACGACTCCAACACCATCATTAAGTTTGTAGACGACACAACAGTGGTAGGCCTGATCACCGACAACGATGAGACAGCCTATAGGGAGGAGGTCAGAGACCTGGCCGTGTGGTGCCAGGACAACAACCTCTCCCTCAACGTGACCAAGACAAAGGAGATGATTGTGGACTACAGGAAAAAAAAAGAGGACTGAGCACGCCCCCATTCTCATCGACGGGGCTGTAGTGGAACAGGTTGAGAACTTCAAGTTCCTTGGTGTCCACATCACCAACGAACTATCATGGTCCAAACACACCAAGACAGTAGTGAAGAGGGCACGACAAAGCCTATTCCCCCTCAGGAGACTGAAAAGATTTGGCATGGGACCTCAGATCCTCAAAAAATTCTACAGCTGCACCATCGAGAGCATCCTGACTGGTTGCATCACCGCCTGGTATGGCAACTGCTTGGCCTCCGACCGCAAGGCACTACAGAGGGTAGTGCGTACGGCCCAGTACCTCTATACCAGGCGGTGTCAGAGGAAGGCCCTCAAAATTGTCAAAGACTCCAGCCACCCTAGTCATAGACTGTTCTCTCTGCTACCGCACGGCAAGCGGTACCGGAGTGCCAAGTCTAGGTCCAAAAGACTTCTCAACAGCTTCTACCCCCAAGCCATAAGACTCCTGAACAGCTAATCATGGCTACCTGGACTATTTGCACTGCCCCCCCCCCCCCACCCCATCCTTTTACACTGCTGCTACTCTGTTAATTATTTATGCATAGTCACTTTAACTCTACCCACATGTACATATTACTTCAACTACCTCAACTAGTCGGTGCCCCCGCACATTGACTCTGCACCGGTACCCCCCTGTATATATAGCCTCCCTACTGTTATTTTATTTTACTTCTGCTCTTTTTTTAATTTTCTCAATACTTTTTTTGTTGTTGTTTTATTTTTACTTTTTTTTTTTAAATAAATGCACTGTTGGTTAAGGGCTGTAAGTAAGCATTTCACTGTAATGTCTGCACCTGTTGTATTCGGCGCATGTGACCGATACAATTTGATTTGATTTGATTTGTTAACAAACATAGCAGCATAAACATGTAGTATAGCCTACGTGTGTTTAGTTTCAATCAAAGCACATATTTTGCATAGTGTCGTGTACTGTTGAGTTTTAGCCACATGAGAGAAAAATGTGATCGCAATCATCCCAAAATCTCATAAGAAATGTGGTGGTGTTTTATGACTTACAATAATGTTATACTATGCTATTATATTTGTTTCTGTTATGTAGAATACTATCATGCAGACATTTAATCATATTTGAACTAACTTCATTAAACGAGCACCATTCGCCAGAGTAGCCTGTCTTTAGGAGTAGAGCAGAGACTGTGCATAAAGTAGGCCTAGAGAATCTTGCACATGCGCAGAAGCTTTGTGATCTTCAGCTGTCAAGAAGAAAGGTCCAGAAAAGTCGCATCCGCAGCCCCCATATCAGCACAAGCTCTCACCTTCAATGTCCAGTCTTTTCTGCTGTACCCTTTGAATCATCTTCTCTGAGAAGTTACAAAATAGCCTTTAAATACGTGGGCAGAGGCAGTGTCAGGGCATTGGAAATAGTGAAATAAACAAATACCAGATAGCTTTGATTTGAAACGCAATGAGTAACAGAGGATAGATCAGCATGAATAAAGGGTGGAGAAGGGGAGGCCCACCTCTGTATTTCTGGTCCGGCTGCACAAAGACGTAGTCTGGGTCTTTCATTTTATTGTACTGCTGCCTTTGTTTTTTGAGCGGTGGCTGGTAGGTTGGATCTCGAATATTTTTCGCCTAGTTGGGCGAGGCACCATTTCCTCCTCTCTGCCTGAGGTTGACGGTGCCAGTTGTCCAGGCTTAGCGAGAGCTTGGACAACTGGCAACTTATGTCCGTCACATTACTACTATCTCCAATTGATAATTGGTGATGTCTTTGTTTCTCTTTACCCCCCATCTGGATGTTCAGTCCCGCCCGGTCTCATATCCCCATCCCCAAGTGTATTTAAACACTTGAGTCTAGGAACAATCCGCCGTGGGGGCCGAACACGAATATAATAGGATTTTATCATCCCAATTTGCTTATTGACATGTACCCCACCCGTTGGCTACGTCCCTAAACCTTATTTTGAATCTGACAGTCTGCCCTTCTCTGACTCCCATTTTGTAGGCCACTCGTCCTTGACGGTCAGTATGTCGGGTCGCTTCTCTTCTCTTTTACTTCTTAACAATGGTAAGGGCATAGCACAATTGGTGGTGGATCTTGACATATCAAAACCATTGCCGAGACTATGATGCAACCCAAGTTATCCATATTCCCAAAAACCGCCAACCCTCTCCTGTCCTCAGTCTTTCTGCTTGGTACTATCCCATACTCACACCCTGAGAACACACTACAGTGATGATAGGTCGGGGTAGGAGGTCTTCGTTAACAGAGGTGATCCCCAGACCCTATTGGTCCAGTTCTTCTCTCTAACTCTGCATGTGTTCAGTGGTGCTTGCATGTGTCCTTACCTTTTTGCAGTGGGTAACGTGGACCCAGGTTGCTCTTTCTGCTATTCTAATGGCAAAGGCAGTGACCAATATAACCTGATAGGGCCCTTTCCAACAGGCCTGCTTCCAGTTTTTCTTCTTTAGGGACTGGATGCTCACCAGTCACCTGGTTAGATAGAGTGGGTCACCTTCTCCTTTAGTTCACCTGTGGGGCACAAAACCTCTGACATACGGGTGTGGTTAATAAACTATGTTCACACGTGTTCAGCTCTCAATTTCTATTTCTGACTGCATTCTTTTTTCTATACTTTTTTTTAAAAAGTAATTTGTCCTCTCCTTCGTATATATTTATTATTTAATCCTACCATCTCCTACCATCCCCCTTTTGACACATGTTTTGCCCATGTGTCAATATTACCACCTCCCTAAACAATCACTTAGGTAATATTGGTAATTTATCATCCAATTGCCATCCCTTATTTTTACCCCCTAATTTTAACATAACAACCCTTTATAACCATCATACTAGGTGTGTTGTTTTTTATTTGAAAAACCCAATTTGAAAAACAACAACCACAAATAGCCAGGCCCCACTTAATTTGGTAGCTCACTTTTATGACCTAAATACTGCCTAACTTCACTACTGCTCCCCCTAGCCCTGGGCAACATTCCAATGAGATAAGCTAATCTCTTTCTCCTGGTTATACATTTAGTTAACCTTCAATTACCATCAGTAATCTAAAGATGGTAGTACACACAAAACATGATACAGATATCCCCAGTCCTAACCCATCAATAATTGTTTGTATCAATCTAATTCCTCATAACTAATCCATAAAACCACTCAAAATTCCTAGAGTATACAATGATTATTTAATTGATTACCCTAAATCTGCTACATGTGATCTCATCTCAAAAGATCCATTATCAATTATTTGATCAACCCCCTATGAAAATCTGTCTCCCCTTCTATTGTTCCTGTCCCCTCTGTAAATGTCATATTTCATTTTTTAGCCAATACAATCACGGTTACATCAAATGTTCCTTCCTTTGGCCATTTAGTTACTATCTTTCTGGTCCTTTTTCTCATTTGTTAGAGATATTACCAATATCTTCACTATTTTCTGGGAACCTTCTCTTCATGATTGCTACTGGTGATCCTGCCATCTCTACTTCTGGTGTGGTCTAATGTCTATATTAGGGTGTAAGGTAAATTATTCCTGTTGTCTTTTTCAGCTAAACGTTTTATATCCCTCAGTTAATGGTATTTTCTCCCTAATATATCTTCATACTCTTCTTCTTTCCCTAAATTAGATTTAATCCCTTGCCTTTCCTCTACTATCCTTCTATCATTACTGGATCAATGATAATAACTGTAATAACTATTAATAATAATTGTAATAACTATTTCACATTAAATTGTGCCTTTTTCTGATAATGTTATAATTGTAGCCTATTGCATTACTTTAGTTTAAAATATAAGTTTGTTTATTTAACAAATCTAGAACCCACTATAGGTTGGTGCTATTCCCTCAGCATAATAGCTAAAGCTACTTGCATCCCCTGGTCCCCGTAACGAAAATAAATGATCGTTCTAGAATTCACCAACTATTTGCATACACCACTGGTGTTAAGCAACCTATCGAATAAAGTAATAACAATTAGAATTTATCAAAGCACTGCCTTCCAGTCAAGTATTTAGACCTCTACTTGAAATCTTACAGCTCAATCTAACTCGCTGGACTGTCTCTATTTTATTTTTTCCGCTAACCAGAGCCATAAATTATTCTCCTTTGTCCTCAACTCAATTTTCACAGCTCTATCGCCATTTCAGTTCGCTATTCAATTTCTTTAACTGTTCTCTCTGATTAGGCCCTAATTAATAGAACAAATACTTGCTATCGTTGATAAGCATACATTTAAGGATATTCCTATCATTTGAACTATCTCCCACCCCTCCCCTTGCTCCTTCCTACACAACGGGGGAGGCGCGGGGACCTTGTAACATATTTTCATAGACATTTCTAGAATACTTCTACTTAAGCTATCTAATTCAACCTTTCACATTTCTCAATCCACGTAGTAATCTAGGTCTATAGCCCCAATGCGAAAGCTTTACCCACTGTCCCTACCTGGGTTCGAACCAGGGACCCTCTACATACATTGCCAGTCACCCCACACATTCCGCGATCCTTTCAAAGTATATACTTCCAGTTCATAGAGCAAGTGACGTCACCAAATGAAAACCGCACTAGCTGGGGGCCTCTTTCATTCCCCGCCAATAGATTAGGTAAGGCTATCAGTGGGTACTGGCCCCCTCCTACTCTCTCTCTCTCTCTCTCTCACTGCTTCTTTAAATTTACCCCTACGCGGTTCTCCCTCCTGTTTCCACTCCGAACAGGTTTTGTCAGTTTTTTGTTTTAACGTAATATTCGTCCGTTATTTAAAGTACGTTAGTCTATTTATTTAAATCAAATTATTCCCACCTAATTAGTTAAAGTCGGTGCATATTTATATTTCAACGATAAACCAAATTATTTCAGTCTAATTATTTAACCAGTATTTTGCAGGGTCAAACATCAAACGTTAAATTAATGTGGCGTCAAACATAAAACATTTATATTTGGGAACTTAATCACATCAAGCTAATATCATGTTGTGTTGAACATCCAACGTTAAGTTGAATAATATATCAAATTTCAACTTAATTTCTTCTTTAAAACCAGTATTATGTTATTTCAAACACCAACGTTACAGTTTAATTATATCAGTTCAATACATTTCAATTTAGTTATATTGACTATTCATTATCTTTACCTTTATTTTAGAAATGTAAAATTTTTAGGCTATGATTCTATGTCTCACTTTTAATATATATTTTATTTTAATTTCTCTACTCTAGTATATCTATTCCCAATTGTTATTAACTGGTTATATGGTTTAAGCAACCACAGACTTCTTTAACTCCTAATTAGTTTTCTATTCAGGTATACAGGTTTTTTCATTTTAATAACCCGCATTCACTCTTTTATTTCATTTGCAATCACTCTTTTATTACACTGGGATCATTCGCACTCTCATTCATACAACACCCTATACTTTAAAGTGTCCCTCTGATCCTAGCCGTACCTAGCCCTCTGGTACGTGTCAGTAGTGCAACACTATCTAAAATTGTAAGTGTCCCTCTGATCCTAGCCGTACCTAGCCCTCTGGTACGTGTCAGTAGTGCAACACTTTTAAGCCAATAATTCCCTATATCCCCAGTTCTCACCCCTGGTGGTCCTAGCCTGGGGATTTCAGTATTTTCCCCGATCCTAGCCGTACCTAGCCCTCTGGTATGTGTCAGTAGAACAATACTCTATAATACCATGGTTTTTAACACTCACATTTACCAAAGGTTTGCATGTCACAATATGGTGCTTATCTATTCATAATAATTCGTGTAATAATTCATAATTTAGTTCACTTATATCAAACAGGTGTTTCACAAAATTAATTTGGATAAAGCCAATGTGCAGAACTTTAGTTATATAACAATAGGTGTCTGCTTACCTGTTTTTAGTTGTCCGGACTCTTTGTGAAACACACCGTCCAACGACAGCGATGTCCAATGGGCCGGACGATATCCTGCGAAGTCCCTCTACCAGATCACGTCGGCTGTCACCAATTGTCAAGTTGCGTCAATTCAAATCTGGTATAGGAACAAAAAGTGGTCAATAAACGTCTTCTAAAATAGACTAGTATTTTAATTAATGCAAACACTTGAATGGTAAATATGATGTTCGTATATACGGGCCCAATGAAAAACCATGCAGGGCAGTCAGAGAACTGAGCTTTTGTTATAAGTTCTTCTTTAAATACTCTGACAGAGATAGTTCCCGCTCCCTGCTGGGCCTGTCAGAGTAGAGGCTGGGTGTGGTTTAAACTTACCCAACCTATCGTTGGCGCACAGGCTGGTCCCAGCCCCTTGGCGCTTCACTGTTGCCGGGCATTAGTTGTTATCTTTACAACTTGTCTGAGTCAGCAACCTCAGACATAGTTTACTTCTTCATGTTGCAGTACTTTGTCCTTGAGCGGTTTAACAAAGAGGCAGTGTGTGTGTCTGTGTGAATCACAAGTCTGTCTCAGCCTACCCCCTAACGGTTCCTCCCATTAATCACAGCTTGTTATGTTAAACAATCAATATCAGTACAGCACAAACCTATTATGTTTAATCATTAATGTATTCTTTCTAAGCTAGGCATCACATCTAGTTGTAAGAAAATAGATCCCCACAATTACATTTCTCAAAAACAGGTTATAGGCTACATGTGCACCACCGAGTCAGAACAGTAGAATTATTAGGGTGAGGCACATGGGCTACTAACAGCGTACTACACAACATACACATAGTATTACTTTCTTAGCTACGGTATACATATCTCCCTGGCATATTACATCATTTATGCAGCGGCATATAAGACATTTTTGGACTCACTTTGTTGTGATGTGCTCACTTGAACAGGAAGGTGGCGCGGCGGACCTTCTTGGGCAAATTTTGTTGTCAAAGAAAGAGAAAGAGGCCGGATTTACAATTCCGAGTTAGATTTTCCCAGTCTGAGCTTGTTTATTCCCGACTTCCCAGTTGCAATGCTTGCAGTTAGCCACTGTCACCGATTCCTTCCAAAACACTAATTGTTGAATTTGCGATTTCCAACTTGTGTAATGTTTATGTCCAATGACCGATGAGCACCGATACGTTTTATCTATCATTTCTCTTCATTATTTGACACGTGTTAATGCCAAAATTACATGCAAGCCCCCCCCCCCCAGAAAAGGTACCTTTCTATTATTATTATTTGCTAAAATGTGGGGGTCGCCACTGTCCCTAGGAAAAAGCAAGCGCAGATTCGTGACTGTCGTGGTTGCACCATTACCCAAACCGTTCAATAGTTATGACCCATATTACCAGCGCTACGTTTTTTCACTTCTATCTGCATTGGCGGGAAGCATTTTACATTAATTAACCATGTTGCGGGATATACTACTCGAAGGGCCGTTAACCATTTGTTTACACCTTGTTCAGTCATGTTACCTCATAAGCTAGCTAGTTAACAACCTGGTAACTTTACCAGTATATCCAAACATTTGGGGACACAGAAAGAAAGGAAAAGGGATAGCTTCTTCAGGAGATCAATGATCATAGCAATGAATGAACGACAGATCTCTTTCATATCTTCACACATAAACATGACATTCTTAAAGAGACAGTGTACACATTTCTATGTTATGCGTCTCAATTGGAGAGTGCTTCGAAACAATGTACAATCTAAAAATAAAAGGTTCCTGGAGTATCCTTTGGGGGTTCTCAAAATTGAAACTGTGGGGGAACCCCTATAAGTTCTTCAAAGAACTTTGAGGATCTTAGAAGAACCCTTGTTGAACCCCTAATTTTTAGAGTGTAGAAACCTAATATTCCACAAATTACTTTGTCATTTAAATGACAGGTATTTGTATCAACATTTTAGCTTTTATAATAAACTAATGTCTTTACAGTGTTACATATTAGTTTATACAGTGCATTTGGAAAGTATTCAGACCCCTTGATTTTTACCACATTTTCTTATGTTACAGCCTTATTCTAAAATTGATTAAATAAAACATTTTCCTCATCAGTCTACATACAATACCTCATAATGACAAGGCAAAAACAGGTTTTTAGAAATGTTTGCAAATTTATTAAAAATAGAAAACGTAAATACCTTATTTACATAAGTATTCAGACCCTTTGCTATGAGACTCAAAATTGAGCTCAGGTGCATCCTGTTTCCATTGACCATCCTTGAGATGTTTCTACAACTTGATTGGAGTCCACCTGTGGTAAATGCAATTGATTGGACATGAGTTGGAAAGGTACACACCTGTCAATATAAGGTCCCACAGTTGACAGTGCATGTCAGAGCAAAAACCAAGCCATGAGGTCGAATGAATTGTCTGTAGAGCTCCAAGACAGGATTGTGTCGAGGCACAGATCTGGGGAAGGGTACCAAAACATTTATGAAGGTCCCCAAGAACACAGTGGCCTCCATCATTCTTAAATGGAAGAAGTTTGGAACCACCAAGACTCTTCTTAGAGCTGGCCACCCGGCCAAACTGAGCAATCGGGGGAGAAGGGCCTTGGTCAGGGAGGTGACCAAGAACCCGATGGTCACTCTGACAGAGCTCCAGAGTTCCTCTGTGGAGATGGGAGAACCTTCCAGAAGGACAACCATCTCTGCCGCGCTCCACCAATCAGGCCTTTATGGTAGAGTGGCCAGACGGAAGCCACTCCACAGTAAAAGGCATATGACAGCCCGCTTTTCCAGTTTGCCAAAAGGCACCTAAAGGACTCTGGTCTGATGTAACCAAGATTGAACTCTTTGGCCTGAATGAAGCGTGGTGGTGGCAGCATCATGCTGTGGGGATGTTTTTCAGGGGCAGGGGACTGGGAGACTAGTCTGGATCAAGGTAAAGATGAACGGAGCAAAGTACAGAGTGGTGCAGTGGTCTAAGGCACTGCATCGCAGTGCTAGCTGTGCCACTAGAGATCCTGGTTCGAATCCAGGCTCTGTCGTAGCCGGCCGCGACCGGGAGAACCATGGGGCGGCGCACAATTGGCCCAGCGTCATCCAGGGTAGGGGAGGGAATGGCCGGCAGGGATGTAGCTCAGTTGGTAGAGCATGGCGTTTGCAACGCCAGGGTTGTGGGTTCGATTCCCATGGGGGGGGGCAGTATGAAAAAATAAAATAATAATAATAATGTATGCACTCACTAACTGTAAGTCGCTCTGGATAAGAGCGTCTGCTAAATGACTAAAATGTAAATTCAATTGATTGGACATTATTTGGAAAGGCACACACCTGTCTATATAAGGTCCCACAGTTGAAAGTGCATGTCAGAGCAAAAACCAAGCCATGAGGTCAAAGGAATTGTCCGTAGAGCTCCCAAAAAATGTCTGCAGCATTGAAGGTCCCCAAGAACCCAGTGGGGAAGAATGGAAGAAGTTTAGGACCACCAAGAATCTTCCTGGAGCTGGCCGCCTGGCCAAACGGAGCAATCGGGGGAGAAGGGCCTTGGTCATGGAGGTGACCAAGAACCCGATGGTCACTCTGACAGACCTCCAGAGTTCCTCTGTGAAGATGGGAGAAACTTCCAGAAGGACAACCATCTCTGCAGCACTCTTTGGCCTGAATACCAAGCGTCACGTCTGGAGGAAACCTGGCACCACCCCTACAGTGAAGCATGGTGGTGGCAGCAGCATGCTGTGGGGATGTTTTTTCAGTGGCAGGGGACTGGGAGACTAGTCAGGATCGAGGGAAAGATGAACGGCGCAAAGTACAGAGAGATCATTAATAAAAACCTGCTTCAGAGCACTCAGGACCTCAGACTGGGGTGAAGGTTCAACTTCCAACAGGACAACGATCCTAAGCACACAGCCAAGACAACGCAGGAGTGGCTTCGGGACAAGTCTCTGAATGTCCTTGAGTGGCCCAGCCAGAGCCTGGACTTGAACCCGATCGAACACCTCTGGAGACACCTGAATATAGCTGTGCAGCGACGCTCCCCATCCAACCTGACAGAGCTTGAGAGAATCTGCAGAGAAGAATGGGAGAAACTCCCCAAATACAGGTGTGCCAAGCTTGTAGCCTCATACCCAAGAATACTAGAGGCTGTAATCACTGCCTAAGGCGCTTCAACAAAGTACTGAGTAAACGGTCTGAATACTTATGTAAATGTAATATTTCAATTTTTTATTTTTTATAAATTTGCTAAAACTTATATATATATATTTTTTTTACGGTTTATGCTATGTCATTATGGGGTATTGTGTGTAGATTGATGAGGGAAAAAACAATTTCATCAATTTTAGAATAAGGCTGTAACCTAACAAAATGTGGAAAAAATCAAGGGGTCTGAATACTTTCCACATGCACTCTAGGGCACAACATGTGCGTCAAAAGTAGCTCGAATTCAGTCCCAATATAAGCTGTATCTCAATCATTTTAAAACATCTTATTTTCTGGTGGTCCTACATTTTATGTGGTGCTTATAACTTTTTAAGTTGGGAGCACCAGTGCTATTTTTTATTTATTTAGAGCCCTGCCTAGGCGTCAAACAGATAACTATTTTGTTTTATGATTGATGTAGAAGAAAGCTTAACAGAAACAAAGAACATAGTATGTGTGTGAAAGGGAAAGTATGTGTTAAATGCGTGTATTGATATTTAGTATGGAGCGCGATGTAGCCTAGCCAAAATAGTATAACACATTTCTAATAATTAATTATAGGCAATAATCCTTTATTTTGATATATTGGTAAATTAAAATGCTATATCCTATAACACGTTTAATGTTATTCATTTAAGTTGTTCTATGTGTAGCCTATGCTATTTATAAAGCTTGATGAACGTAAAAAGTACAATGCAACTTGGTAAAAGTATATTTGAGGCTAAACTGTATGACTTCCGATAGAGGCCTATCGAAGAGATTTGGTCATGTTCTTGGATTTACCATGTTTAGGCCTACTGTTCTACACAAGTGAGCAATGTTTATTCATCACGTTCCACGATAAAAAACAACAACCATGTAGGACTATAAAAACACCATGGGGCTAAGGGCGCTCTGCATGCAGGACATGTGTCCCGCGTCCTTGATAGCAGCATAACTCATTTGTTCCCAACATAGTCCTAAATCTGGGCAGGCTAAATCTAGTCTTCTAGTCCAGTAACTTGAACATTCCGTCCTATTTAGTCGAACCATCAGTGTGCATGCAGTAGGCTAACCCTAGTTTCTCTGCTGTGATATGGCAGCTCCATTGGGTCGGACGTCTAAAATAGTAACATCAAAACTAAACTGGGTAGGGATATACTCAAACTCACAATTACAAGGCATTTATTTATTCAACTAATGGCCGTGTTTCTTCAATAAGTCAATGTTTACATTTGACTTCTTCATCTAAATGGTATCTTTGACTGAAGACAGTGGTCACTCAATTCGTTGTGGCTGTATGGGAGATGGTCAATATGGGCACCAGTGGAGGCTCCTCAGAGGAGGAAGTGGAGGACCATCTTACTCAGTGAATTTCATAAAAATAAAAATAGTGAATTATTTAAAAAGTTATTTTTTAGATAAAACTATACTAAATATATTCACGTCACCAAATAACTGATTAAAACACACTGTTTTGCAATGAAGGTCTACAGTAGCCTCAACAGCACCCTCTAGGACAGCTATTTTCCCTCCTCCTCTGGGTACATTGACTTCAATACAAAACCTAGGAGGCTTATGGTTCTCACCCCCTTTCATAGACTTACACAGTAATTATGACGACTTCTGGAGGACGTTCTCCAACCTATCAGAGCTCCATCAGAGAATGAATCTAGTACTGAAAGCATAAGCTACAGTCAACTACAGGAGAGATAATTACATGTTCCTCTCCTGAAACCCCTGAGATGGAGTCAGATGGTGGAAGTTCAGAAATCGAATCCGACAAAATTGAAGAGGAAGAACCTGCGTTGACAGGTGTGGTGAAAGCTTTCAAGCCTCACCCCAATGAGCAGGAAAATGCCCGAGATGACTCTGGCCCAGAGAGAGCACGTTTCGTGGAGAAAGTGGAGTCTTCTTTTGGCCGACCCATTTGCGGCATCAGGCTGTGTGGAGCAGAAGTTGGGTGTTGTTAACTCGGTCAGTATATCCAGAATAGGACTTATATTGATTTTCTGTGAGTCTTCCGCCCAGATGGAGTGGGCGCTCTGCTTCAAGAGCTGTGTCTAGCTTTGCTCTCCATAGTAGAGCACCACTGAAAGGAGTGATTACTAGGTTGTTTTTAAGCATGGACATGGATCAATTGAAGTTGAGAATCTCTGGTGTCTGTGATGCACACCTTTGATGAGAAGCAGGCTCGGTGGCGACCACGAGAGTGAGGAGAATCTGTCTATCCTTTTGCGTTTTGAAATTGAGTGTTTGCCCGATAAAGTCATGCTAGGATATGTTAGTTATCCCGTGATATGTTAGTTATCCCCACCACCTGCTAAATGCGGGTCGATTTTGGCATTGGCGGGTAAGATGTCTATTTCACCAGCCACGTTGCCGGGTGGTCAGGGCTCCACCGTGTGACCGTTTCACTCGCATTTGTGAATACAAATAGTAAAGTACGATCACATTTATAGTAAAATAAATGCTGCAGTAGCCGTTTTCAAAGTATTTTCGCCGTTTTGTTTCATAGCTGCTAAATTTATCACACAAAATCAAAGAACTACCAATCTTATATAGCCTATCCCACCTCGCGCTGCAACACTGCCTGGCTGGGGGCTGTGTGCACGTGAAGAGCTGAGTGAAATATTCATTTAAAGTTGGTCTACTTTACTTAAAACGAAAGTCTACTGAAGTGAGACTTTGTCCATGTGTTTCTTGTATATTTACATTGTTTTGTTCACAAGCTAGGTTGTTTTTCTATGTTTGAGTTTCAACTCCTAGGGCACAAACATGAGTCCAGTTCCTGTGATATTTTGGTTAAAAGACTCAGGTTACAAAAAATATATAATTATTCAATTTACCACATTAGTTACTTCTTACTAGTAATACATGTATTGTTTTAGAAACATTACAAAGCAAGCTCATCCAGTGTAGCTCAGTTGGTAGAGCATGGCGCTTGCAACGCCAGGGTTGTGGGTTTGATTCCCACAGGGGACCAGTATGAAAATGTATGCACTCACTAACTGTAAGTCGCTCTGGATAAGAGCGTCTGCTAAATGACTAAAATGTAATTTAGCAGAATGAAAATATTTTGCCTGGTAAAAAACCTGAGTGTGTTTTAGCAAGGTTTGTTTCTTGGAGTTCATTGCTATGGTAACTAACTGTACTGCACAGATGGAAATGTAGTTGCAGAAGCTAAAAGTAGTTGTAGCAGCAGCAGAAAAGTTATTGGGATTTAAACATTTTAGGGCAGAAGGAAGGAGTCCTGGGAACGGTTAGGGCAAAGCTTGACCTCTGCACCTACGTTATGAACTTTCATTTGTAGGCTAGGTTGTAGCAACCTCATGATGGGTATATGGCAAATTTGAGTATCATGTAGTAGCCTAAACCTATCGATGTTACATTAAGCTGGGTATGGAATGGAATATCACAGTCACCCAAAATGCTGTAATAGAAATAAGACCATGCTCATAAACATTTTTGCATCCTCCGTAATCTTGAACTGCACTAACCGCCACTGATTGGCACAAATTGGTTTCTCTAAAAACTGAGAAAGACTCAATCTGAAAGTAATAGTAAATCAAGGTGAGGACACAACAGTTCACCCGACAAGACTGAATCCAAACATTACAGTGTGGAGTTGATGTGCATTTTATACATTTACTGTACTTTTCGCAGCATTTGTTGATAACGACATCTGAAAATACTCTGGATACATTCAGTAACATGATAAGAACGTTCTTACAAAATTTGGGGTAGGTGCAACATATGACAAACAAATTACAAGGGTTTGAGTGAGAGGTCTAACTGGTGTTTCCAAGTGGCCACACACCTAGCTCTCCTAGCTGTGTCGTTGGGGAACTAGTGCAAGCACACTTGTAGTTGTTTTCTTTTGAACACAGCCCTGCATCTCTCCCTTTACACTATTACTGTTGTTGTTTACGCAATCCAAAAATGGCCCATTATAAATCGCAATCTGGGTCAGGTGGGCATAATTTGAAAGCTTGTTCTATTGCCAACATGACTAGCTAAATATAAAATATGATCTTACAGTGTTATGCTTTCACTAGATAATTCAGAGAAGCAGATAGCAATTTTGGTGGCATAGATGAGTGACGAGTGCACTCAGATGCGTGGTCCGCTCTTCACAACACAAAAAAACATAGGCTCATTCTGTGACAACCAGGATAAAACGCCATGTCATTTTGTAACTGTCCATGAAACATAGTGATCATAGACGTTGACACTATACATTAGTTTTATATGGAAATATGAAGTGCACATTTGGACTCACTGGTGTTTGGCTTGCTTGTATGACATCACAGCGGTATTTATTATAATCCTCAACTTCTCTTTCAAAATGCATCGAGTCCTCGTAATTTACCGCACTTCCCTCACTAAGACATCAAAAAATTTGCAAAAGTTGCCCAATTAGCGGGAGGGATGGGGTCAACTTCTTGTCGCACGCAGATTAGTTACTTATCAGTGTCCAAAGCTGCAATTTTCAACAAGTATATAGGTACGAGTGTAAAGCGCTACAGAAAATAAAAATAAAACGCTTCGGAAAGTATTCAGACCCCTTGACATTTCCACATTTTGTTACGTTACAGCCTTATTCTAAAATGGATTAAATAGTTTTTTTCCCCCTTACCAATCTACACACAATACCCCATAATGACAAAGCAAAAACAGTTTTTTAGAAATTTTAGCACATTTATAAAAATATGACATTTACATATACACCATGCTTGTTTTGTCACATAAACTGAAATTAGGCGAACTATTAGATTTTTAGCAACCAGGAAATGGCGGAGCCATTTCTGCATAATGCACCTTTAAAGTATACTTTTTTGAAAGTTCTTATGTTACTGTCCCCACTAAAACTACAAATACTTACATTTTGTCCTTGAAACATTTAATTGAAAAACTAGAATTCCATTCATTCCCATGGAGGACTGCTCCTTCTGGGGAGTGCCAATATGGCCGACAAGTGGCTTCAAAGCCTCTCATTGGCCAATACATAGAATCAGCAATACAGGGTTTATATACAGTTGCCTTCAGAAAGTATTCATACCCCTTGACTTATTCCACATTTCGTTGCGTTACAGCCTGAATTAAAAATGGAATAAATTTTTTCTCTCACCCATCTACACACAATACCCCATTATGAAAAAGTGAAAGCACCCCTTTGCTATGACACTCCAAATTGAGCTCAGTTGCATCCAATTTCCCTTTAATCATCCTTGAGACGTCGCTACAACTTGATTGGAGTCCACCTGTGGCCAATTCAATTGTTTGGACATGATTTAGAAAGAAACACACCTATCTAAATAAGCTCCCACAGTGGACAGTGCATGTTATACCATGAAGTCCAAGGAACTGTCTGTAGATCGCCGAGATATAATTGTGATGAGGCATATATCTGGGGATGGGTATAAAACTATTTCTAGAGTGTTAAAAGTTTCCAAGAGTAAACTGGTCATTGAGAAATTGATAAAATATGGAACTACCCAGACCAAACTGAGCAACTGGGCAAGAAGGACCTAGATCAGGCAGGTGACCAAGAACCCAATGACCAGTGTTCCTTAGCTGAGATGGGAGAACCTGCCAGAAGGACAGCAGTCTCTATAGCACTTCACCAATCTGGGCTTTATGGGAGAGTGGCCAGACAGAAGTCACTCCTGAGAAAAAGGCACATGACAGCACGCCTTGAATTTGCAAAAAGTTACGTGAAAGACTCTGTGATCATAAGGCAAAATATTCTGTGGTCTGATGAGACAAATGTAACTCTTTGGCCTGAATGCAAAGTGCTATCTCTGGAGAAAACCAGGCACAGTGTCAAGGATGGGCGTAGGTGTGGTGTGGAATCAAATGCAGGATGCAGATGCAAGTCCAAAATACTTTAATAAAGTCCACAGAATGAACGGCTACAGAGCCGGAAGAACAAGGAAAATAACGCACTCAGCGTAAAAATACAACAAACGCACAACAGTGCGGACTCTCTATAAAAATAGAGCACAAACTGACTGGCAACACCTGCTGACATAAAACAACTACACACAACCACAAGACAGAAACAACGAGAACTTAAAGGACACATAATCAAGACAAAATGAGCAACAGGTGTACCAAAACAGACCAAACCAAACACACACAGAAACAACGAACGGTGGCAGCTAGTACTCCGGGGACGACGACCGCCGAAGCCTGCCCGAACAAGGAGAAGGAGCAGCCTCGGCAGAAACCGTGACACACAGCTCATCACCAGTCTAACACCATCCATTTTACATTTTTGTAATTTAGCAGACGCTCTTATCCAGAGCGACTTACAGTAGTGAGTGCATACGTTTTCATACTGGTCCGCCATGGGAATCAAAACCACAACCTTGGCGTTGCAAGCGCCATGCTCTACCAACTGAGCTACACGGCACTACCATCCCTACTGTGAAGCATGGTGGTTGCAGCATCATGCTATGGGGATGCTTTTCAGCGATAGGGACTGGGAGACTGGTAAGGATAGAGGGAAGAATGAGTGGAGCCAAATACAGGCAAATCCTTGTTGAGAACCTGTTTCAGAACAAGAATTTGAAAGTAATTGAGTGGGCCAGCCAGAGCCAAGACTTGAATCCCATCGAAAATCTGTGTAAAGACTTTAAGATTGCTGTTGACCACCATGCCCCATCTAACTTAACAGAACTTGAGAAGATCTGCAAGGAAGAATGGGAGAAAATCCCCAAATCCAGATGTGCAAAGCTGATAGACATAGCCAAGACGACTCAAAGCTGTAATCGCCGCCAAAGGTGCTTCTATAAAGTATTGACTCAGGGGTATGAATACTTATTTAAATTAGATGTTTCTGTATTTAATTGTCAATACATTTGCAATCATTTCTAAAAACGCTTTGTCATTATGTGGTATTGTGTGTAGATGGGTAAGAAAAAAATATATTTAATCCATTTAGAATTCAGGCTGTAACACAACAATCTGGAATAAGTCAAGGGGTATGAATACTTTCTGAAGGCACTGTACATCTTTGGTTTTTCCATTGTATTCAAACTGGTTGGGTAGGTTAGGCTACCAGTACATTCACACCTGGCTCAATTCATGGAGAATCAGCAAGCAGTTGTCTGGACTTCACAGAGCCATGGAAGTGAACAGGAATGTGAATATTCACACAGTTGTCTTTTTCTTTGTGCAAATGCAACTGATCGCAGCCCATCCCTAACAACATTTTTTTACACTACCCAAAGGGAAATGTACATTTACATTTTTGTCATTTAGCAGACGCTCTTATCCAGAGCGACTTACAAATTGGTGCATTCACCTTATGATAGCCAGTGAGACAACCACTTTACAATATATCTAAACAAATATATTATTATTATTATTATTATTTTTTTGGGGGGGGGGTGGGGGAGGGGGAGGGTAGAAGGATTAATTGTATCCTATCCCAGGTATTCCTTAAAGAGGTGGGGTTTCAAGTGTCTCTGGAAGGTGGTGAGTGACTCTGCTGTCCTGGCGTCGTGAGGGAGCTTGTTCCACCATTGGGGTGCCAGAGCAGCGAACAGTTTTGACTGAGCTGAGCCGGAACTGTGCTTCCGCAGAGGTAGTTGGGCCAGCAGGCCAGAGGTGGATGAACGCAATGCCCTCGTTTGGGTGTAGGGACTGATCAGAGCCTGAAGGTACGGAGGTGCCGTTCCCCTCACAGCTCCGTAGGCAAGTCCCATGGTCTTGTAGCAGATGCAGGCTTCAACAAGTGTGCGGAGGAGCGGGGTGACATGAGAGAACTTGGGAAGGGTGAACACCAGACCGGCTGCAGCGTTCTGGATGAGTTGTAGGGGTTTAATGGCACAGGCAGGGAGCCCAGCCAACAACGAGTTGCAGTAATCCAGACAGGAGATGACAAGTGCCTGGATTAGGACCTGTGCCGCTTCCTGTGTAAGGTAGGGTCGTACTCTGCGAATGTTGTAGAGCATGAACATACAGGATCGGGTCACCACTTTGATGTTAGCGGAAAACGACAGGGTGCTGTCCAGGGTCACGCCAAGGTTCTTTGCACTTTGGGAGGAGGACACAACAGAGTTGTCAACCGTGATGGCGAGATCATGGAGCGGGCAGTCCTTCCACGGGGGGAAGAGCACCTCCGTCTTGCCGAGGTTCAGCTTGAGGTGGTGATCCGTCATCCACACTGATATGTCTGCCAGACATGCAGAGATGCGATTCGCCACCTGGTTATCAGAAGGGGGAAAGGAGAAGATTAATTGTGTGTGATCTGCGTTGCAATGATAGGAGACACCATGTGAGGATATGACAGAGCCAAGTGACTTGGTGTATAGAGAGAATAGGAGAGGGCCTAGAACTGAGCCCTGGGGGACACCAGTGGTGAGAGCACGTGGTGCGGAGACAGATTCTCACCACGCCACCTGGTAGGAGCGACCTGTGAGGTAGGACGCAATCCAAGAGTGAGCCGCGCCGGAGATACCCAACTCGGAGAGGGTGGAGAGGAGGATCTGATGGTTCACAGTATCAAAGGCAGCAGATAGGTCTAGAAGGATGAGAGCAGAGGAGAGAGAGTTAGCTTTAGCAGTGCGGAGAGCCTCCGTGACACAGAGAAGAGCAGTCTCAGTTGAATGACCAGTCTTGAAACCTTACTGGTTTGGATCAAGAAGGTCATTCTGAGAGAGATAGCAAGAGAGTTGGCTAAAGACGGCACGCTCAAGAGTTTTGGAGAGAAAAGAAAGAAGGGATACTGGTCTGTAGTTATTGACATCGGAGGGATCGAGTGTAGGTTTTTTGAGAAGGGGTGCAACTCTCGCTCTCTTGAAGACGGAAGGGACATAGCCAGTGGTCAAGGATGAGTTGATGAGCGAGGTGAGGTAAGGGAGAAGGTCTCCGGAAATGGTCTGGAGAAGAGAGGAGGGGATAGGGTCAAGCGGGCAGGTTGTTGGGCGGCCGGCCGTCACAAGTCGCAATATTTCATCTGGAGAGAGAGGGGAGAAAGAAGTCAAAGCATAGGGTAGGGCAGTGTGAGCAGGACCAGCGGTGTCATTTGACTTAATAAATGAGGATCGGATGTCGTCAACCTTCTTTTCAAAATGGTTGACGAAGTCATCCACAGAGAGGGAGGAGGGAGGGGGAGGAGGAGGATTCAGCAGGGAGGAGAAGGTGGCAAAGAGCTTCCTAGGGTTAGAGGCAGAGGCTTGAAATTTAGAGTGGTAGAAAGTGACTTTAGCAGCAGAAACAGAGGAAGAAAATGTAGAGAGGAGGGAGTGAAAAGATGACAGGTCGGTAGGGAGTCTAGTTTTCCTCCATTTCCGCTCAGCTGCCCGGAGCCCTGCTCTGTGAGCTCGCAATGAGTCGTCAAGCCACGGAGCAGGAGTGGAGGACCGAGCCGGGCGGGAAGATAGGGGACATAGAGAGTCAAAATATGCAGAAAGGGAGGAGAGGAGGGTTGAGGAGGCAGAATCAGGAGATTGGAGGGAGAAGGACTGAGCAGAGGGAAGAGATGATAGGATGGAAGAGGAGAGAGTAGCGGGAGAGAGAGAGAGCGAAGGTCGCGACTGTGCATTACCATCTGAGTAGGGGCAGAGTGAGTAGTGTTGGAGGAGAGCGAGAGAGAAAAGGATACAAAGTAGTGGTCGGAGACTTGGAGGGGAGTTGCAGTGAGATTAGTAGAAGAACAGCATCGAGTAAAGATATGGTCAAGCGTATTGCCTGCCTTGTGAGTAGGGGGAGACGGGGAGACAGTGAGAGGGTGAGGTCAAAAGAGGAGAGGAGTGGAAAGAAGGAGGCAGAGATAAATGAGTCAAAGGTAGACGTAGGGAGGTTAAAGTCACCCAGAACTGTGAGGGGTGAGCCATCCTCAGGAAAGGAACTTATCAAGGCGTCAAGCTCATTGATGAACTCTCCAAGGGAACCTGGAGGGCGATAAATGATAAGGATGTTAAGCTTGAATGGGCTAGTGACTGTGACAGCATGGAATTCATATGAGGAGATAGACAGATGGGTCAGGGGAGAAAGAGAGAATGTCCACTTGGGAGAGATGAGGATTCCTGTGCCACCGCCCCGCTGACCAGATGCTCTCGGGGTATGCGAGAACACATGGTCAGACGAGGAGAGAGCAGTAGGAGTAGCAGTGTTTTCTGTGGTAATCCATGTTTCCGTCAGCGCCAAGAAGTCGAGGGACTGGAGGGTAGCATAGGCTGAGATGAACTCTGCCTTGTTGGCCGCAGAACGGCAGTTCCAGAAGCTGCCGGAGACCTGGAACTCCACGTGGGTCGTGCGTGCAGGGACCACCAGGTTAGAGAGGCAGCAGCCACGCGGTGTGAGGCGTTTGTATGGCCTGTGCGGAGAGGAGAGAACAGGGATAGACAGACACATAGTTGACAGGCTACAGAAAAGGCTACACTAATGCAAAGGAGATCGGAATGAAATGAACTAAACATCTGCGGAAGCGAGGCCTCCCTCACTAACCTTTCACTGAAACACTCAAATATAACTCTTCCAACTTCCACTTTAGAAATCTAACCAACTGAGTGGCCTTGTGGTTTGAGTGTCCGTCCTGAGATAGGAAGGTTGTGAGTTCGATCCAATGCTGAGTCATACCAAAGACTGTAAAAATATGTGACCCCAGGCGCGTCTCTGCTTGGAGATATATTGGGGTTAAGGCCCTGCGATAGACTAGCGTCCTGTCCAGGGTGTGTACTTCTACATCAAGCTGCCTCATGCTACAGAAACAGGAGATAGACTCCTGCTCCTATGAGCTGTACAAGGCTACCTAAAGGGAAATCTACCTCCTTTCAATGGAAATATGTTAGCTTATGGCAATGCACCAGATGATGGAATGCCATAGCTCTGTTCTGAGACCAGTGTCTTGGCAGGTGTTGTCCACGTGTTTCATGTGGTCTTTCTGGAGGTCTTTGCCGACGAGAGACTGCTGGCGGCAGTCTTGGTCAGCTAACAATTTAGTAGTAATAATTTAGTTTAAAGGGGGGCTGAACTTCCTGATTGACTTGTTTTTCGGCTTTGTCATTAGGAAATGTAGCGGCCATGACTGAGGCCAAACGAGAGTTGTCTTGGGAGGAGGGGGGGGGATGAGGGGTTAATCTCTTGTGTGTGTTCACGTGGCAAGTGTTTGTACATTCACTCAGCCAAAACAGTACACAGTTAGTCACTCACCCTTCTAGATAACTTGAAACAGTCTAACCAGGTCTTGAAGTCACCTAGGCCAGCTAGTGCTAGCCAACTTCTTTCGCCAATTAGCTTCAGTCGGCTGGTGTGCGACTATGGCAAAGTTGGTTTGACATTTGAAAGCCTATCTCTGGGGCTAGTTAGGGACCGTCAAATTACACAATGTGGGACAATATTTTCATGTTGCACACGATGGTGTTCTCCGTTTTGCTCTACGACCCCCACAAGTATCTCGGGACTTGTCTAAAGGTAACCCATATAAATGAATGGAAGTATGGAGGTAGTTTTGTGCCAACAAAAATAAGGGGTTATATATGTGTAAAAAAATATATTGGCAATGACACAGGTCAAATGTTTTCTGTAAGTCTTCACAAGGTTTTCACTCACTGTTGATGGTATTTTGGCCTATTCCTCCATGCAGATCTCCTCTAGAGCAGTGATGTTTTCGGGCTGTCGCTGGGCAACACAGACTTTCAGCTCCCTCCAAAGATTTTCTATGGGGTTGAGATCTGGAGACTGGCTAGGCCACTCCAGGACCTTGAAATGCTTCTTACGAAGCCACTCCTTCGTTGCCCGGGCGGTGTGTTTGGGATCATTGTCATGCTGAAAGACCCAGCCACGTTTCATCTTCAATGCCCTGGCTGATGGAAGGAGGTTTTCACTCAAAATCTCACGATACATGGCCCCATTCATTCTTTCCTTTACACGGAATCAGTCGTCCTGGTCCCTTTGCAGAAAAACATACCCAAAGCATGATGTTTCCACCCCCATGCTTCACAGTAGGTATGGTGTTCTTTTGATGCAACTCAGCATTCTTTGTCCTCCAAACACGACGAGTTGAGTTTTTACCAAAAAGTTATATTTTGGTTTCATCTGACCATATGACATTCTCCCAATCCTCTTCTGGATCATCCAAATGCACTCTAGCAAACTTCAGATGGGCCTGGACATGTACTGGCTTAAGCAGGGGGACACGTCTGGCACTGCAGGATTTGAGTCCCTGGCGGCGTAGTGTGTTACTGATGGTAGGCTTTGTTACTTTGGTCCCAGCTCTCTGCAGGTCATTCATTAGGGCCCCCCGTGTGGTTCTGGGAATTTTGCTCACCGTTCTTGTGATCATTTTGACCCCACGGGGTGAGATCTTGCGTGGAGCCCCAGATCGAGGGAGATTATCAGTGGTCTTGTATGTCTTCCATTTCCTAATAATTGCTCCCACAGTTGATTTCTTCAAACCAAGCTGCTTACCTATTGCAGATTCAGTCTTCCCAGCCTGGTGCAGGTCTACAATTTTGTTTCTGGTGTCCTTTGACAGCTCTTTGGTCTTGGCCATAGTGGAGTTTGGAGTGTGACTGTTTGAGGTTGTGGACAGGTGTCTTTTATACTGATAACAACTTCAAACAGGTGCCATTAATACAGGTAACGAGTGGAGGACAGAGGAGCCTCTTAAAGAAGAAGTTACAGGTCAATCTTGCTTGTTTGTAGGTGACCAAATACTTATTTTCCACCATAATTTGCAAATAAATTCATTAAAAATCCTACAATGTGATTTTCTGGATTTTTCTTTCTCAATTTGTCTGTCATAGTTGACGTGTACCTATGATGAAAATTACAGGCCTCTCTCATCTTTTTAAGTGGGAGTACTTGCACAATTGGTGGCTGACTAAATACTTTTTTCCCCCACTGTATTGTATATATTTCCTGAGCTTTCTTATATCTCCTATAGGACAGACACTTCAAAACCGATTAAAATTTTTGACTGTCTTTTTTGCCATCTATAGTAGTAAAGGCCAAATTCATATTATTTTTTAATGCCTAAAGGGGTCCTAAAATTCAAAATCAAATAGCTAAATGAAACAAATTAAAACAATTACATATGTCAGCCCCCAATGGCTTAGACTTTTAAGAATTAAGGCTTTTTTATTGAATAAAAGTAACATATTGAGTACACAGAAATATTTTCTTTCTGCTTTTCCTAAAAGTACACAAGTATAAAATTAGCAGACTGGTCTTTTTGAATTACTTGCACTTCAAACCACAAGTATAGTTAAAAAAAGGTAAATAAACAAAAATTGAAAGCACAATGAAAGTACAGTATTATTGGAGAAAGTATTTTCCACAAAAGAGAAATCATACACATCTAACATTTTTTGTAGTTGCACATCTAACATACACTGACAATAAAAAATCCTATAATGTTCTAAAATGCCCTATAAAATTATTAATGTCAAGCAAGCCTTATATACAGTTTATTGTGCTACTATTTCAGATATTGTTGCAAGTAAGCAGAAGATCTGAGTATATAAACTAAACATTTAAAGGTGTAGTCATAAAATCATAGAAAAAACATTTAGAATATTCAAAATCATAAGCACGGCATTCAGCAAACTTAAAAGGATACAGTAGTATTAATAAAGCATGTAAACGATTAATGTATTTTGGCATCTTAGTAAAAAATAACTGTTGAAGTAAAGCAAGTGCTGGTTATGTCATGGACATACAATCAGTGTGTTACTGAAGTAAGCTCTTTGAACATACTGCTAAAAGGCACCCTGAATTAGTGAGAAGTACAGAGTAGTACTCAGTGAGTAAAGACAACTCAAAAACAAATAACTGGCAGGTCTCCACTGTGCACATATGATTTGTAGAATCAGTTAAATGTCCAGTATTTTAAAAACTGCACAGCAAACTGTACACATTCAATTACCAAAACAAAAAAGGGCTACAAATGTAGCCAAACTAGTAGACAAAAAGTATATATTGTACTTCAATCTGAAGTCCAGAGTACTTTAACGATGGTGAGGGATCTCTATGCACCATACTGGGGGTTATCAACCTCTGAAATTCACAGATTACAAAATATCAATTTAAGATGACATTAGGACAGTAAAACTCCCAGTCCAATCAAATATTGTTAAGTCTTGTAAACATTTTAATATATACAGTATAACAATGAAGTATAAAAGTTATATAAAACATTCCAGTCCAGTGACTAAAAAATAGGTGTAAAATGTTTTTGTTTTGTTTTTGCACAGATAACCAATTTGGGTTTTCAGATGCCTTGGATGATGAGGTAATAATGTCCACTTATTTTTGGTGAAAGCACAAAAACAAACTTCCAGTTAAAAAATATGGATATCTTTGAACAGTAGCAGATGACAAATGTCAAAATGTCCAATATTGAGATGTGTTTACATGTCTTTGCATTGATTTTACAGTATATTTTTAAATATATTTGAATATATTTGGATATGGCTGAGAATGGATTCTTCTTCAGTCGCATTGGCATTTGGGAGAAGAACATGTATATTTCCCAACCCTGACTATGTTGACATCATGAAAATGAAACAAACATTTCTACTCATTCATAAAGAGATCTATATCAATTCTTAGATGAAATAATTTATATAAATCAGTGTGGCACCAAAATATGTTTGACCCCCAAAAAATTGTGATCACAACAAATCCAGTCAAAGACAACATAAGGGGAAGTCATTTGTTAAAAAAATAAAATAATAAAAGCAGTGTTTAAAACCTTAAAACCCTAAAATAACACTTTGGCTACCAGGGGATAACAAGATGGTCTAACTTGGAATTGGCACTTCTGATTGACGATCAGTGGTACTTTCCATGTCACACTCAGCACAGCCGTTTGCTAACAGGGAAGGCTATAGGAGTCGGACCCTCAAATGATCCCCCTATGGCAGGGCTGGTTTCGCTCAGTAGAAGCAGGTTTGGCTCCTTGATTGTAGGGTATTTTAGAGTGTGTTGGATGAAAACACCTAGGCTGAACAGAGAGGGGTGAGAGCAGAATCACCATGTGTACTCGCCTAGTCTTGTGTCCTCCTGCTCTTCCAGAAGGGGCGATCCCCTCCCCTCCCATTACCTACACAGCCTCATGTTTGGAGAAGGCCAAGGTGAGGTGTGGAACGGATAGTGATGGGTCAGGGAGGGAATTATTCACACGCAAAGTAGTCCTTCAGTGGGGCAAACAGGTGTCTGATGACGGGGACGCTCCAGGACCTGCCCAGCAGCTTCTGCCTGGCACCGCGGCCCATGTTGGACACATCTGTGTAGTGGACTGGGAAGCCAAAGATCCTTGAGGAAACAGAGGATCAGAACATTGGTGTATCACAAGGTGTCTCACAAGGCTCAGTGTTAGGTCCATTACTGTTTAGTATTTACATGCTACCCCTTGGTCAGATCCTCCATCAATTTGAACTCAGATTTCACTGTTATGCAGATGACACACAAATCTACATCCACACAAAACACAACTTCACTCTGCCACCCCCCTGTGTTGTTGACTATCTCTGTGAAGTGAAAACTTGAATGAGCAATGCCTTTTTAAAACTAAATGACGACAAAACTCATGGGCCCCAAACTCCCTGATCAAGAAACTGGGTCAACTCAACATGGCAATCGACAGCTGCGCCATCCACTCCAACTCCACAGTCAGGAACCTTGGTGTTACATTTGACCCCACATCCGAAACATCACCAAGTCAGCCTTCTTCCACCTCAAAAACATCTCACGACTCAGACCCTCTCTCACTGACCCCAATGATGAAACCCTCATATACACCTTTGTTTTCTCAGCCCTGTACTACTGCAACGCCATTCTTTACGGACTCACCGCCAAAACACTGGACAGACTTTAACATATTCAAAATTCAGCTGCACGAATCCTCACACACACCAGACCTTGGGGACCACATCACTCCCACTGGCTCCCAGTTCAATACAGGATCATCTTCAAATTGCTCATGCTCACCTACAAAGCACTCAATGGACTGGCCCCCACATACCTTACTGACCTCCTGCACCCCTATACTCCCACCTGTTCACACCAAAGACACACCTCTTCACACAGGCTTACCCGGATTGTCTGTTGTCTTAGCTTTCATCCTCTGTCTAGTTCACTTCCCTGGTTAGTCTGTCCTTAATGTTTAGTGTACTTTTATATGCTTATTTAATATGTGATTTTATTGCTATTTATCCTGCTGATTTTCTTGTGTATGTAAAGCGACTTTGTGTGTCGTGGAAAATGCTTAAAATAAAATGTATTATTATTATTAAAATGGCATCAGAAGGCATTGTGGGCAGAGCTGGTTCTTCTTCATTAGTGCACACAGTAGCAAAACATTTTGCACAGAAAACAAAAACGAGCTTTGCACAAGTTCTGGTAGTCCCTCCCTGTTTCAGTCTGTTTTCTTTTGTTTGGAGCCTAGTGAATATGACCCAGGAATGTGATTTGCCATTGTTTTTTAACAGAGGTACCACAGAGTTAGAAAAGGTATAGGGCGCACTTGGGACAAATGAGTCCCAAGAGAGTGGCACAGTCAGATTAGAGTTGTGGGTCTAGGTCTCACCTCTCCAGCTCGGTGCACCACAGGATGTCCTCTTTGCCATTCATCATGACAGGGAAGTGCTGGTCTTTGCCTTGCTTGATGGAGTTAGAGCGCGTGGTGATGGTGCGCACCTTTCCAAACTACAGGACAAAGAAAATGCACACTCATATTAATACACTATATATAAATATACAGTACCAGTCAAAAGGTTGGACACACCTACTCATTCAAGGGTTTTTCTTTATTTTTACTACATTGTAGAATAATAGTGAAGACATCAAAACTATGAAATAACACATATAGAATCATGTAGTAACCAAAAAAGTGTTCAACAAACCTAAATATATTTTATATTTGAGATTCTTCAAAGTAGCCACCCTTTGCCTTGATGACAGCTTTGCACACTCTTGGCATTCTCTCAACCAGCTTCACCTGGAATGCTTTTACAACAGTCTTGAAGGAGTTCCCACATATGCTGAGCACTTGTTGGCTGCTTTTCCTTCACTCTGCGGTCCAACTCATCCCAAACCATCTCAATTGGGTTGAGGTCGGGTGATTGTGGAGGCCAGGTCATCTGATGCAGCACTCCATCACTCTCCTTCTTGGTAAAATAGCCCTTACACAGCCTGGAGGTGTGTTGGGTCATTGTCCTGTTGAAAAACAAATGATAGTCCCACTAAGCGCAAACCAGATGGGATGGCGTATCGCTGCAGAATGCTGTGGTAGCCATGCTGGTTAAGTGTGCCTTGAATTCTAAACAAATCAATGACAGTGTCACCAGCAAAGCACG
Organism: Coregonus lavaretus; assembly: GCF_964263955.1. NCBI lineage: Eukaryota > Metazoa > Chordata > Actinopteri > Salmoniformes > Salmonidae > Coregonus > Coregonus lavaretus. The sequence continues at coordinate 12,491,528 of NC_140007.1, forward strand.
CCCACACCATAACACCTCCTCCTCCATGCTTTACGGTGGGAAATACACATGCGGAGATCATCCGTTCACCCACACCGCGTCTCACAAAGACACGGCGGTTGGAACCAAAAATCTCAAATTTGGACTCCAGACCAGAGGACACATTTCCACCGGTCTAATGTCCATTGCTCGTGTTTCTTGGCCCAAGCAAGTCTCTTCTTCTTATTGGTGTCCTTTAGTAGTGGTTTCTTTGCAGCAATTCGACCATGAAGGCCTGATTCACAAAGTCTCCTCTGAACAGTTGATGTTGAGATGTGTCTGTGACTTGAACTCTGTGAAGCATTTATTTGGGCTGCAATTTCTGAGGCTGGTAACTCTAATGAACTTATCCTCTGCAGCAGAGGTAACTCTGGGTCTTCCATTCCTGTGGCGGTCCTCATGAGAGCCAGTTTCATCATAGCGCTTGATGGTTTTTGCGACTGCACTTGAAAAATGTAAATGTAAGAAAGTTTAAAAGTTCTTGAAATTTTCCAGATTGACTGACCTTCATGTCTTAAAGTAATGATGGACTGTCGTTTCTCTTTGCTTATTTGAGCTGTTCTTGCCATAATATGGACTTGGTCTTTTACCAAATAGGGCTATCTTCTGTATACACCCCCTACCTTGTCACAACACAACTGATTGGCTCAAACGCATTAAGATGGAAAGAAATTCCACAAATTAACTTTTAGGAAGGCACACCTGTTAATTGTAATGCATTCCAGGTGACTACCTCATGAAGCTGGTTGAGAGAATGCCAAGAGTGTGCAAAGCTGTCATCAAGGCAAAGGGTGGCTACTTTGAAGAATCTCAAATATAAAATAGATTTAGGTTACTACATGATTCCATATGTGTTATTTCATAATTTTGATATCTTCACTATTATTCTACAATGTAGAAAATAGTAAAAAATAAAGAAAAACCCTTGAATGAGTAGGTGTGTCTAAACTTTTGACTGGTACAGTATATATATGTAAAACAGAGAGAGCCACAGAGGGACTGTTTTTATTCTCCTCTGTACTGTACAATATGTGGATCTATGTTTTTTTGTGGCATATATTGAAATATATCTTGAAATATAGTGAAATATATATTGAAATAAAATCACTTAGTGATTCCTGTCCAGTTCCACTGAATGAAGGAGAGATAGATAGTGTTACCTTAGCCACACGGCCATGTTCCAGACAGTCCTGTAGCTCTAGCTTGTCCATCCCAGATGCACACCGAGGCCTGACACAAGAATGGGAATTAGAAATGGAATCCTCCAAGAGATCCATAAAGTGAAGTAAATTGGCTAGCACTTTATTTTACTGTACGTTTTCCACTAGTTTTCCACTAGTAGCAATGTGTACTTTCTAGCATTTACTTATCAAACACAACTGCCAACTATCAAATGGTGTCAAGTGGTGCGTTTCATGAATCCCAAATGAACAAACAAGTAAAAGTAATTAAAAGGTTATTACTGTGTAATTACCATTACATTTTACCATTCAATTTGGTCATTCTTGTATTGTAAAATAACAAAAGGAATATGAAAGATTGTGTTAGTATAGAAAAACACGTACACTGTGGGCATCACACACCTGTTCATCCCTGGTAGGTTGCCCCAGAAGTACCTAGCTCTGTGAGCCGCAGACACATCAATGGCATTGATCATTACTGGATTGCACTGTAGGACACACACACACAAACACACACACACACAGGTTGGTGTTTCATTTAACATACCACTGCTACCGTGGGTTACACATTTTCACTCCTTGTGTTATGTTGTGAGTCAGTAACAATACATAAAGACTAAGTAGACTAGACAACTTCTCAAACTATCTCATGAGGTAATGCTAAAGACCTCTAAGATTGTCACTTGTATTGAGCCGTTGACATTGAATTGATATTGTGGATATAACAAACCTCGAGGAAACGGGAGATGTCTCTCTTATCGTTGACGCCCATGGCAACCACATTCTCGAACATCCAGAAGAAGGGGCGGTCCTCGCCCTCCTTGGGCTTGGCTTCACTCAGCAGGCGGTAGAACTCAAAGAACAACCTCCCTGTGCCCTCTAGACAGACAGACGGAGGATAATAATAATAATAATATGCCATTTAGCAGACACTTTTATCCAAAGCGACTTACAGTCATGCGTGCATACATTTTTGTGTATGGGTGGTCCCAGGGATTGAACCCACTACCTTGGCGTTACAAGCGCCGTGCTCTACCAGCTGAGCTACAGAGGACCACAGGATGAGGAGAACACGCTAGGAGATTCCTACTACAGTCCAATGTAAACTGAATAATAATATACATCAATTGCAATTAGGGCTGGGCGATATGGCCAAAATATCATATCACAGTATTACTTTTTTTTGGGACTGTATTTTATGTTTTTGAATAATAAAAGTTATACATTTTCTTTATGAGTAGTGCGTGACCCTAGGGTGGCAACACATACGTTCTAAGTGATTCCAATTGGTCTCCATTCTGATTGTTTTATACTGTTCAATTCAACTTAAACCAAAAATACATTTCTGCATTTCCTGCACTCATTTGAGATCATTTCCACATTGCCACATAGGGCTGCACGATATGGGCAAAACAACTTTAGGCCTTATATTTTACCAAATGTTGCAATTGCGATTTGACTTGTGATTTAGATCAAAACACATGGAACTGGTGGAATGATGGAAAAATAATGATTATTAGAATTCTATAGTTAAAAGATAATAGTGGGCACTTTGAATACAGTGTTATTTGACATGACATCTAATGAAAATGGCAGGGAGCAGTTATTGTGATAGGGTAGGAACCAAAGTGTTGGTCAGCGTTTCCTAGCCGACACTATAATCTTTGGCTACATTAAATGACTTCTCTTAGCTACTTCATGTAGCTAACATATTCATGCTATCATATTAATGCTAACTAGCAATTAGCATTACCGGCTAACACGACTTAAACACAACTTGCTAAGAAAAGACAAACTAGCTGTTTGCAGATGTAAGAAACACAAAATAATAGTGTAATTATAGAACGCTTGTGGATTCATATTAAGAAGCAAAGTGGAAACAGCATCATAGTTATCAACATTGTTGCATGTGCTGCTTTGAACATGCAGACTGAACGCAAGTGTCTCGTGGTCGAGCAACAACAAATGCGCTCCTTAAGTGACGGGGCGGGACTAGGTCTGTGTGGAAAACAGCATGGAGAGAGAGAGCAGAGAGAGATGACTCAAGTAGCGGAGTAAACTATAAAAATGGACGATACACACGGCATATCACATCTAACAAACCAAACATTCAAATACCGTTATAGAAGGTAAAGTAAAAACCCAAACCGGTCCGTGCATCAATACCGGTAAATAGTAAAATATGGTATACTGACCAGCCCTAATTCCAATTATACATCTGCCATTATGAGTTTCAAATATCCCTCTGATTCTTATACCTTACACGTTGCCCTAGACGTTTAGAGGTACAAGTCTATAATGTACATGTAAGAGGGAATGTATATAAATTATATTTCATAAGAAATACTTCACTGGAATTTTAGCCTGTAACACTTGGCATGGATTTTAAAGTGTAATTAGAGTGAAGTGAAGCATGCTTATTAATACATTTAATGAAGTTTGATTAATTTGTTTTATTTTGATTAGGTTTCTTACCGTACAGTCCCTTCCTGGCGGGGTTGACAATAGACAGGTCGTTACAGGGGCTTCCTCCGATCACCAGGTCAAATGGGCCCCACTCCTCTATCTGTGTGAGACAACCGCACCACCTACTGTCAGACTGAGTGTAACACACGCCCCAACATCTGTACCCATCTGCCTTTTCTCATTCCCAATCCCACCTATCCTATCCCAACATAGTGTCACCCCCTCCCCCCGACACCCCATCCATATTGCCCAACACCCTCAACACAGGGTAGTACAGTGCCTTCAGAAAGTATTCATACCCCTTGACTTACTGCACATTTTGTTGTATTACAGCCTGAATTCAAAATTGATTAAAACATTTATTTTTCTCACTCATCTACACAAACTACACCATAATGATTTTTAGAAATGTTAGCAAATGTATTGAAAATGAAATAAATAAATATCTCATTTACATAAGTATTCACAACCCTGAGTCAATACATGTTTGAATCACCTTTGGCTGCGATTACAGCTGTTAGTCTTTCTGGGTAAGTCTCTAAGAGCTTTGCACACCTGGATTGTACAATATTTGCACATTATTATATTTACAATTCTTCAAGCTATGTCAAATTAGTTGTTCATCATTGCTAGACAGCCATTTTCAAGTCTTGCCATATATTTTCAAGCCTATTTAAGTCAAAACTATAACTAGGCCACTCAGGTACATTCAATGTCGTCTTGGTAAGCAACTCCAGTGTATATTTGGCCTTGTGTTTTAGGTTATTGTCCTGCTGAAACGTGAATTTGTCTTCCAGGTGAAAGCAGACTGAACCATGTTTTCCTCTAGGATTTTGCCTGTGCTTAGCTCTATTCCGTTTCTTTTTATCCTAAAAAACTCCCTTGTCCTTGACGATGACAAGCATATCCATAACATGATGCAGCCAACACCATGCTTGAAAATATGAAGAGTGGTACTTAGTGATGTGCTGTGTTGTATTTGCCCCAAACATAACGCTTTGTATTCAGGATATAAAGTTAATTTCTTTGCCACATTTTTGCAGTTGTACTTTAGTGCCTTATTGCAAACAGGATGTATGTTTTGGAATATTTTATTCTATACAGTCTTCCTTTTCTTTTCACTCTGTCATTTAGGTTAGTATTGTGGAGCAACAACAATGTTGTTGATCCATCCTCAGTTTTCTCCTATCTCTGTAAGCTCCTTAAACTCTGTAACTGTTTTAAAGTCACCTTTGGCCTCATGGTGAAATCCCCCATACCTTCCTCTCTGGCAACTCAGTTAGGAAGGACGCCTGTATCTTTGTAGTGACTGGGTGTATTCATACACCATCCAAAGTGTAAATAATAACTTCACCATGCTCAAAGGAATATTCAATGTCTGCTTTTTTTTAACCAATCTACCAATAGGTGCCCTTCTTTGCGAGGCATTGGAAAATCTCCCTGTTCTTTGTGGTTAAATCTGTGTTTGAAATTCACTGCTCCACTGAGGGATCTTACAGATAATTGTATGTGTGGGGTACAGAAATCAGGTAGTCATTCAAAAGTCATGTTAAACACAATTATTGCACACAGTGAGTCCATGTTTTTTCCCCTCATCAATCTACACACAATATCACATTATAAGAAAGCAAAAACAAGTTTTTAGAAATGTTTGCAAATGTAAAAATAAATAAATAAATAAATATCACATTTACATACAGTATGCGACTTGTTAAGCAAATGTACACTCCTGAACTTATTTAGGCTTGTCATAACAAAGGGGTTGAATACTTATTGACTCAAGACATTTCAGCTTTTCATATTTAATTTGCAAAAATGTCTAAAAACATAATTCCACTTCGACATTATGGGGTATTGTGTGTAGGCCTGTAACACAACAAATGTGGAGAAGGTCAAGGAGTGTGAATACTTTCTGAAGGCACTGACCCATACAGACCGCCCCCCCCCCCACACACACACCCACACACACACACACTTCCCTACAGAACACCCCACTCCTCCCCAGCTCTACATAGGGGCCTTTTCATCTGTGACAAAGGCCTTAGATAGTGAGAGAGAGGGTGTAGGTTCCCCAAGCAGGGCCAGAGCAGACCCTCCCCGGGCCCCTCTTTGAGGAGTGCTCTGAGTCGCTGACAAAGGGGTGAATGGGTTCTGGGGGATTTACTCTGACAAGAGGCTGTGCTTTGTCCTCTAAACCAGATGACGTCACGGACTCGCATGCAACCCGGCAGCACACCCCTCTCTGCAGCTGTGGTGGAGCTATGTGTTTAGGTTCGACTTGGGAGTAGAGGGGGAGTTGTGTTTTGTTATGAACAGAGATGAAAGCTGGGTGGATCAAGGTTGTGTGTGTGGTTAATGTTGTCTGTTGCTGTGTGTGTTTGCATGTTTGTGCTCTTGTGTTGAAGCTCTCAAAAGAGCCCTCGCGAGCCCATGAGTCTGTATATGTTTCATTGTGGATCCACATAATGTAGGTCAGGGGGGCATTCACTAAAAGGTGAGGCTCATTAGGCTACAATAAGGTACTACTGTCCTGTCTGGACAGGCAATGGCCCACAGAACAAACCATTAACAGGTGTGTGGTATGAATGTGTGCAATTGTTTGATTTTCCAAGACACTGACGAGGAATACTCCTTATGACCAGTGTTGAGGGTTATGTGTTACAAAAGAAACACTTTACGTAATCAGATTGTACTTTTATGAGTAATGGAGTAAAGTAACATATAACTTTTTTCAAATTGGGTAATATTATTACAATAACTCTACCTGCCACGTGTTTTCATAATCCAATGTTCTGTATTGTTTAAAAAATAGTACCAACAATTTTTTTTATAGAGGGCACAGCGCTGATCTTTGCCATTGATTGCTTCTGTGATAGCAAAGCCCATAGAGGGCTTTCCTGTACAGTGGCACGTGTGCCCTCTATACATCTCTATGGGTCCGTGGACGGGCGGTCTATAACCAGACCTGGCGGCTCGAGATAAAGATTTTGAATGAAAAGATAGGAAATCTGTCCAGATATTTGGCTTACAGTATATACAGTGAGGGAAAAAAGTATTTGATCCCCTGCTGATTTTTTACGTTTGCCCACTGACAAAGACATGATCAGTCTATAATTTTAATGGTAGGTTTATTGTGAGAGACAGAATAACAACAACAAAAATCCAGAAAAACGCATGTCAAAAATGTTATGAATTGATTTGCATTTTCATGAGGGAATAAGTATTTGACCCCTCTGCAAAACATGACTTAGTACTTGGTGGCAAAACCCTTGTTGGCAATCACAGAGGTCAGACGTTTCTTGTAGTTGGCCACCAGGTTTGCACATATTTCAGGAGGGATTTTGTCCCACTCCTCTTTGCAGATCTTCTCCAAGTCATTAAGGTTTCGAGGCTGACGTTTGGCAACTCAAACCTTCAGCTCCCTCCACAGATTTTCTATGGGATTAAGGTCTGGAGACTGGCTAGGCCACTCCAGGACCTTAATGTTCTTCTTCTTGAGCCACTCCTTTGTTGCCTTGGCCGTGTGTTTTGGGTCATTGTCATGCTGGAATACCCATTCACGACCCATTTTCAATGCCCTCACCCAAGATTTGACGTTACATGGCCCCGTCCATTGTCCCTTTGATGCGGTGAAGTTGTCCTGTCCCCTTAGCAGAAAAACACCCCCAAAGCATAATGTTTCCACCTCCATGTTTGACGGTGGGGATGGTGTTCTTGGGGTTATAGGCAGAATTCCTCCTCCTCCAAACACGGCCAGTTGTGTTGATGCCAAAGAGCTCGATTTTGGTCTCATCTGACCACAACACTTTCACCCAGTTCTCCTCTGAATCATTCTGATGTTCATTGGCAAACTTCAGACGGGCCTGTATATGTGCTTTCTTGAGCAGAGGGACCTTGCGGGCGCTGCAGGATTTCAGTCCTTCACAGCATAGTGTGTTACCAATTGTTTTCTTGGTGACTATGTTCCCAGCTGCCTTGAGATCATTGACAAGATCCTCCCGTGTAGTTCTGGGCTGATTCCTCACCGTTCTCATGATCATTGCAACTCCACGAGGTGAGATCTTGCATGGAGCCCCAGGCCGAGGGAGATTTACAGTTATTTTGTGTTTCTTCCATTTGCGAATAATCGCACCAACTGTTGTCACCTTCTCACCAAGCTGCTTGGCGATGGTCTTGTAGCCCATTCCAGCCTTGTGTAGGTCTACAATCTTGTCCCTGACATCCTTGGAGAGCTCTTTGGTCTTGGCCATGGTGGAGAATTTGGAATCTGATTGATTGATTGCTTCTGTGGACAGGTGTCTTTTATACAGGTAACAAGCTGAGATTAGGAGCACTCCCTTTAAGAGTGTGCTCCTAATCTCAGCTCGTTACCTGTATAAAAGACACCTGGGAGCCAGAAATCTTTCTGATTGAGAGGGGGTCAAATACTTATTTCCCTCATTAAAATGCAAATCAATTTATAACATTTTTGACATGCGTTTTTCTGGATATTTTTGTTGTTATTCTGTCTCTCACTGTTCAAATAAACCTACCATTAAAATTATAGACTGATCATTTCTTTGTCAGTGGGCAAACGTACAAAATCAGCAGGGGATCAAATACTTTTTTCCCTCACTGTATGGCTAATTAAGCAGCCCATATGATAGCGCATCACTTGTAGACTAGTGCAGGAAAGCAGCGCCACCAATGAAAGGAGAAAGTGATCAAACCTGAGTTAGAAAGTAGCCTATCTTTGGTAGAGCGCGAGGCTCACCTTGCTCCCTCTGACAGTCAAGCAAACAGGGAGATTGAGATTTGTTTCATGAAAGTAACGCAAAGTAATATAATTTATTACTTTCCACACTAAGTAATATTGTAAAGTAAAATGTTACTTTTGTTAAATATAACGATATTTCGTCATATGTTTAGGAGAAGGAAAAGAAGCACCTGCTTTACACAACAAGATAATGAGTCTGTCACGCCCTGGCTCTGGGGACGCTTGTATGTTGAGCCAGGGTGTGAGTGTTCTTTGTGTTGTTCTAGTTTTGTGTTTCTAGGGTGTGGTTCTAGTTATTGTGTTTCTATGTTGGCCAGAGTGGTTCTCAATCAGAGGCAACGAGTGTCAGCTGTTGCTGGTTGTCTCTGATTGGGAACCATATTTAAACAGTCTGTTTTTCCACAGTGTTTGTGGGATCTTGTTCCTGTGTAGGTTTGTACCTTTGGACGTCATGTATCGATTTGTTGTTTTGTTCGTGTAATCATTTAAATAAATAAGTATGTTCACCTTCCCCGCTGCGCCTTGGTCCTCTGTATCCGACGATCGTGACAGAGTCATTGGGGAATGGATTGGATCTTTACTTTAGAGACAAACCTAGTACTCTACCCTCTCTCACCCCTCCCTCTATATGATTTAACTCAGATTCAATTTGTTCTACCCACCCATATGTAAAGAATGTAAAGAGAGAGAGATTTGATCTGCTTACATTCTTCCTGGAGATGTTGCGAACGTCGTGCACATACTGGATTCTTCCTTCATGTCGGACGACGCCCACCGATATGGAATCTTCACACACCTCTGACGCAATATAATGGTCCACTTTGAATCCTAGGTCTCGTAGCACTAAGTAGCCTAAACACACGCACACACAGGTAAACATACAGTACTAGTCAAAAGTTTGGACACACCTACTCATTCAAGGGTATTTCTTAATTTTTTACTATTTTCTACATTGTAGAATAATAGTGAAGACATCAAAACTATGAAATAACACATATGGAATCATGTAGTAACCAAAATAGTGTTCAACAAATCAAAATATATTTTAGATTTTAGATTCTTCAAAGTAGCCACCCTTTGCCTTGATGACAGCTTTGCACACTCTTGGCATTCTCTCAGCCAGTTTCATGAAGAATGCTTTTCCAACAGTCTTCAAAGAGTTCCCACAGCACTTGTTGGCTGCTTTTCCTTCACTCTGTGGTCCAACTCATCCCAAACCATCTCAATTGGGTTGAGGTCGGGTGATTGTGGAGGCCAGGTCATTTGATGCAGCACTCCATCACTCTCCTTCTTGGTAAAATAGCCCTTACACAGCCTGGAGGTGTGTTGGGTTATTGTCCTGTTGAAAAACAAATGATAGTCCCACTAAGCCCAAACCAGATGGGATAGCGTATCGCTGCAGAATGCTGTGGTAGCCATGCTGGTTAAGTGTGCCTTGAATTCTAAATAACTCACTGACAGTGTCACCAGCAAAGCACCCCCACACCATCACACCTCCTCCTCCATGCTTCACAGCGGGAACCACACATGCGGAGATAAACCATTCACCTACTCTGCGTCTCACAAAGACACGGAGGTTGGAACCAAAAATCTCAAATATGAACTCAACAGACCAAAGGACAGATTTCCACCGGTCTAATGTCCATTGCTCGTGTTTCTTGGCCCAAGCAAGTCTCTTCTTCTTATTGGTGTTCTTTAGTAGTGGTTTCTTTGCAGCAATTCGACCATGAAGGCCTGATTCACACAGTCTCCTCTGAACAGTTGATGTTGAGATGTGTCTGTTACTTGAACTCTGTGAAGCATTTATTTGGGTTGCAATCTGAGGTGCAGTTAACTCTAATGAACTTATCCTCTGCAGCAGAGGTAACTCTGGGTCTTCCATTCCTGTGACGGTCCTCATGAGAGCCAGTTTCATCATAGCGCTTGATGGTTTTTGCGACTGCACTTGAAGAAACGTTGAAAGTTCTTGAAATTTTCCGGAGTGACTGACTTTCATGTCTTAAAGTAATGATGGACTGTCGTTTCTCTTTGCTTATTTGAGCTGTTCTTGCCATAATATGGACTTGGTCTTTTACCAAATCTTCTGTCTTGTCACAACACAACTGATTGGCTCAAACGCATTAAGAAGGAAAGAAATTCCACAAATTAATTTTTAACAAGGCACACCTGTTAATTGAAATGCATTCCAGGTGACTACCTCATGAAGCTGGTTGAGAGAATGCCAAGAAGCTGCCATCAAGGCAAAGGGTATCTACTTTGAAGAATCTCAAATACAAAATATATTTTGATTTGTTTAACAATTGTTTGGTTACTACATGATTCCATATGTGTTATTTCATAGTTTTGATGTCTTCACTATTTTTCTACAATGTAGAAAATAGTATAAAATAAAGAAAACCCCTTGAATGAGTAGGTGTGTCCAAACTTTTGACTGGTACTGTATGTCAAGATATTTTTTTGCGGGTTCTGAATATTACACTTGAGTAATGCATTGACACCTATACGCACGCGCACACACACTTACCAGTGGCGATGCCATCGAACAGTGACAGCACACGGATGGGGCGCCTCTGTTCTGCAGGGACAGCCCGGTAGATCTTTGGGCTTTCCTGAGAAACATATAGACCAAATCAAAATGTTTATATAAACAAACACAAATACTGTATGTACTGTAGTAATGTTGCTATGAGTGGGACCCTGAAGTTTTCCTGACCCTATGACCTGACCAAGACGATCGGCAGGCCCTAGATACTGTATGAGCTAAGTTAGTTTGGCCTCAGTAGTGGGACAAGGGTCAATGTGAGGAGTTAACTAAAGTATCTTGATGGGACTCACAAACTCCCGGCCATTGTCGTTGACGAAGAACTCCTGCAGCTTCATGCTCCAGTCGTGGCGTCGTTTGAGCACGCCGTAGGTCTGCAGGGGCTGGCACATGAAGCAGCGCCACGGGTCCAGGTTACGGGCACTGTTCGACGCCCCTGCGCCCACCAGAATGTCCAGACAGTCTACACAGAAACACCTGCAGGGGGAGGAGACAGACGGGGGAGACGGGTGTGATAAGGTTGAGGGGGAGGGGAGAGGGAGAGAGGGAAGGGAGAGGGAGAGGGGGGATGGAAGGGAGAGGGAGAGAGGGATATGGGGGAGGGAGTGGGAGAAGAGGAGGGTGGGAGTGGGAAAGGGGGAAGGAAGGCAGGGAGGGAGGGATATGCGGGGGAAGGGGATAGAGCGATATGGAGGGGAGGGGAGAGAGATATGGGGGAGGGGAGAGAGATATGGGGAGGGAGAGAGAGAGATACAGGGGAGGGCGAAATAGAGATATGGGTCCCATTATGTCTGGCAAAAACCAAACACTACATTCTGTGTAGAAAATATGTAAAAATAGAAAAAAACAGAAAGGGGCAAATACTTTTTCACAGCACTGTACATCTAATCAACAGCTGAGAGAGAAAGGAGAGTGAAAGAAAAAGTATAAGCTGACTGAAAAGGCAGAATGTAAAAGATGGTTGAAATGAACTAAGATACAGTGCCTTGCAAAAATATTCATCACCCTTTGCGTTTTTCCTATTTTGTTGCATTACAACCTGTAATTTAAATGGATTTTTATTTGGATTTCATGTAATGGACATACACAAAATAGTCCAAATTGGTGAAGTGAAATGAAAAAAATAACTTGTTTCAAAAGATTCAAAAAAATTAATAACGGAAAAGTGGTGCGTGCATATGTATTCGCCCCCTTTGCTATGAAGCCCCTAAATAAGATTTGGTGCAACCAATTACCATCAGAAGTCACATAATTAGTTAAATAAAGTCCACCTGTGTGCAATCTAAGTGTCACATTATCTCAGTATATATACACCTGTTCTGAAAGGCCCCAGAGTCTGCAACACCACTAAGCAAGGGGCACCACCAAGCAAGCGGCACCATGAAGACCAAGGAGCTCTCCAAACAGGTCAGGGACAAAGTTGTGGAGAAGTACAGATCAGGGTTGGGTTATAAAAAAATATCAGAAACTTTGAACATCTCATGGAGCACCATTAAATCCATTATTAAAAATGGAAAGAATATGGCACCACAACAAACCTGCCAAGAGAGGGCCGCCCACCAAAACTCACGGACCAGGCAAGGAGGGCATTAATCAGAGAGGCAACAAAGAGACCAAACATAACCCTGAAGGAGCTGCAAAGCTCCACAGTGGAGATTGGAGTATCTGTCCATAGGACCACTTTAAGCCGTACACTCCACAGAGCTGGGCTTTATAGAAGAGTGGCCAGAAAAAAGCCATTGCTTAAAGAAAAAAATAAGCAAACACGTTTGGTGTTCGCCAAAAGACATGTGGGAGACTCCCCAAACATATGGAAGAAGGTACTCTTGTCAGATGAGACAAAAATTGAGCTTTTTGGCCATCAAGGAAAACGCTATGTCTGGCGCAAACCCAACACCTCTCATTACCCCGAGAACACCATCCCCACAGTGAAGCATGGTGGTGGCAGCATCATGCTGTGGGGATGTTTTTCATCGTCAGGGACTGGGAAACTGGTCAGAATTGAAGGAATGATGGCTGGCGCTAAATACAGGGAAATTCTTGAGGAAAACCTGTTTCAGTCTTCCAGAGATTTGAGACTGGGATGGAGGTTCACCTTCCAGCAACACTCAAGTGGTTTAAGAGGAAACATTTAAATATCTTGGAATGGCCTAGTCAAAGCCCAGACCTAATCCAATTGAGAATCTGTGGTATGACTTAAAGATTACTGTACACCAGCAGAACCCATCCAACTTGAAGGAGCTGGAGCAGTTTTTCCTTGAAGAATGGGCAAAAAACCGAGTGGCTAGATGTGCCAAGCTTATAGAGATATACCCCAAGAGACTTGCATCTGTAATTGCTGCAAAAGGTGGCTCTTCAAAGTATTGACTTTGGGGGGGGTGAATAGTTATGCACGCTCAAGTTCTGTTTTTTTTGTCTTATTTCTTGTTTGTTTCACAATAAAAAATATTTTGCATCTTCAAAGTGGTAGGCATGTTGTGTAAATCAAATGATACAAACCCCACAAAAAATCAATTTTAATTCCAGGTTGTAAGGCAACAAAATAGGAAAAATGCCAAGAGGGTGAATACTTTCGCAAGCCACTATACAGTTTTTTACAGTTAAGACACAGAATATTACACTTAAGAGTATAGATACACTCCGCGTCCCAAATGGCACCCTATTCCCGATACAGTGCACTACTTTTGACCAGAGGCCATTAAGTAGTGCACTGCACTTTTAGAATACATTTTTTTTTTCTAAGAATGTATAAAGGGAGAAGGGTGCCATTTGGGACACACTCATAGTAGATTACAGAGATACGGTTAACGAGGTGAGTGTTGAGTCCCACCTGCAGCAGTTGGCGTTCCCACACAGTAGCACCTCGCGGCCCCCGCAGCACACCGTGCAGTACGATTGGTAGCCATCGTCATCATACATGTAGGATATCTCCAGATACACGTCCTAACACACACACGCAGGCACACCCACAAACAAGCACACACACACGCACACACATACAAAGATAAACAACACTCATTAACAACAATATCTAGATGCCAGTGTTTATTGATAGAACAAAATACAAAATATCACATTTCTTGACACCAGGATCTTTAACCAGTTGGTGCATGTCTGGTGAGGCAGGAAATCAAACAAGACTGTGAATACAAAGATACAGCCAGTACGTCACTTCCTGTTGAACACGGAACGAAGAAGAGCTCGGATTTGTTGTTTGAAAAGTTTGTTGTTTTGAAATTGTATTGGGAAGTTCTTAGTAGCTAGCTAACTTTTTAGTTTGGATCCCGCGACACAGTTGGCATCAGTTGCTGGGACTGCTAGTCTCTGTCCAGTGATCCTGCCAACCAAGGACGGGTCTGAGGAGCTATTTGGCGTTGCAGCTAGCCTAGCTGCTAGCTAGCAGCATATCAAGCTAGCAGGGTTTTCTTGAGGGCTTGAACGCAGCCCGTGACGTGGTTAGCCATTTTGGCTGGGACTGCGGATTGTCCCGGGTTTGTGGCGGTCTAGATCCCTGCTGTTTGTTGTTTTCAATCTTCCCTGTGACCTGCCCTGTCTGGAAATGTGAGGAGTAACAGCGTAACCTACGTTGCTAGCTACCATGACAAAGACCAAAGCGGGAGTACCGTTGTCGAGGACAGTGATGTCTCTCTATCAGACGTGAAGGATCTTTTAAATGAACAAAAATAGTTCTACAAGCAGTTGTTACAACAACAAGAAAATTGCTTCAAGTGTTTTGTCCAAATACTGATAAAATAATGGACGACCTGACCAGAGAGGTCCAGGACCTAAAGAACAGTTTGCAGTTCTCCCAGGGTCAGCTCGATGAGTTGAAACAGGAGAACGGCAAGATGACAGCAATCTGTAAGTCATTGAGAGAGGACATCAGTCCTGTGTGTGAATCCATGATAACAATGACGGATAAATCTCGAGGGCCAATCAAGGCAGAACAACATGGTTGTGGACGGAATTGGATCAGACTGGGATGCTGACGGGAGAGGTTGTGTTTTCTCTAGCAGGAGGTAAGCTTGGCTTCTTATATGGTGTTGAGTAAAGCTTAAACCATGTATTTAGATTGTAGGTAGGTATTGTAGTTAGGTATTATAGGTAGTTTACTCAGGTAGTTATTGAAGGTTATTGTAGGTAATTATTGTAGGTAAGGACTGTATTCGGCGGACCCCGGCGAAGCACGAGGCTAGCCTACCCACTACTTGGACCAACAAAGCTAGCTAGCTAGCGGGTAGCTACCGGTAACTTTTAGCAACTGTGGTTAGCTGTTTCCAATGTTATTTCACGCTTAAGAGTACCTGTAATTGAGCCAGCTAGCTGCCACCTTCAGCTGTTTTTCTAACCTCATTATCATTAACGTTAGGTGGTTGGTAGCTGCTGTACTTAATTTCGGCTACTGATTGCAGTCTGCCAGTTTGGCTTTATACATAGCTTGGGCTTTGTCGAGTAAGGCTTAAACTATGTATTTAGATTGTAGTTAGGTACTATAGGTAGGCATCGTGGGCTGTATATTATTAAGTAGTATAGGTAGGCATCGTGGGCTGTTGTGGGTAGCTGTTGTGTAGTTATTGTAGGTTACTTTTGTATTCGGCGGTGCCGGATGTAGCACGAAGCTAGCTAGCTAACTCACCTCCTGGATTAGCTGGCGAGTTGCTATTAGCAACGGTTGCAACTAAAAACAATATCCTTTTAGCCAGCTACATTCGTTCGCAGCGACGCCGTTTTTCAAACAAAGTCAACACAGTAGCCATTGCTAGCCAGCCAACACTACCAGCAGGCTGTGGTAGCTAAATACAATATCTTTGTGCTAGCTACCCAACGTTTAATCGTTGCTGCGTTATGAAAGGTAAGCTTGGCTTCTTATATGGTGTTGAGTTAAGCTTAAACCATGTATTTAGATTGTAGGTAGGTATTGTAGTTTGGTATTATAGGTAGCTTACTCAGGTAGTTATTGAAGGTTATTGTAGGTAATTATTGTAGGTAAGGACTGTATTCGGCGGACTCCGGCGAAGCACGAGGCTAGCCTACCCACTACTTGGACCAACAAAGCTAGCTAGCTAGCGGGTAGCTACTGGTAACTTTTTGCAACTATGGTTAATTGTTTCCAATGTTATTTCATGCTTAAGAGTACCTGTGATTGAGCCAGCTAGCTGCTACCATTCAGCTGTTTTTCTAACCTCATCCGAGGCATTAACGTTAGGTGGTTGGTAGCTGCTGTACTTAATTACAGCTACTGATAACAGTCTGCTGTAGTTTACAACAATTCTAATTTCTAAAGTGGAAGTTGGGAGAGTTTTACTCGGGTGGTTCAGTGAAACAATTATAGTTTCTGAGGTGGAAGTTGGGAGAGTTATATATATTTTTTTTTTTGGTGAGGGAGGCCTGCTCTCTCCTTTCCCTGATGTTTAGTTCATTTCATCCCGATCTCCTCTGCATTATTGTAGCCATCTGCTGCAGCCTGTCAACTATGCCTCTGCCTATCCCTGTTCTCTCCTCTCCGCACAGGCTACAAAAACGCCTCACACCGCGTGGCTGCTGCCTCTCTAACCTGGTGGTCCCTGCACGCACCACACACCTGGAGTTCCAGGTCTCAGGCAGCCTCTGGAACTGCCGTTCTGCCGCCAACAAGGCTGACTTCATCCCAGCCTATGCCACCCTCCAGTCCCTCGACTTCCTGGCACTGACGGAAACATGGATTACCACTGAAAACACTGCTACTCCTACTGCTCTCTCCTCGTCTGACCATGTGTTCTCGCATACCCCGAGAGCATCTGGTCAGAGGGGTGGTGGCACAGGAATCCTCATCTCTCCCAAGTGGTCATTCTCAATTTTTCCCCTAACCCATCTGTCTATCTCCTCATTTGAATTCCACGCTGTCACAGTCACTAGCCCATTTAAGCTTAATATCCTTGTCATCTATCGCCCTCCAGGTTCCCTTGGAGAGTTCATCAATGAGCTTGACGCCTTGATAAGTTCCTTTCCTGAGGATGGCTCACCCTTCACAGTCTTGGGGGATTTCAACCTCCCCATGTCTACATTTGACTCATTTCTCTCTGCCTCCTTCTTTCCACTCCTCTCCTCTTTTGACCTCACCCTCTCACCATCCCCCCCACTCACAAGGCAGGCAATACGCTTGACTTCATCTTTACTAGATGTTGCTCTTCTACTAATCTCACTGCAACTCCCCTCCATGTCTCCGACCACTACTTTGTATCCTTTTCTCTCTCGCTCTCCTCCAACACTACTCACTCTGCCCCTACACAGATGGTAACGCGCCGCCGCAACCTTCGCTCTCTCTCTCCCACTACTCTCTCCTCTTCCATCCTATCATCTCTTCCCTCTGCTCAATCCTTCTCCCTCCAATCTCCTGATTCTGCCTCCTCAACCCTCCTCTCCTCCCTTTCTGCATCCTTTGACTCCCTGTGTCCCCTATCCTCCCGGCCGGCTCGGTCCTCCCCTCCAGCTCTGTGGCTTGATGACTCATTGCGAGCTCACAGAACAGAGCTCCGGGCAGCTGAGCGGAAATGGAAGAAAACTAAACTCCCTGCCGACCTGGCATCTTTTCACTCCCTCCTCTCTACATTTTCTTCATCTGTTTCTGCTGCTAAGGCCACTTTCTACCACTCTAAATTCCAAGCATCTGCCTCTAACCCTAGGAAGCTCTTTGCCACATTCTCCTCACTGCTGAATCCCCCCCCTCCTCCCTCTCTGTGGATGACTTTGTCAACCACTTTGAAAAGAAGGTTGACGACATCCGATCCTCGTTTGTTAAGTCTAATGACACTGCTGGTCCTGCTCACACTGCCCTACCCTATGCTTTGACTTCTTTCTCCCCTCTCTCTCCAGATAAAATCTTGCGACTAGTGACTGCAGGCCGCCCAACAACCTGCCCGCTTGACCCCATCCCCTCCTCTCTTCTCCAGACCATCTCCGGTGACCTTCTCCCCTACCTCACCTCGCTGATCAACTCATCCTTGACCGCTGGCCATGTCCCTTCCGTCTTCAAGAGAGCGAGAGTTGCACCCCTTCTCAAAAAACCAACACTCGATCCCACTGATGTCAACAACTACAGACCAGTATCCCTTCTTTCTTTTCTTTCCAAAACTATTGAGCGTGCCGTCTTTAGCCAACTCTCTTGCTATCTCTCTCAGAATGACCTTCTTGATCCAAACCAGTCAGGTTTCAGGACTGGTCATTCAACTGAGACTGCTCTTCTCTGTGTCACGGAGGCTCTCCGCACTGCTAAAGCTAACTCTCTCTCCTCTGCTCTTGTCCTTCTAGACCTGTCTGCTGCCTTTGATACAGTGAACCATCAGATCCTCCTCTCCACCCTCTCCGAGCTGGGCATCTCCGGCGCGGCTCACTCCTAGATTGCGTCCTACCTGACCGGTCGCTCCTACCAAGTGGCATGGCGAGAAGCTGTCTCCGCACCACGTGCTCTCACCACTGGTGTCCCCCAGGGCTCAGTTCTAGACCCTCTCCTTTTCTCCCTATACACCAAGTCACTTGGCTCTGTCATATCCTCACATGGCCTCTCCTATCATTGCTACGCTGACGATACACAACTAATCTTCTCCTTTCCCCCTTCTGATAACCAGGTGGCGAATCGCATCTCTGCATGTCTGGCCGACATATCAGTATGGATGACGGATCACCACCTCAAGCTGAACCCTGGCAAGACGGAGCTGCTCTTCCTCCCGGGGAAGGACTGCCCGTTCCATGATCTCGCCATCACGGTTGACAACTCCGTTGTGTCCTCCTCCCAGAGTGCGAAGAGCCTTGGCGTGACCCTGGACAACACCCTGTCGTTCTCCGCCAACATCAAGGCGGTGACCCGATCCTGCAGGTTCATGCTCTACAACATTCGGAGAGTACGACCCTGCCTTACACAGGAAGCTGCACAGGTCCTAATCCAGGCACTTGTCATCTCCCGTCTGGATTACTGCAACTCGCTGTTGGCTGGGCTCCCTGCCTGTGCCATTAAACCCCTACAACTCATCCAGAATGCCGCAGCCCGTCTGGTGTTCAACCTTCCCAAGTTCTCTCACGTCACCCCCCTCCTCCGCACACTCCACTGGCTTCCAGTTGAAGCTCGCATCCGTTACAAGACCATGGTGCTTGCCTATGGAGCAGTGAGGGGAACGGCACCTCCGTACCTTCAGGCTCTGATCAGTCCCTACACCCAGGCGAGGGCATTGCGTTCATCCACCTCTGGCCTGCTGGCTCCCCTTCCTCTGCGGAAGCATAGTTCCCGCTCAGCCCAGTCAAAGCTGTTCGCTGCTCTGGCACCCCAATGGTGGAACAAGCTCCCTCACGACGCCAGGACAGCGGAGTCACTCACCACCTTCCGGAGACATTTGAAACCCCACCTCTTTAAGGAACACCTGGGATAGGATAAAGTAATCCTTCTACCCCCCCCCCCCCCCCCCCCAAAAAAAAAAAAAACTATAATTGTAAAGTGGTTATCCCACTGGCTATAGGGTGAATGCACCAATTTGTAGACGCTCTGGATAAGAGCGTCTGCTAAATGACGTAAATGTGCCCTTGAGCAAGGCACTTAACCCTAATTGCTCCTGTAAGTCGCTCTGGATAAGAGCGTCTGCTAAATGACTAAAATGTAAATGTAAATGTAATTGCAGAATCTCCACATGAGACCTGGACGGAGTCTGAGGACAAAGTGAGGGAAATGATCTCTGAGAAACTGAAGACCACAGGAAGATTGAGGTGGAGCACGCCCACAGGACTGGAAAACCCACCACCGGCCCAGATGACAGGCCCAGGCCGATAGTGGTCAAGTTCCTGAGGTTCAAGGACAAGGTAGCTGTTCTGGAAAGAGCCAAGAACTTGAGAGGAACGTATATCTTCCTCAACGAGGACTATCCTGAAGCTGTGCGCCAGAAGACAAAATAACTTATCCCAGCCATGAAATCTGCCAGAGCGCGTGGGGGCATTGCTTACATCCGCTATGACAGGCTCATTGTCCACCCTCCCTCTCAGAAGCCTGGAAGGGATGAGAGAGCCAAGCCTATGGGTTCGTAGCTTCAATCTCTGATAAGCTACCCAGGAAAGGGCTGAAAATAGCCCATATTAATATACGTAGCCTTAGAAATAAGGTTCATGAAATCAATAACTTGCTAACATCAGATAACATCAATATATTAGCCATTTCTGAGACTCACTTAGATAATTATTTTGATGATACAGCAGTAGCAATACAATACTATAACATCTATAGAAGAGACAGAAGGGGGAGGTGTTGCTGTATATATTCAGAGACATATCCCTGTAATGCTTAGAGAAGATCTTATGTCAAGTGTTATTGAAGTGTTGTGGTTGCAGGTTCACTTGCCACATCTAAAGCCTTTTATTTTGGGGTGTAGCTATAGGCCACCAAGTGTGAACAGTCAGTATCTAAATAATATGTGTGAAATGCTTGATAGTATATGTGATGTAAACAGAGAGGTCTACTTTCTTGGGGACCTGAATATTGACTGGTTTTCATCAAGCTGTCCGCTCAAGAGGAAGCTTCTTACTGTAACCAGTGCCTGTAATCTGGTTCAGGTTATTAATCAACCTACCAGTGTGTTTACAAACACTACAGGAACAAGATCAGCCACATTTATCGATCACATTTTGTTCTAAAGCTGTATCCGTACCCGGTGGATGCAGTGATCACAATATAGTGGTTATATCCAGGAAAGCCAAAGTTCCAACAGCTGGGCCTAAAATAGTGTGGATGATGTAAAAAATATTTGTTGGTCTGATGTGATTAATAAGGAGCATCCAGACGCTGCACTTAATGAATTTATGAAATTGCTTCTTCCAATTATTGATTCACATGCACCTGCTAGGAAACTGACTGTTAGAACTGTTAAGGCTCCATGGATTGATCAGGAATTGAAAGACTGTATGGTTGAAAGAGATGGGGCAAAAGGAGTGGCTAATAAGTCTGGCTGCACATCTGACTGGCTGACTTACTGCAAATTGAGACATTATGTGACTAAACTCAACAAAAATAAGAAGAAACTGTATTATGAAGCCAAGATCAATTACATAAAAAACTTTGGAGTACTTTAAATGAAATTATGGGCAGAAAGACAAATTCAACTCCATATTTCATCGAATCAGATGGCTTATTCATCACAAAACCATTTGATGTTGCCAATTATTTTAATGATTACTTCATTGGCAAAGTGGGAAAACTTATGCAGGAAATGCCAACAATGAAAAGTGAGCCATTGTATTCATGCATAAAAAAACAATTAATGAAAGAAAAGCATTGCAAGTTTGAATTTTGTAAAGTTAGTGTGGGAGAGGTGGAAAAATAACACATTGACAACTTAGATGGAAAGCTACTGAGGATGGTAGCTGACTCTATATCCACTCCTATCTGTCATATCTTTAATCTGAGCCTAGAGGAAAATCTTTGTCTTCAGGCCTGGAGGGAACCCAAAGTAATTCCGCTACCCAAGAATGGTAAATCAGTTCTAACAGCAGACCTATAAGCTTGCTGCCAGCTCTTAGAAAACAGTTGGGGAAAATGGTGTTGTTATTTCTCTGTAAACAAATTAACAACATACTTTCAGCATGCTTATAGAGAAGGGCACTCAACATGTACTGCACTAACACAAATGACTGATGATTGGTTGAAAGAAATTGATAAGAAGAAGATTGTGAGAGCTGTACTGTTAGATTTAAGTGCAGCCTTTGATATTATTGACCATAACCTGTTCTTGAAAAAACGTATGTGTTATGGCTTTTCAACCTTTGCCATATCGTGGATTCAGAGCTATCTATCTTATAGAACTCAAAAGGGTTTCTTTAATGGAAGCTTCTCTAATGTCAAACATGTAAAGTGTGGTGTACCACAGGGCAGCTCTCTAGGCCCTCTACTCTTTTCAATTTTTACCAATTTTTACCATCTGTTTTTCATGGTTCGGGCTTGGCCTCTTAGTTCCAGTGAAGGGAAATCTTAACGCAACAGCATACAATGACATTCTATAGCATGACAATGCCCCTGTGCACAAAGCGCGGTCCATACAGAAATGGTTTGTCGAGATCGGTGTGGAAGAACTTGACTGGCCTGCACAGTGCCCTGACCTCAACCCTACTGAACACTTTTGGGATGAATTGGAACACCGACTGCGAGCGAGGACTAATCGCCAAACATCAGTGCCCGACCTCACTAATGGTCTCGTGGTTGAATGGAAGCAAGTCCCTGCAGCAATGTTCCAACATCTAGTAGAAAGCCTTCCCAGAAGAGTGGAAGCTGTTATAGGAGCAAAGGGGGGACCAACTCCATATTAATGCCCATGATTTTGGAATGAGATGTTCGACGATACTTTTGGTAATTTAGTGTAAGTCGGTGTCTGTGTGTGTGTGGGGGCATCATCACCATTGTGATTGTAACATTCACTCACCATGCACACATTGCACTTAACAAGGGGCTGAACCATAGCTATTTGAACTATGATGGAAATGAGCCCATAACCATAAAGCTGCTAATAATAAAGAGAATGCTTGAGCCAATAGTTTCTATAAGAACTTCCTGAGACATGGATAAACCTGGATAAAGGCCATTCCCTTTTGCTCAGTTGGTAGAGCATGGCGCTTGCAACGCCAGGGTTGTGGGTTCGTTTCCCACGGGGGGCCAATATGAAAATGTATGCACTCACTAACTGTAAGTCGCTCTGGATAAGAGTGTCTGCTAAATGACTAAAATGTAAAATATAATTAATGTGATCAGACCTGGGTTCAAAATTATTTGCAATCATTACAAATACTTTAGCTGGGTTTGATTGAGCTTGCCTGGAGCGAATAGAATAGTCGCAACACTACAAACCTTGCCCCTCTGGCACTCCATACAGACTAAAGCAAACACTAAAAGTATTTAGAAGATTTCGAATACTAATTGAACCCAGGTCAGGATGTGATTATGTAATATGATCATGTAGTGAACATTCATACCTGTGGTAATTATCTATCTATTGGACTGGAGGTATTTCAATAGAAGCAGCCAGCCAGGCCTGGTATCGATGCTTCTAGTCCCTTACACAAGAGAGAGAGACAGGCCCAGGCATGTCTCACTCTAAGTTCTGAACAAAGTGGCTCTATTGACAAAATAGCTCAAGATGACTACTGTGGATATTCTTCTTCCAGAAAGCTGCACAAACACATGAATAAACACTTTCACACATCGCAGGGCTCGGAATGGATTACATGTTTAGGTTGGTACACTACCGTTCAAAAGTTAGGGGGTCAATTAGAAATGTCCTTGTTATCGAAAGAAAATCAATTTTTTGGTCCATTAAAATAACATCAAATTGATCAGAAATACAGTGTAGACATTGTTAATGTTGTATATGGCTATTGTAGCTGGAAACGGCAGATTTGTAATGGAATATCTACATGGGCGTACAGAGGCCCATTATCAGCAACCATCAGTCCTATGTTCCAATGGCACGTTTATCGTTTTAAAAGGCTAATTGATCATTAGAAAACCAATTATGTTAGCACAGCTGAAAACTGTTGTGCTGATTAAAGAAGCAATAAAACTGGCCTTCTTGAGACTAGTTGAGTATCTGGAGCATCAGCAATCGTGGGTTCGATTACAGGCTCAAAATGGCCAGAAACAAAGAACTTTCTTCTGAAACTCGTCAGTCTATTCTTGTTCTGAGTACTGAAGGCTACTCAGTGCGAGAAATTGCCAAGAAACTAAAGATCTCGTACAACGCTGTGTACTACTCCCTTCACAGAACAGCGCAAACTGGCTCTAACCAGAATAGAAAGAGGAGTGGGAGGCCCTGGTGCACAACTGAGCAAGAGGACAAATACATTAGAGTGTCTAGTTTGACAAACAGATGCCTCACAGGTCCTCAACTGTTAGCTTCATTAAATAGTACCCGCAAAACACCAGTCTCAACGTCAACAGGGAAGAGGCGACTCCGGGATGCTGACCTTCTAGGCAGAGTTGCAAAGGAAAAGCCATATCTCTGACTGGCCAATAAAAAGAAAATATTAAGATGGGCAGTCTGAGAACAAACTGAACGAGCTCCGTTCGAGACTATCCTATTAAAGGGACATTAACAACTGTAATATACTATGCTTTATGGAGTCATGGCTGAACAAGGACATGGATAATATACAGTTAGCTGGGTTTTCCATGCATCGGCAGGACAGAACATCAGCGTCTGGTAAGATCCGTGGCGGTGGGGTGTGTCTCTTTGTCAACAAAGACTGGAAGCGCAATCTCTAATATTAAGGAAGTCTCTAGGTTCTTCTCGCCTTAGTTAGAATACCTCATGATAGGCTGTAGACCATATTATTTACCAATAGAGTTTTCATCTATATTTTTCGTAGCTGTCTATTTACCACCTCAAACCTATTGCTGGCACTAAAACCGCACTCAACGAGCTGTATAGGCCATAAGCGAAAAAGAAAATGCTCATCCAGAGGCTGCACTCCTAGTGGCCGGTGATTTTAATGTTGGAAAACTGGAATCCGTTTTAACTCATTTCTACCAGCATGTCACCTCTACAACTAGAGGGAAAAAACTCTAGATCACCTTTACTCCACACACAGAGACACATACAAAGCTCTCCCTCGCCTTCCATTTGGCAAATCTTATATATATAAACTACCAGTCAAAAGTTTGGACACACCTACTCATTCAAGGGTTTTTCTTTATTTTTACTATTTTTTACATTGTTGAATAATAGTGAAGACATCAAAACTATGAAATAACACATATGGAATCATGTAGTAACCAAAATAGTGTTAAGCAAATCAAAATACATTTACATTTTAGTCATTTAGCACACGCTCTTATCCAGAGCGACTTACAGTTAGTGAGTACATACATTATTATTATTAATTTTTTTCATACTGGCCCCCCGTGGGAATCGAACCCACATCCCTGGCGTTGCAAACGCCATGCTCTACCAACTGAGCTACATCCCTGCCGGCCATTCCCTCCCCTACCCTGGACAACGCTGGGCCAATTGTGCGCCACCCCATGGGTCTCCCGGTCGCGGCCGGCTACGACAGAGCCTGGATAGATTTGTAATAGATTTGAGATTCTTCAAATAGCCACCCTTTGCCTTGATGACAGCTTTGCACACTCTTGGCATTCTCTCAACCAGCTTCACGAGGTAGTCACATTGAATGCCTTTCAATCAACAGGTGTGCCTTCTTAAAAGTTAATTTGTGGAATTTATTTCCTTCTTAATGCATTTGAGCCAATCAGTTGTGTAGGGGGGACAAGGTAGGGGGGTATACTGAAGATAGCCCTATTTGGTAAAAGACCAAGTCATATTATGGCATGAACAGATCAAATAAGCAAAGAGAAACGACAGTCCATCATTACTTTAAGACATGAAGGTCAGTCAATACGGAAAATGTCAAGAACTTTGAAAGTTTCTTCAAGTGCAGTCGCAAAAACCATCAAGCGCTATGATGAAACTGGCTCTCATGAGGACCGCCACAGGAATGGAAGACCCAGAGTGTCCTTCTAACCGGCACATTGACTCTGTACCGGTACCCCCTGTATATAGCCTCCCTACTGTCATTTTATTTTATTTTACTGCGCTCTTTAATTATTTGCTTGTTTTATTTTTTACTTATCTATTTTTTACTTAACAAATTTTTTTTCTTGAAACTGCATTGTTGGTTAAGGGCTTGTAAGTAAGCATTTCACTGTATTTGGCGTATGTAGCGAATAACATTTGATTTGATTTGATTTGAAGAGTTACCTCTTCTGCAGAAGATAAGTTAATTAGAGTTACCAGCCTCAGAATTTGCAGCCCAAATAAATGCTTCACAGAGTTCAAGTAACAGACACATCTCAACATCAACTGTTCAGAGGAGACTGTGAATCAGGCATTCATGGTCGAATTGCTGCAAAGAAACGACTACTAAAGAACACCAATAGGAAAGAGAGGCTTGCTTGGGCCAAGAAACACGAGCAATGGACATTAGATCGGTGGAAATGTGTCCTTTGGTCTGGAGTCCAAATTTGAGATTTTTGGTTCCAACCACTGTGTCTTTGCGAGATGCGGTTTGGGTGAACGGATGATCTCCACGTGTGTGGTTCCCACCGTGAAGCATGGAGGAGGAGGTGTTATGGTGTGGGTGGGGGTGCTTTGCTGGTGACACTGTCTGTGATTTATTTAGAATTCAAGGCACACTTAACCTGCATGGCTACCACAGCATTCTGCAGCGATACGCCATCCCATCTGGTTTGGGCTTAGTGGGACTATCATTTGTTTTTCAACAGGACAATGACCCAACACACCTCCAGGCTGTGTAAGGGCTATTTTACCAAGAAGGAGAGTGATGGAGTGCTGCATCAGATGACCTGGCCTCCACAATCCCCCGACCTCAACCCAATTGAGATGGTTTGGGATGAGTTGGACCGCAGAGTGAAGGAAAAGCAGCCAACAAGTGCTCAGCATACACTACCGTTCAAAAGTTTGGGGTCACTTAGAAATGTCCTGGTTTTCCATGAAAACATACATGAAATGAGTTAGAATAGGAAATATAGCAAAATGAATAGGAAATGTAGTCATTGAAAAGGTTAGAAATAATAATTTTTAATTGAAATAATAATTGTGTCCTTCAAACTTTGCTTTCGTCAAAGAATCCTCCATTTGCAGCAATTACAGCCTTGCAGACCTTTGGCATTCTAGTTGTCAATTTGTTGAGGTAATCTGAAGAGATTTCACCCCATGCTTCCCGAAGCACCTCCCACAAGTTGGATTGGCTTGATGGGCACTTCTTACGTACCATATGGTCAAGCTGCTCCCACAACAGCTCAATAGGGTTGAGATCCGGTGACTGTGCTGGCCACTCCATTATAGACAGAATACCAGCTGACTGCTTCTTCCCTAAATAGTTATTGCATAGTTTGGAGCTGTGCTTTGGGTCATTGTCCTGTTGTAGGAGGAAATTGGCTCCAATCAAGCGGCGTCCACAGGGTTTGGCATGGCGTTGCAAAATGGAGTGATAGCCTTCCTTCTTCAAGATCCCTTTTACCCTGTACAGATCTCCCACTTTACCACCACCAAAGCACCCCCAGACCATCACATTGCCTCCACCATGCTTGACAGATGACATCAAGCACTCATCCAACATCTTTTCATTTGGTCTGCGTCTCACAAATGTTCTTCTTTGTGATCCAAACACCTCAAACTTCGATTTGTCTGTCCATAACACTTTTTTCCAATCTTCCTCTGTCCAGTGTCTGTGTTCTTTTGCCCATCTTAATCTTTTATTTTAATTGGCCAGTCAGAGATATGGCTTTTTCTTTGCAACTCTGCCTAGAAGGTCAGCATCCCGGAGTCGCCTCTTCACTGTTGACGTTGAGACTGGTGTTTTGCGGGTACTATTTAATGAAGCTGCCAGTTGAGGACCTGTGAGGCGCCTGTTTCTCAAACTCCTCTTGCTCAGTTGTACACCGGGGCCTCCCACTCCTCTTTCTATTCTGGTTAGAGCCAGTTTGCGCTGTTCTGTGAAGGGAGTAGTACACAGCGTTGTACGAGATCTTCAGTTTCTTGGCAATTTCTCGCATGGAATAGCCTTCATTTCTCAGAACAAGAATAGACTGACGAGTTTCAGAAGAAAGTTATTTGTTTCTGGCCATTTTGAGCCTGTAATCGAACCCACAATTGCTGATGCTTCAGATACTCAACTAGTCTCAAGAAGGCCAGTTTTATTGCTTCTTTAATCAGCACAACAGTTTTCAGCTGTGCTAACATAATTGCAAAAGTGTTTTCTAATGATCAATTAGCCTTTTAAAAGGATAAACTTGGATTAGCAAACACAACGTGCCATTGGAACACAGGACTGATGGTTGCTGATAATGGGCCTCTGTACGCCTATGTAGATATTCCATAGAAAATCAGCCGTTTCCAGCTACAATAGCTATTTACAACATTAACAATGTCTACACTGTATTTCTGATCAATTTGATGTTATTTTAATGGACAGAAAAATTGCTTTTCTTTCGATGACAAGGACATTTCTAAGTGACCCCAAACTTTTGAATGGTAGTGTAGGTGTCATTCACCTCAGGGTGTCCTGACTCTTTCAATGATTATTTTTCTACTCTAAGTACAATGTGGGATCTAGACTCAGTGGTGGTTGGTAAAGATGGTTGTGTGAGATTGATGACAGTATAAATATAATATAGGTGTATTTCTTGTCAGTGTGCCAATTCTGACTTAGAGGGCATTAGATAAGTGTGGTCCTCTGTAGCTCAGCTGGTAGAGCACGGCGCTTGTAACGCCAAGGTAGTGGGTTCGATCCCCGGGACCACCCATACACAAAAAAAACATATGCACGCATGACTGTAAGTAGCTTTGGATAAAAGCGTCTGCTAAATGGCATATTATTATAAGTGCACTAACCTTGCATGCTTGGCAAAGGCCTCCTTCAAAAAGTGGGTGGAAGGTTGCCACTCTTGTCTTCCCGCAAGAGAGGCAAAAGTCTGCACGAAACAAATATGAGATAGATGACGACTTTCGATGAAAACACTCTTCGCAGTTCATGTTCAATAGCTACAGTTGCTTCAGAAAGTATTCAAACCCTTGACTTTTTCCACATTTTGTTGTGTTACAGCCTGAATTTAAAATGGATTGAGATTTTCTTTGGTCACTGGCCTACACACAATACTCCATAATGTCAAAGTGGAATTATGTTTTTCGATTTAAAAAAAACGAATTAATACAAAATGAAAAGCTGAAATGTCTTGAGTTAATAAGTATTCAACCCCTTTGTTTTGGCAAGCCTAAATAAGTTCAGGAGTAAACATTTGCTTAATAAGTTGCATGTGGAATAAAAGTGTTTAACATGATTTTTAAATGACTACCTCATCTCTGTACCCCACACATACAAATATCTGTAAGGTCCCTCAGTGGAGCAGTGAATTTAAAACACAGATTCAACCACAAAGACCAGTGAGGTATCCTATGCTTCGCAAAGAAGGGCACCTATTGGTAGATGGGTCAGAAAATAAAATCAATTTAATCAATTTTGAATTCAGGCTGTAATACAACAAAATGTGGAATAAGTCAAGGGGTATGAATACTTTCTGTGTCAATTGGAGAGAAAATATCTGAAATTAAAATGAGAACATACCTTCTATACTTCTGTTATTCTTCAAAACTTCATGCACCATTTGTTCTGAAGGGCAGAGGAGAGAGAGACACACATCCAGGTCAATAATCAAAGACAGGTCTTGAGTCACATGAATAATAACACGGCATAGCAATAAATAACGTATGTATGTTAATTAGCTACATATGTTTGAGACAGACGACTCCAGGATCGTATTCATTAGGGCATAAAATGTTTGAAAACATGTTTCCCAGAAATGGGAAATTAGTGTTTCTTATAGGACAAATCCAAGTAGTCCCTCCCTGTTTCTGTTTTCTTCCGTTTGGTACCTAATAACTACAACCCTGGTAACCCCAGGATGAACCCTGTTTGTTTGACCTCTGACCTCGACTGTAGACCTCCTCTGGGCCGCATTTGGCCTTACACAGGCTGATGCGGGGCCTCTTGGCTGTCGGGAAATACTCTGGCAGACTGACGTCCAAAACCTGGTGGTTCAACGTGTTGCTATCTGGAGAGGACACACCCACACAGACAATCGTCAAAGCATGTAGAAGAAAATATACTGTACCTACAATACTCTAGGTTATTGCAACAAAAAAAAAAGTCTAAAATATATGTAATATTACTGTATTCCAGTTGATATCACTGTATTATTGGCCAAGTAATATTGGTCCATTAAACCCGACCAACCCATTGAACCCTAACCTATAGAGTATGGTGGATGACATAATGAAACATACTAAACAGGAGACCACCCTTAACCACCCTAGTGTGAGTACCAGTCTGTTTAGCTAACATTCCACTCCTTGCCACTCCTTGTCATCGCCAAAGAGACTGGCCTTTCGGCAATCTCAACGTTCAATATGCGCTGGATTTACGGCGGAGTTGCTCACTGGTTGTTGGAAATAACATTAATATTATCCAGCTTTGGAAATATAATTAGAATTTATAACAAAGTCAAAAACAAACATTTAGCTGTTAGCTAGGGAAGTTGTTGTGGTTGGAATTGCAGTATGTATTTAGTTTGAGAATTTAGATGTGAGCTAGCAACTTTGGTCATCACTAGCTACCACCGCCACAAAGTCATAAACCCCACCTATTTCTAACATTTATCTTCTTAAAATCTGATTTTAAAACACAGCAGGTTCGTGGCACCTTAATTGGGGAGAACGGGCTAGTGGTAATGGCTGGAGCAGAATCAGTGGAATGATATCAAATACACATGGTTTTCATGTGTTTGATGCCATTCAATTTTGTCCGTTCCAGCCATTATTCTGAGCTGTCCTCCCCTCAGCAGCCTCCACTGTTTTAAACCTAATCCTAACCTCAACCTCAACCCTAACCTTAACCACACTGCTAACCTTATGCCTAACCCTAACCTTAAATGAAGACCAAAAAGCACATTTTAGTTTTCATACATTTTTATGAAATATATGCCATTTTGACTTTGTGGCTGTGGTAACTAGTGGAAACCAGAGTACAGGAAGTGGATTAGCTAAAGGAACTGGTACCCAGGCTATAACCACCCCTCCTCTCTAATAAAATACCAATGTGCCAACATACAGTTAACAGATCATGTGGTGCAGACAGAGGCTGAGCGAGAGAGCGAGCGAGAGAGTATCTAAGAATGGGAGAGCCATCAGAGAGAGAGAAAGAGATGTACCCTTTAGAGAAGGAGAGGCAGATTAGGATGCCAAGTAGAGACAGGAATAAATTACGTAAGTCTTCTAATAAAAGTATTTAATTAAACACGTGTCATATTGATCTAGAGAAAGTAATGGTGTAACTCTTAAATCTGTCAGCAACTATAGTCTCAGCTCTAGCTAGGGGCTATCGTTTAAAGCCGCATTATGTTTTTGGGTGACCCGACCAACTTCACATAGAAATATGAGTTATGGATGTTTCACTCTCATCGAAAGCAAGTCTAAGAAGCGGTAGATATTTTATATATGCACTATTTCTATGTTCCCGTTCTTAAATGTTGTTTTTGCGTCTTTTACTTTCGATTTTGTACACCAGCTTCAAACAGCTGAAAATACAATATTTTTGGTTATTGAAAATATATTTCACAGCGTTTTAAACTGCAGTTTAAACTGAAATCACGCAAACTACTAGAATTTTAGCAATAAAATGGCGGAGCAATTTATATATATTGCACCTTTAAGTTGGGTGCTATAACAGTGATATATTGGACTACAGATCTGAAAACTGAAATATTGATTAAAGGGATACTTCGCTTTTTAGAAGTTTAAACTTTTTTTTTCTCAAAAAAGTTAACTATCCCTTTAACGTGCCCATATTGGACAAGACAGGACAGGAGGAGGCAGGAGAAAACCCCAGCCATGACATTTAGACCTTATATTGGCTTTGGTTGGTGAGTCTCACCAGGGTTGTCTGTGGGTTTCAGGCCCTCTTGGCCCTTAGGCAGGAAGCCCCCGTTGGCCCAGTCCAGCATGGGCTGGACCTGGTCCTCTGGCCCCTCTGACTCACACTGAGGGAACGTCTTCACAGCACGCAGACTGGCCATCTGAGAGAGGGAGGGGGGGGGGGGGGGGGGGGGTGAGAGAGATGCGGTCAGGGAAAGAGGGGAGGAAGGAGAGAGGGAGGGGAGGTAGAAGGAGAGGGAGGAGGTTAGGGGGAAGATAATACGAGATGGGAGAGAGAAAGGGAGAATAGAGAGGGGGGAAGAGGAGGGGCAGAGAGAAAAGGGGAAATGAGAAGAGATGATTGTCAGCCTTGCTAAACAAACAAACGATCAGACAGGCAGGTACTCTACACAGACAGTCAAGCACACAAGAGAGACCAAACAGACAGGTAGACAGAGACAACAGACTGAACTAGGCTACTAAAAGAAGGGGCTTGTGCTCGCAGACAGACAAGCAGACAGAGAGACAGACAGACATCTCACTAAAAACACAAGTCTTCCTCTTTCTCTGCTCTATCTCACAAAGGCGGACAGATCATCTTAACCAGAGAAAAGAGTCAAACAAACACAAACACACAAAGGAACAAGACAAGGAGACAAGAACAAGTAGGGCCGGCCAGCTCATTATGCAGGATTAGGTGTTCGCCTATGGCGGCAGATTGAAGAGGATGCCATTTTCTGAGCTAAACACCACACCTCCAACAACACATAAAACCTCACATAATTCCGCGAAAAAACTATGAAATTTTCTCTCAACCAGTGGCATATGGGCTTTTTAGGTGAGTGCTGACGCCGCCTTGTGATAAGCAGTGCCCACTTTGTCAAAGGCCGCAAAATATTTATCTTGTCCATTCCCAGCGTGCCTCTCCAGGGTACTGTTGGAGAGATGCATCGTTGCAGCGCTCCACCAACGTTCCGTCAAAAAGATAATCTAACATAAATCATGTATCAGAAAGAGTAGGCTATGTGGTCTTTCATGTAGCCTACAGGCTGGAGATAAAATGTATGACAATGTAATGAGACGGAAACATAATGTTTCTCCGATCGAATAGCCTAACATAAATGGCGCCCAATCAGATAAAAAAATTGCTGACATGTTAACAAACAACATATCCTAAAAACAGGACAGGTAAAATTGACAATATGGAATGGACAATCTGCTACTCACAACTGCTGTCCAGGAGTTTCATCCCGTGGGCTAAATTGTCATGATCAGTGTATGTATCCGTACATTTTATGACGAGCTGATCATAGCCAAAAAATAAAATACTTCTGCATTTCCCGCTGTGTAAACACATTGCAAATAAGTTCAGGATAACTCCTCCTGATAAAGTTGGGTAGCTGATATTCAGAGTTAAATATGAAAATGTATGCACTCACTAACTGTAAGTTGCTCTGGATAAGAGCGTCTGCTAAAATGACTAAAATTAAAAAAAAAAAAATAGCCAAATTGATTAGTCACAGGAATCAGGACTAATAACGGCAATGAAACGGCCTGTTTTACAAACGGTGGGCCTACCACATGGATGGGCATTCATAAAATATTCTACTGTATCTTAGTCCATGCCGCTCTGTCATTGCTTGTCCATATATGTATATATTCTTAAATTCCATTCCTTACTAGATTTGTGTGTATAGGGTATATGTTGTGAAATTGTTAGATATTACCGTATTTTCCGCACTATAAGGCGCACCGGAGTATAAGCCGCAGCAGCTAAATTGAATGATGTGTACATATATAAGCCGTACTGGACTATAAGCCGCAGGTGTTTTAATGTTTAATTACCATATGTAAGGGTTCGTGCACAGAGGGGATTGTCAGGAAAGAGATGGATTGTGCATGAAAACTTCCTTTGCACAAACTGTCTCGCTCTCGTAATGTCTGTCTGTCTTGCTCTCGTTCTGTCTCTCGTTCTGTCTCTCGTACCACTCTCGGTTCCACTTTTACTTTTGCGCGCTACCTGTCTCACTCTTTTCCGGCCTCCAGCTTTTCCTGCTGGAGCCCGCCGCTTAAAGGTGGGGGGCGCGGACCGGTCATAGAGCCCATAGAGTTAAAGTTGGTGGACTGTAACCTGTAAAATCCATAGATTTAGGAGGTCTTCTAGTGGCCGTTAGCTGTAAAAATCCATAGATTAGCCGCACCGTTATGTAAGCCGCAGGGTCGAAAAATGGGAAAAAAGGCGCGGCTTATAGTCCGAAAATTACGGTACTTGTTTGATATTACTGCACTGTCGGGAGCTAGAAGCACAAGCATGTCGCTACACCCGCAATAACATCTGCTAAACACGTGTATGTGACAAATCAAATTTGATTTGATTTGAAAATTCCTTTGCAGGCGGACATGGTAGGCTACACCCCAGTAAGCACGGACTGACGCTGACGTCTTTTGGACGTCTTTTTTTTCTGTTTTACAAACGGTAGGTCTACCACATAGATGGGCAGTCCTAAAATAAAAATTCAGGCGACACTGTAGGCTATACCTCAATAAGCACGGACCGACGCCTTTTGGACGTCTTTTCTTGGTGCAGTCCAGACCGGCCTTGATTTCCACGTCCACAGACGTTGGTTTTTGGTCCGGTCCGGACCAAATCTGAACCAATCATAGACGTCTATGTTTGGTTCAGATTTGGTGCGGTCCGGCCTTGAATTCAACGTCCAAGGACATTGATATTTGGTACGGTCCAAAACGTAGGCATCTATAAATTATGTACTTTCAACTTTAATTCAGAACCGAAAATGAACCTTATTTAAAGTCCGGAAAATACTTATTTTCACCTTTCATTCAGAACTGAAATGTAAGCTAACTTCAACGTCTGGAAAATATGTATTTTAGAAGTCTTTTCAACGTCATGATGCTTACTGGGACTGTTCTAGTTTTGCGGTGGGCAGCACGTTTTTTGTCTTGCCTAGGGTGGCAGAATGGCCCGGACCGGCCCTGAGAACAAGAGAATGTTTATGGTAAGGACTTGTCCAAGCTTGGCTCCCTGTCTATCTATCTGTCTGTCTGTATTCAAAGATTATTAACAGCTCCTCGTATTGAGAGACTGATAAAGGAACTGCAGGGAAAGCAAGGCCCTGTATTGACTTTATTGTTAATTCCCCCACCCCTCCTTCCTTACCTCCAGTGCCTGGAAGATGGCCCTGCGGTAGGATGTCAGCTTGGTGTAGGAGGCCTGGTTGAAGAACTTGGGGAAAGCAGTGATGGAGTCCAGCTTGTCAGCAGACACCTGGAGGAAGGATGATGAGTGGAAGCCAAGGACAAGACATTAGCAGGTAGAGATATTGAGGGTTAAACGCTCATTCATTGCTTTACTGTAAAACAACGTCCGTATTCACATAGGGGGGAATTCCGACACAAGTTAAGTATGTGTGTAAATGGAATGTAATTCCCTTTTTATGCCCATTTCTCTCTATGCGTATTCTGACCATGAACTTAAATATGAGAATATCATGCTATTCACCAGCTTTTCGTTTGGGGTGGAGATCGAATAAATGAAGGTGTGGCGGAGGTGTGTCTACAGATACTCCGTATTCTGACCTTGACTTAATTCCCTAATAATTCCACCACCTTTACGCGCGAGGAAGCTGTGAATAAGGTCTAGCGAACCAACCGGTTCCAAGTGGAAAATACATCTATTTTTTATTTTTTTCCCCCAATAGAAAAAGCACCATTCTCCATGCACTGTAATTTACAACTTGATAAGAGCTAGTGATAAGAGCTAGGTAAATGACTAATCCATTTTGATAAGGGAATTGTAAATATAAATGACACTAGTTTTAGATCTATTTTACCTTATAATCGCTGGAGAAAAATGTGAAACCAGTCATATGGCAGCTAACTGAAGCATATCAACATATCAACTTTCCCAAAGTAAAGTTTATGAAATGCTGTGCCATTATGCAGAATTTAATTTGTACAGTCTTTTAACTTGCAGGGATGTGCACTCTCGCATGTCTTAATTATAAGCTACCCGGACTTTCTCTGTTTGCTATTTCTATCAAGTTAAATATTTGCCACTATCAGTATCGACCGTCAGTAGGCATAATAACCACACATGTTCAACCGCCAATTTACTGTTAGTTCCCTTCAGTTTTTACAGCCTACATTATCATTTAATTACATTGTTTCGTTTACTTTCATTTGCTTCCTCTGTAAATGGTTGTGAGGCCAGTTGGAGGTACTGCCAAATTCTCTAAAACGACGTCGGAGGCAGCTTATGGTAGAGAAATTAACATTCGATTCTCTGGCAAAAGCTCTGGTGGACATTCCTGCAGACAGCATGCCAATTGCACGCTTCTGTGGCATTGTGGCATTGTGTTGTGCTACAAAACTGCACATTTTAAAGTGGCCTTTTATTGTCCCCAGCACAAGGTGCACCCGTGTAATGATCATGCTGTTTAATCAGCTTCTTGATATGCCACACCTGTCAGGTGGATGGATTATCTTGGCAAAGGAGAAATGCTCACTAACAGGGATATAAACAAATTTGTGCACAACATTTTAGAGAAATAAGCATTTTGTGTGTGTATGGAACATTTCTGGGATTTTTATTTCAGCTCATGAAACAAGGGACCAACACTTTACATGTTGCATTTATATTTTCTGTTGAGTGTAGATGGCTTTCCTTCATTGATCCCTAATATTCTGAACCCGTTCACTCGATATACTCCCGAGTGGCGCAGTGGTCTAAGGCACTGCATCGCAGTGCTAGCTGTGCCACTAGAGATCCTGGTTCGAGTCCAGGCTCTGTTGCAGCCGGCCGCAACCGGGAGACCCATGGGCGGTGTGCAAGTCGTCCAAGGTAGGGGAGGGTTTGGCCGGCAGGGATGTGGGTTCGTTTCCCACGGGGGGCCAGTATGAAAAAAACAACAACAAAAAAACGTATGGATTCACTAAATGTAAGTCGCTCTGGATAAGCGCGTCTGCTAAATGACTAAAATGTAAAAAAATATTCTAGTGAGTCTGTCGACAAAATTCAAACTAAACAGTACACTGTATTTAAAGGGATGTTATTGGAAACACATCTTTTTTTACTACAAAACATATAAATGTGCCATCATATGTTGAGGTGGTGCTGGAGATGATGAATTTGAAAAATTTAGACATTTCTGTTTAAAATAAAAATTTACTGAAAACCCTATTGAATGAAAACTCCACCAGAAAATCTGGTTGGCTAGCAAGTGGGAGGGTTTTCAGCGGTTGAAGGAAATGTATTCAGAGTGAGCAGAGGCGTCATGCCCATAGGGGGCACAGGGGCACGTGCCCCCTCAGAATTGTCCTCTTTAAAACAACAACAAAAAAATATATATGCTGCATACAGTACCAGTCAAAAGTTTGGACACACCTACTCATTCAAGGGTTTTTCTTTATGTTTACTATTTTCTACATTGTAGAATAATAGCGAAGACATCAATGGGATGAGTCGGAAGGCAGAGTGAAGGAAAAGCAGCCAACAAGTGCTCAGCATATGTGGGAACTCCTTCAAGACTGTTGGAAAAGTATTCCAGGTGAAGCTGGTTGAGAGAATGCCTAGAGTGTGCAAAGCTGTCATCAAGGCAAAGGGTGGCTATTTGAAGAATCTCAAATATAAAATATATTTTGATTTGTTTAACACTTTTTTGGTTACTACATGATTCCATATGTGTTATTTCATAGTTTTGATGTCTTCACTATTATTCTACAATGTAGAAAATAGTAAAAATAAAGAAAAACCCTTGAATGAGTAGGTGTGTCCAAACTTTTGACTGGTAGTGTATAAAAAATATATATATATATATATCTGTAATACTACTAGCCACTTATCAATTTTATGAAGTTGGCTTTAGCTAGCCCAGATAGATCCAACCTCAGAACTAGCTACCAAGAAGCCATTTGTCAATCAAATTAGCATAGCTAACTATCTTGCCTGCTTGCAAGGTTGGAAGACTTTAGAAAAGCAGGCAAAAACTACTGAATAAGACTCACATTCCTTTCCATCTTTTACACAGATTTTAGAATTTCAACCCCCCCCCCCAAAAAAAAAAAATTAACACAGACAGCTCATACAGACACAGACAGCTCAAGAGGTATGATTAGATATAAATAAAAATATTTTTGTCATAGAATTAAGCATAATGATTATAGCTCTAGATTGCAGGAAAATGCTGTTTCAGGTGTTTGAACATTTCTACAACTTACGGACTGGGGGCGGGCATAGCACCCTTCTGGACCACCCCCCAGCCAACCTCACATACTTTGTGCCCCCTCAAATTCTTGGGGTGCATGACGCCCCTGAGAGCGTGCAAGGTAGCCACATCTGCAGAGTGCGTTACCCGACTGAATAAGGTAAGTCTGAATACCAAATACTGAGAAGTGCGTAGGAAATGCCCCAAACGTCTCAGAGTAGAAATGCTTATCCAGGATAAGGTGCCCATATATGTTATTCATTATGATCTAAAACGGAAAACGGATTCTCGATCAGCAATCCTACTCTGTGTCGCATGAGCCTTGCGTTAATACACTACATGACCAAAAGTATTTGGACACCTGCTCATCGAACATCTCATTCCAAAATCATGGGCATTAATATGGAGTTGTTCCCACCTTTGCTGCAATAACAGCCTCCACTCTTCTGGGAAGGCTTTCCACAAGATGTTGGAACATTGCTGCGGGGACTTGCTTCCATTCAGCCACAAGAGCATTAGTGAGGTCGGGCACTGATGTTGGGCGATTAGGCCTGGCTCGCAGTCTGCGTTCCAATTCATCCCAAAGGTGTTTGATGGGGTTAAGGTCAGGGTTTTGTGCAGGCCAGTCAAGTTCTTCCACACCAACATCGACAAACCATTTCTGCATGGACCTCGCTTTGTGCATGGGGGCATTGTCATGCTGAAACAGGAAAGGGCCTAACCCAAACTGTTGTCACAAAGTT
The DNA here is from genome assembly GCF_964263955.1 of Coregonus lavaretus. NCBI lineage: Eukaryota > Metazoa > Chordata > Actinopteri > Salmoniformes > Salmonidae > Coregonus > Coregonus lavaretus. The sequence continues at coordinate 12,529,944 of NC_140007.1, forward strand.
GGAAGCACAGAATCGTCTAGAATGTCATTATATGCTGTAGCGTTAAGATTTCTCTTCACTGGAACTAAGGGGCCTAGCCCGAACCATGAAAAACAGCCTCCTCCACCAAACTTTACAGTTGGCACTATGCATTGGGGCAGGTAGCGTTCTCCTGGCATCCACCAAACCCAGATTAGTCTGTGGGACTGCCAGATGGTGAAGCGTGATTCATCACTCCAGAGAACGTGTTTCTACTGCTCCAGAGTCCAATGGCGGCGAGCTTTACACCACTCAAGCCGATGCTTGGCATTGCGCATGGTGGTCTTAGGCTTGTGTGCGGCTGCTCAGCCATGGAAACCCATTTCATGAAGCTCCCGACAAACAGTTCTTATGCTGACGTTGCTTCAAGAGGCAGTTTGGGACTCGGTAGTGAGTGTTGCAACCGAGGACAGATTATTTTTACGCGCTACGTGCTTCAGCACTCGGTGGTCCCGTTCTGTGAGCTTGTGTGGCCTACCATTTCGAGGCTTTTGCTCCTAGACGTTTCCACTTCACAATAACAGCACTTACAGTTGACCGGGGCAGCTCTAGCATGGCAGAAACGGACTTGTTGGAAAGGTGGCATCCTATGACAATGCCACGATAAAAGTGACTGAGCTCTTCAGTACAGGCCATTCTACTGTGAATGTTTGTCTATGGAGATTGCATGGCTGTGTGCTCGATTTTATACACCTGTCAGCAACGGGTGTGGCTGAAATAGCCAAATCCACTAAGTTGAAGGGGTGTCCACATACTTTTGTATATATAGTGTATGTGGGTTTTATGGTCTGATCAATACGATTCAATCACTATCTGATCAAGATGTGTCACGTCTACACATGGTGTTAAAATGTATATGTCTGCAGATTTCCTAGTCCCTCCCTGTATGCAATTCATTAGTCATTACAACCTGTATGCAATTTATTTGGCAATAGTGCTACCTGTCAATGATTTTAGAGGCCGGTATAATGATGATTTAAATAGTTTGACCATCCAGATCTGTTAACACTTGATTGATATCCAGATACAATGCGTGCCTGACTATCTCCGGATACATTGCGTCTTTTAATCATCTACACCGGTCTAAAAATGTGGGCACAATCAGAATGTGGACAGGATCAGGACAAATGTTAGCACCAGGTATAAACAGGGCTTTTGTGAATGCTGGCCCTGATAATACAGGCAGACTTTATGACAGACTTATGATAACACACTAAATGTTTCTCTCATCCAAAACAATGATGGAGGGTTGTGGAACCCTCTTCCTCAATGCTGACCTCAGAGAACTTGCCGTCGCCGAACCACTGCAGCCACCTCATGCCATGGGTGGCCTGTCGTTTGCCTGTAGCGCGCCAGGTGACCACGATGCCTGGCCACCAGGAGAACCCCTTGATCTTCCCCCACACCAGCTCCCCAATGCCGAAACCCTTGTTGTCCTGCGAGTGGAAGAGAGAGGCGGGGGGACATTTAGAGGGGTAAAAAGGTATGTGTGTGTGTGTGTGTGTGTGTGTGTGTGTGTGTGTGTGAGAACTGGATTTGGAGTTTGAGACGGGGGTCTTTGCTTCCTTGGGTTATGTCAGTCTTTGACTATTGGACATGTCAGTGCATATATACAACGCCAGGTGCAAATGATCATAATGGATATACCACTGCTAGGGGACTGTGGGTTCCATTAGTCTTGTTGTAGATACGGGTTGGTCTACAAACACACATTACAAAGACTCAGTCTTACTATGAGAATATGTTACACTTCATTTACCTAATGCGCCACTGACTAATCACACACAACACAGCTGTGTAGACCTGTGAGGTTACAGACATCAAAGGATGCAGAGATGTACAAAACACACACAGTCAGCCATGCTCCACACACACATTATCTCTGCAGGTGGACAAACAGAAGATGGGATGAGAGACTTCTATGATCTTCTCCCCGTTCTTTCTCTGTTTCACCTTTACTCCCTCTTCTATTGGCCCTATAGACTTTTTTTCAATTTCTCCTCTCCCTGCCTCCCCCTCTCTCCCCCTCTCCCTTCTCTCCCTCTCTCCCCTTCTTCCTCCTACCCTCTCCTTCCTACTCTCCTCTATCCCCCTTCTGTTACCTTGTACTCCGGCTGGCAGGCAATCTCTGTGGTATGGGAGGTCAGGGAGGTGGAGGGGCTCCGGGCTGAGTCCTTAGAGTCCTGCTCCAGGAGCTCCAGGGAGGGGCCCCCAGGGACCACGGATACCAGGGGCCCGGGGCCGACACCGCAGGCCTGGCTCTGTCGAGCGAGAGAAAGGGGGGAGGGAGGGGGAGGGAGATAGAGAGGGGGAAAGGGAGGCACAATGCATGAAACATTAGTTGGGATGTATTGTATTGCATTAGTCATTACAACCTGTCTAATTACAGTGTAAGTACACAATGTTACCAAGTAACTGTTGAACCTGTATGTGTTTTTGTTTTGTTTAATTTGGTCCCTATCCAGCTGATGTTCTCTGCTCTACCCAACCCTAGTTCTTAGCACCATCAGTGTGTGTTTTAGTCCCAAATGGAGTCCCACACCTACACAGCTAATCCAGACCAACACCTTGAAACCTAATCGGTGTTCTTTTCTCTTTCTGATTCAATTAAGATTCTCACTGGTAACTGAACCAAAGCAACTCTTATGCAGGTAATGTGTAGACTGACAGAGGGACAGATGGAGAGGTGGAGAGAGAGGGAGAGCGAGAACGTAAGAGAGTGAAAGAGAGAAGGAGAGCGCAAGCGGGAGAGAGAGCGAAAGAGAGGGAAAGAGAGAGATAAAGAGAGGCGTCAAACGTTGTCAGCGCCGTCACGAAGTGGAGACGGCGAGCACTTAAGCAGGCACTTTTAAAATCTCATCACATGACGGACGGCAGACAATCGTGTTTTAACTGGCTCTCGCTGCAAAGAAGAAACTTCAGAAAATAAACACTGAGGAAAAAGTGGGTGAGAGATAAATAATCACCACAGCCTTTCAAACAAAGGCAGCACTTATGGTTTCTGTGTGAGTGTGTGTTATGTCTCCAACGATTTGGTTTGGTTTAGCTCTGTACCTACCTACTCATATCCCCTGTTTGAGCGTCATATCTCCTGTGTGTGTGTGTGTGTGTGTGTGTGTGTGTGTGTGTGTGTGTGTGTGTGTGTGTGTGTGTGACTGTTTGAGAGTGGCAAGTCATGTTGGATGGTGTGTTTCTACAGGTGCTGACTAGTCATGTCTCAGAGAACTGAAAGAAGACACAGAGAGCAACATGTATTGCCTTGTAAGGCTTTTGCCATCCCATCACTAATGGGATTGATACAATGTATTTTTTTATGTCAAATAATGTCTCAGGTACTGTTGGAACGGAGTAAAACATTTATTAGGGGGTGTCAAATGTGAATTAATAGTTTTTTAGGGGGTTGTTTTTGTTGTTGTAAATACTTAATAATTAATTATAATATAAAAGATCAGAGCTGAATATTTTGACAGACTAGATAGGATATAGAATAGAATAGAATAGAATAAAACTTTATTGTCCATCCAGGATAGACATTTTTCGTTGGCATCACCTTCCATTAAAAGGATTACATACACATACAATCTCACATCATACAAATTGAAACCAGTCAGTCCATCATGTTGCATACACTAAAAACATAGAGGACATTGATACATTCACTCACAACCGACCACTGTCCCAATTGCACTGGATAGATAAGTACATATACTGATACAATTTACTTTGCATTTAGTAGTCCAACAGCACAAGGAACAAATGAATGTTTGAACACTTTCTTCTTGGCCATGGGCATTCTGAAGCGCCAGCCAGAGGGAGGCCTCTCGAACTGAGGGTGTAAAGCAGGGTTCTTCAAGTCCGGTCCTGGAGGGCCGAAACACCTCTGTTTTTCGTCCTCTCCTTCTAATCAGGGGCTAATTCAGACCTGGGACACCAGGTGAGTGCAATTAACTACCAGGTAGAAATAAAAAACAGAAGTGTTTTCGGCCCTCCAGGACCGGAATTGAAGAACCCTGGTGTAGAGGGTGGGAGGGGTTGTCAATGACGGCCAGTGTCTTCTTTTTGGTTGCCTTGTGGAACAGACTGCTCAAATGTGCCTGTGGTCGACCAATTACTTTGCTGGCTGTGTTTACTATTACTTAGCCTTTGCTCCTCACGCTCAGATTACCATCCCAGACTGTCATATTGAACATGAGGATGCTCTCCAAAAAGCTGCTGTACACCCTCTCCAGAACATCCTGGCTGACCCCAAACCCCTTCAAATTTCCTGATTAAAAACAGGCGTTGGCTTGATTTACAGTCTGCCTTCTCTCTAAAACTCATCAATTTGGGTCCCTAGGTATTTGAAACACTCAATCACCTCCACTGGTTGGTCGTTCAGAGAGAGTGGTTGGGACATTGGCAAGTTGTTGGGGTGTATAGTGTCTGTTCATTACGTTGTTGCATATTCAGTCTAGTCTGAATGGTGTGTGTGTGTGTCCTCACCAGTGGGCTGCTGCGGTGCTCCAGCTTGCTCTGGCGTCCTCCTCCTCTCTGCTCACGGCTGCGTGGTTTATTATGAGGGGGCAGCAGACCGGCCTGGAAGATGGTCCTGGGAGGGGGTCTCCGTCTCAGGCCCAAGCCCGACTCCGAGGCCCCAACCCCTGCCACCTTGGCCTTCTGCTGTAGAAAAGACACAACACAACAACCCTTTCACTCAACCAATAGGGACCAGGGGACCAAGGTACAGGCATACATAGAGTCAGAGTCGTGTTTAATAGGGCAAACGTTTTAAAACGTTTCTTAACGGAATACAACAATCTGTGTTCTTATTGGACAATTTCAGGTATCGCCTCGACGTTTCAAAACGTTTCTACCAACTGAACACAACAGGTTTCAGCATTACTAGCCGTGCATTACGACATCATCACCGTTCAGGTTCGGTTGATGAGGGATGTGTGAGTATGTCAAGGCCGAGTTGATACCAGCAATGATCCTAACAGTTAGAACCAGTTATTTTGGTTTATGGCCCACAGGTATGACAGTGTCTGGGGGAGAGAGTGGGAGCAGTGCATGTGTGTGCATCTATCTTTGTCAGGCAGGAGTCTTCAACCTTTTCTTGCCCAGAGACCCCCTCCCAGGCAAAGCGGCGACCCAGGGTCCCCCATCATATGTTAGCAAAAATAATTATAACAATCACAAGTCTTTTCTTATCAGGTGAATGCAAGGAGAAGTAATTAATATTTTAAAATGAATAGATTTAGTAGATTGTTTTTCATTATTTTGACCTCCCCACATTATAATTGGAAGAGGAAGTATAAACTTTAACATAGCCTATTAGCTAGAAAGGTAATGGGCTAAGAACATTTTTCCTAAGAGCAGCTGTTTAGCTGGTCAAGAAAGCTTACGAGCAGCCAGGGGCACTTTCCGCACTGGTAGCCTATTCACAGGTGCTTTTTCAAAGCCTATATCAGATACTCCAGTAAGTGTAATTGGCTCCAATGAGTGTAATTTGCTCAATATTAGGAGTTGAGAAATAAAGTTGACATTATTAAAATAAATAATCATTTGTTTATTCTGTTGTTGGTAGCGATATTCATAAAAACATTGGGGGGGGGGGGGGGGGGGAAACGGGGGGAAATAAGATATTTGTCCTGTTTCACTGCGTGTACAAGTGGGTAACCTGTACGAGTGTGAGGTGTGAAATGAAAATGTGTTTTTTGCCTATCCAAACTCCCCCTGTGACACCCTTGGAGAGTGGGGTGTGTGTGTGCGTGCATGTATGTATGTACCGTATGTGTGTGTCTATGTAGTGTGTGTGAGACTCACCTCACTGTAGGTAGAGTCCCAGCTGCATTCCTCCTCCTCTGAGGACTTCTTACTAGTTCTCTTTCTGCTGCCAGACAACTGATTCACATCTGAGTCTGGGAGAGAGAGAGAGAGAGAGAGAGAGAGGGGGGAGAGAGAGAGGGAGAGAGAGAGGGGGAGAGAGACATGGGAGACAAGGTAAGGATGGTGACTTAAGCCATCCGCCTGCTTCCCAGCCGAAACAGCTCAGTAGAGTTTGTGCATATATTAGGATGACATTTTGTGACGCTTTTGTTCGTTTTGGACTTCGGTGAGGGTTTTTTCGGCTGTTCAGACACACAACATTCTTTCTCGAGGCAAGACAAAGTTCGGAGCCGAAGTCTACGCCCCTTCGTCTGTGATTGGTCAAAAGGAGGGATTCTTCAATAAAGTATTTGTCATTCAATGAGAGACATCTCGTTTTCAGGTACCAAACATCTTAGTTAGATGTAAAATTGCGCGACTAAGATCTCTTCTGCAAAAACTGCAAAATTAAGGACAGATCTTTTGAGTTATCTTAAGATTCATTTGACTATTTCGAGAAGTGTATACTGGTTACGGCTTCTCAAAATGGACAAACAGTACAAGCGAAGGTCTTTTCAGGGAGTATGCGAGCACACTCGAACTGAAGCACGCTGACGCCTTTATGCAAACACAGGGTTCAGAGAGTGTGTGAGAAGGTTGACGGTTGAGAGGTGAGAGAATGATGTAAGTTAACGCGGTCGGAAGGTGTGATGCGATAAAGACGTCAAAGGCCTGAAGTCAACTGAGAGGGGTGAAAGCTTTCAGAGAATGTCCAGTGTGTGTTCCTGACCTGCAGGTGAGGCAGCATCTCCATTCTGCTTGGGGCTGAATGGGGAGGGCGGTTCGGCCAGGGTGAGCGGGCTGTTCTCATTGGTCATCTCCATGCCAATGACATCGGCTGCAGGCATGTCCCCATTCACCTCAGCCTGAGGACGACAGGAGAGGAGCTATCAACACACAGCACTCAACAACAGTAGCAATGTTCATCGAAATTGTAAAAATGTGTTTTTAAACTATTCTAATAGATACAACAGTTGGACAATGGATGAAGATACTCCAAACATTTTGAATGTTTTTAACCCATCAGATATTGACTGAATTGTAGCACATAAAACTTTTACTGGCATGGACAAATAATGAGGGATCTTGGTGGGAAGGTATTCCATTTATTGTCAAACATGACCTTTTTGAATCTTAGAATGCACTCATATATAAATGTTCGTATTGTATCAGGTATTGTTTTTATATGGTGTGTTAAAATAAAGAAAATGATATGTTCTTAATTTGCATAAATCCACTGAGTATATTTGCATAGATGACTAAATTAACATAAAGGGGTGGAACAGGGTTGCAAGAAGATAGCCCTATTTGGTAAAAGACCAAGTCCATATTATGGCAAGAACAGCTGAAATTAGCAAAGAGAAACGACAGTCCATCATTACTTTAAGACATGAAGGTCAATATGGAACATTTCAAGAACTTTGAAAGTTTCTTCAAGTGCGGTTGCAAAAACCATCAAGCGCTATGATGAAACTGGCTCTCATGAGGACCGCTACAGGAATGGAAGACCCAGAGTTACCTCTGCTGCAGAGGATAAGTTCATTAGAGTTACCAGCCTCAGAAATTGCAGCCCAAATAAATGCTTTATAGAGTTCAAGTCACGCGCTTCAGCATTCGGCAGTCCCGTTCTGTGAGCTTGTGTGGCCTACCACTTCGCGGCTGAGCCGTTGTTGCTCCTAGATGTTTCCACTTCACAACAAAAGCACTTACAGTTGACCGGGGCAGCTCTAGCAGGGCAGAAATTTGACGAACTGACTTGTTGGAAAGGTGGCATCCTATGACGGTGCCATGTTGAAAGTCACTGAGCTCTTCAGTAAGGCCATTCTACTGCCAATGTTTGTCTATGGAGATTGCATGGCTGTGTGCTCGATTTTATACACCTGTCTGCAACGAGTGTAGCTGAAATAGCAGAATCCACTAATTTGAAGGGGTGTCCACATACTTTTGTATATACAGTGTAGCTCTGTATTTGTATTATTTATTTCATACAGTCTTTTTTGCTCATCTTTATCAAGGGTGCCAATAATTATGGACCTGTCTGTAGATATAGAGATTATAGAATGGACTGAGAAGAGTGAACGCATCTATATAACATCTTTAGATTGTCACACCTCTTTTGCAATGACAGGGAACACAGGGCTAGGATGGGAGGAGGGTGAGAGAGGAGGGAGGGAGGAGGGTTAGAGAGGAGGGAGGGAGGGGTTAGAGAGGAGGGAGGGAGGAGGGTTAGAGAGGAGGGGGAGGAGGGTTAGAGGAGGGAGGGAGGGTTAGAGAGGAGGGAGGGAGGGTTAGAGAGGAGGGAGGGAGGAGGGTTAGAGAGGAGGGAGGGAGGAGGGTTAGAGAGGAGGGAGGGAGGAGGGTGAGAGAGGAGGGAGGGAGGAGGGTTAGAGGAGGGAGGGAGGAGGGTTAGAGAGGAGGGAGGGAGGGTTAGAGAGGAGGGAGGGAGGAGGGTTAGAGAGGAGGGAGGGAGGAGGGTTAGAGGAGGGAGGGAGGGTTAGAGAGGAGGGAGGAGGAAGGTTAGAGAGGAGGGAGGGAGGTTAGAGAGGAGGGAGGGAGGAGGGTTAGAGAGGAGGGAGGGAGGAGGGTTAGAGGGAGGGAGGGAGGAGGGTTAGAGAGGGAGGGAGGAGGGTTAGAGAGGAGGGAGGGAGGAGGGTGAGAGAGGAGGGAGGAGAGGGTTAGAGGAGGAGGGAGGAGGGTTAGAGAGGAGGGAGGGAGGAGGGTTAGAGAGGAGGGAGGGAGGAGGGTTAGAGAGGAGGGAGGGAGGAGGGTTAGAGAGGAGGGAGGGAGGAGGGTTAGAGAGGAGGGAGGGAGGAGGGTTAGAGAGGAGGGAGGGAGGAGGGTTAGAGAGGAGGGAGGGAGGGTTAGAGAGGAGGGAGGGAGGGTTAGAGAGGAGGGAGGGGAGGAGGGTTAGAGAGGAGGGAGGGAGGAGGGTTAGAGAGGAGGGAGGGAGGAGGGTTAGAGAGGAGGGAGGGAGGAGGGTGAGAGAGGAGGGAGGGAGGAGGGTTAGAGAGGAGGGAGGGAGGAGGGTGAGAGAGGTGGAATGAGGGGTAAGGGAGAGTTAAGGGCCTTCACCACAGTCAGGCTTCTTCCTTAGGGAGCGTAAGCCCTTAGCCTTGGGAACAATGCAGGCAGCTATGGGATATCAGGAATCTTCCTCTGGAATGCCAGACTGAGACATGGTACACTTCCCGCCACAGCTGTCCTCCAGTTGCACAGTCACATGCCAAAGCTAACGCAGCCAGCCAGCAGACACAGGCCAAGACACAACCCAACCTAGGCCAGGCTAGCACAGAGCACAGCAGTACAGCAGAGCTGTGCACAGTTCAATCACATACCTAGGGCCCTATAAAATCTGTGTTGCGGAAAACGTGGATGGAATCACAGAATCCAGACATTAAAACGGAATTAAACAACATAAAACAATTTATTGAACTCAGACGCGTGCAGTACAGGAGCATCATGGCTAAAACTAACAGACTGGCCAATAGCTTCTACCCCCAGACCATCAGGCTGCTGAATAGCTACTAGTCAGCTACTCCCCCACCTCAATGGACAATTACCCTGCCCACACACCAATGGACATTTATATTTATCATTGTCACAGTTGTAAACATGTATATATTATACATGTTTTATTTAATTGTTTCCTTCAAACCTGCACTGTTGGAGCTCGGCGCTTAAGAATTTAACTGTACACTGCAACTACATCTGTGCATGTGACTAAATAAAAAAATCTAATCTAACATTTATTAATTTGCCCAAGTTAATCATAAGACATGAAAAAAATGAATCAATTATCTCTCTCTCTCTCTCTCTCTCTCTCTCTCTCTCTCTCTCTCTCTCTCTCTCTCTCTCTCTCTCTCTCTCTCTCTCTCTCTCTCTCTCTCTCTCTCTCTCTCTCTCTCTCTCTCTCTCTCTCTCTCTCCTCTCTCTCTCTCTCTCTCTCTCTCTCTCTCTCAATTCAATTTCAATTTAAGGGCTTTATTGGCATGGGAAACGTGTGTTAACATTGCCAAAGCAAGTGAAGTAGATAGTAAACAAAAGTGAAATAAACAATAAATATTAACAGTAAACATTACACTCAGAAGTTTCAAAAGAATAAAGACATTTCAAATGTCATATTATGTATATATACAGTGTTGTAACAATGTGCAAATAGTTAAAGTACAAATGGGAAAATAAATAAACATAAATATGGGTTGTATTTACAATGGTGTTTGTTCTTCACTGGTTGCCCTTTTCTCTCTCTCTCTCTCTCAAATTTAATGGAGGAGAAAAGAGAGCCCTCAGGCGGTGACATTCTTTATGATGGACCTCCAACAGTGTGTCAGCCCAAATCGCATTTCACTTAAGCCAACCTGGGCCTCACACACAGGCAGCACAGCACACAATAACATAATAAGGCATGGCACAGTACAGCACAGCCATAGGCACTCAATGCACCCTGGATACTGGGATTATTACGCCATACAGGGGGCAGAGGTAGAGAATGAGAGAGAGAGAATTCAACAGAAAGAAGAGAGAGAGAGACAGACAAGAGTGTGAGAGAGAGACAGACGAGAGTGAGTGAGAGAGAGAGAGAGAGAGAGAGAGAGAGAGAGAGAGAGAGAGAGAGTGACACATCCAGGTCGAGAGGTCAGTGCTAGAGTTTCTCTCATTAGTGAGATTAGACCTGAGAGAGCCGCCTTGTCCCAAACCAGGACACCCCTCTGTGCGTGTCAACGCTCCGTCTGCTACCCCCGTCGCCCCTCCCTACCCCCCTGTCTGCACCCCTCCTCCCCACATCTGGCTAAGAGAGTGTGCAGCTAAGCAAACATCTCTGTGCAGACGACTAAGGAAACATATCGGTGTCTGACATAGCCCCAAGCTAAAGATGCCCAGACAAGGCTCAGCCACAGCCTCTGCTTTTGTAAAAGTGGAAGCTTACTACATTTATTATGATATGCATATTCATCTAGATATACCCCATAACAACATTTTTCAACATAGCCATGGTTGTCCCATTAGGTCGGCTGAGTCTTCAACACAAACTCAAGTAATTGCATTATTACATAACCATTTCACTTTTCCAGTTACTCAAAGTAACTAATGGTATAATCCAGGACTGAAGACCAAAACCTAACTGGCAAAGGATGCTACTGGGGCTGCCTGGAAGTCATATTTTTATACTCTAGCTAACTGGGCCCAAAGATTGTCCTACTGAATGGCTCAATCCAACCAAAACTATCACAGTCACAAAGTATCATGATCCAGTTTTGTGCGAGATCATTAGTGGTGGAACCAGAAGGAGTGTTATCTGAGCAGTGAGAAATTATAAGAACCTCAACACTTGGAGCAGTGGGCATATCTCGTCTGATATGATCTGAAAAAACAGCTGTTGATGGAACTGCAGCGTCGCCTGAGAAAAACGCTTTGGAGGGTGAGTACCAAGCAGTAAGTACCAAGCACTGCAGTTCCCCAATAGAGGAGAGGAATGTGTAGATGGGTAACAACCAATGAGTAATACATACCGTGGCGTAAGAATCGGTGGAACAGCAACCTGAAGTCCACACTAGAGACCAAGACTTTTCTTGGTTGAGAAATGAAACCAATAGACAGCAGTAGCAGGTGTTCATTTGGAACATAAAGAACCCACTGTGATGATGGATCTCACCACACACACTCCCCCTCTTCCATTTCCTCTTTCCCTCTCTCTAAATAGGCAGCTGCCCTGGCTGCTCCATGAAAGGCTATGACACGTCCAGGCCAGATGTACTGTGAGAAGTTGCCAGTTTGCTTTCTGAGGCCAAATGATTATGCACATTCAGCCTGGGAGGCTGGGAGACACAGAGGCAAGCCGGTTAAGTGAGGGAGGGAGCTGAGGCAGAGGCTTCTGGCAAACACAAGAGGAGGGGGCAGACACTAAAGCCAGGCAGATGAGTTACTATGATATGAAGGGTGGGTTGACAACGTCATGACAATGTGTGCACATCTCGGAGCTGTCACGCGCTTTTATCTTTATCTCAGCTAGTTTTATCTTGTTCTTGATACCATGTCTTGTTTTGAGGTGTTTTGACTGATATGTCACATCTATGCTAATATTGCTCAAATTAGCATGCTAGCTTACTAACCAACAACTGTAGTGATGTATTTGAGAGACAACAAATGCTTAATGTGCATTTCTGTTTTCAATAAACATTTGGAGACAATATATAGTATAGTATAACAATGCTCAGCATTTTGGAGCAAAGACCCAGTGGAAAACGGTGTGAACAGTGGACATTTGGTCACTTTGTTGGCAATAGTAGGAGTGTGACCTGTCCTGACATGTTCTGAGCACTATCAGAAGACCTAAGCCCCCCCTACTTACTGTTGCCGTCATCTTGTCACTCTCCACCATGATAGCTGAAGAATACTTGTTGGATGGCATTACAGTTGCAGTTGTTTTCTTCAAGGATTGTTCTTTTGCTTCTCTTCTAACCTGGAAGTAAACCAAAGAAAATGATGTAGCAGTTAGGAGAGTGCACAAAACAGTACATTTAAATGTGCATTATTTCACACACAAAAAAACTTTTAATTTACATACATTTCCCATACTTCCCTCTTTTACAAGTTCACAAACTAAACAGATAGAGAATCTTGAGTCAAATACAAATAAAGTAGACTCCTTTGGGGAGTCCTGGATCTACTTCAGTACAGCCTGCTCTTTCCAAATGATGCTCTTCCACATTGGAAGAAAAGGGGGAAGAAAAAGTGTACCTGAACACACTGCAGAAAAAAGTTCAACTTTTAGCAGCACATTCACCGCGCTCTCAAACGGCCCTCTCACGAGTCGCAGCACCTGCGAAACGATCTACCCCAGCTCGGAGTCGGGCTCAGCAGACCAACGGCGCTGACAGACTAGTCTAGTGGGTTTGCGAGATGCCAGACATAAGCCGTCCACGACTCCTGCTGTATCTACAGACATCCCCCAAACAAACAAAAAACTCACTCTCTGAGAATGAGTGCACAACTGGAAAATAATCGCTTAGTCAGGTGGCTAGCTGCCAGCAGTAATGTTAAAGGGCTCTGGTGTTAGGATGAAGTAAGAAGCTAATGTTAAAGATGAACTGAAACATTTTAGTAAGTTAAGGTGATTTTTATAACCAAATGTGATAAAGAAGCCTGTTCCTACCCTTAAAACTGCTGAAAAACTAATTTATGTTAAAATGTTTGAAAATTGCCTTATCGGACTACTGTGTGCCACCATCTTGATAACATGCCATTAATGACATCACTTGAATGGTTCGTCTGACAGGCAGACCAGATTACAATCCATGTTAGTAGCCTCATTGAGAATGTTTTCATTTTGACAACAATAAAAATATGAAAACAAGTGCTTTAGCTGTTAGCTAGCTAGCCAGCTTGAATACTAATTTTTCTAGCCAGCTGTTTCTAGCCCAGCTAGCTAGCTAGCTAGCCTCTACTAGGTTTGGCACATCTGAAGTCCCTCACTGCAAGCCATATTGAATAACATTTCATGCATAGTGTACACAATCTGCCTGCAAAAGTGCTGGCTAACACAGTATGATCCGATGCCCACATCAAAACTACTGTAATGTTTAACAAAGCTAGACCTTGCTTGCTGAATGAACACAAAAACATGTGCAAGTGGGTTTTCACTGGACTATAGACTCTTATTATATGCTACCGACCTGCTTTGTTATTGTGGACGTCATGCATTTAGCTAGTTTACTATTGTCGGGTAACAGTAGATCTGATGCCTCTGCCCATGTAATGTAGCCTACAGTTGAATGTGCTCAAAAACGTTTGCAAGTGTATTTGTATTTATAATGGATTCCCATTAGCTGCTGCCAAGGCAGCAGCTACTCTTCCTGGGGTCCAGCAAAATTAAGGCAGTTCATACAATTTTAAAAACATTACAATACATTCATAGATTTCACAACACACTGTGTGCCCTCAGGCCCCTACTCCACCACTACCACATATCTACAGCACAAAATCCATGTGTACGTGTGTGTATAGTGCGTATGTTATCGTGTGTGTGTGTATGCATGTGTCTGCGCCTATGTTTGTGTTGCTTCACAGTCCACGCTGTTCCATAAGGTGTTTTTAATCAGTTTTTTAAAAATCTAATAGGAGTGGCAATATCGTCCGCTATTATCCTCAGTAATTTTCCATCCAAGTTGGCTTGTCATTGTTGATAAACAACAATAACTTTTTCATCTCTTCCACACACTTTACGGAATTCAAAATTACAATGCTTGTCTTTCATAATTTGGTCAGATATACTTGGATGTGTAGTGTCAGCAATTGTTGCTGGCATGCCATGCCTAAGTTTGCTAATTTTCCAATGAAAAAATCATTAAAGTAGTTGGCAATATCAGTTGGTTTTGTGATGAATGAGCCATCTGATTCAATGAATGATGGCTGAGTTTGCCTTTTTTCCCAAAATTTCATTTAAGGTGCTCCAAAGCTTTTTACTATAATTCTTTATGTCATTTATCTTTGTTTCATAGTGTCGTTTCTTCTTCTTTTTATTCAGTTTAGTCACATGTTTTCTCAATTTGCAATATGTTTGCCAATCGGTTGTGCAGTCAGACTTATTTGACATTGCTTTTGCCTCATCCCTCTCAACCATACCATTTTTAAATTCCTCATCAATCCACAGGGATTTAATCATTTGTACAGTCATTTTCTTAATGGGTGCATGCTTATTAGTAACTGGAATAAGCAATTTCATAAATCTGTCAAGTGCAGTGTCTGTTTGCTCCTCATTATACACCACGGACCAACATATATTCTTTACATCAACAACATAGGAATCACTACAAAACTTATTGTATGACCTCTTATACACAATATTAGGCCCAGCCTTTGGAACTTTGGTTTTCCTAGATATGGCTACTATATTGTGATCACTACATCCAATGGATTTGGATACTGCTTTCAAACAAATATCTGCAGCATTAGTAAAGATTTGATCAATACATGTTGATGATTTAATTCCTGTACTGTTTGTAACTACCCTGGTAGGTTGACTGATAACCTGAACCAGGTTGCAGGCACTGGTTACAGTTTGAAGCTTTCTCTTGAGTGGGCAGCCTGATGAAAGCCAGTCAATATTGAAATCACCCAGAAAGTATACCTCTCTATTGATATCACATACATGATCATGCATTTCACACATGTTATCCAGATACTGACTGTTAGGCTGTTAGACTGGGTGGTCTATAGCAGCTTCCCATGCCAGATAATGTAATGTTCATTTCTCTACCAACATCGTTTTAGAGAATTTGGCAGTACGTCCAACCGGCATCACAACCGCAGACCACGTGTAACCACGCCAGCCCAGGACCGCCACATCTGGCTTCTTCACCTAAGATCAGCCACCCGGACAGCTGATGAAACTGTGGAGTATTTCTGTCTGTAATAAAGCCCTTTTGTGGGGAAAAACGTATTCTGATTGGCTGGGCCTGGCTCCCCAGTGGGTGGGCCTGGCTCCCAAGTGGGTGGGCCTATGCCCTCCCAGGCTCACCCATGGCTGCACCCCTGCCCAGTCGTGAAATCCATAGATTAGGGCCTAATTAATTTATTTCAAGTAATATACACAACTGAAATATTGTATTATTTTATAGTAATTTCCCATTTTTCTATGGATGTCTACCCCATGTGGACCTGACAGAGACAATGCAATATTTTCAATGTTTTGGCAATTGAATGTTCACTATTTTTGGCTTTGGAATTTCCATTAAAAAGCTCCAAAATCACTTAATGTTAAAACAAAACCGTGATTATTTTTTAAATAATCAAACCAAAACCGAACTGACATCAAAAAGCACTATTTGCTCAACACTACTACATTAAAATGCAATCAAAATGCAAATAATACAGCTCAAAAAAAATGTTTATCTCGATCGCCAACTGGAGTTTATAGTTTGCCCACCTTTTTTTACCACTACATCACTGGATACAGGACAATGGGCTCATAATGAGGCCCGGGAGCAAACCAGACATGTCCATACACTTCCCCGGAGTAAACACACACACAGAGGCCGGGAAGGACCTAACAGGTCAACAGTATTGTCAAACATGCCACTGCAGAGAGAGAGAGGAATTTGTCTCGCAGGATAGTGATTTGACCCCGCTTTAGGGCGATGAGCGACATTTCAGATAAGGCTGGTTGGTGCCTAGTGATCAGTCGGTTACCGATTCATATCGTGTTTTGCGGCACTGCTGTTGTTGTGTTTGAGAGATAAATTCAGATAGATAATTTCAGCCACTGACTGAACGTTATTATCAATGGGAGGGGCACAACACCCCATAACAAAACAGAAGAGAAAGATCACATTCAGCTTATTATGCAACACCTACATCCCCATTTGCATGAATATTGTAGCCATTAAAAAAAGAATCTAAGCCCATACGCAAGACCAGAAAGCAGCCAGGGCCACAGGTGCATCCTGCAAACTAGGGGACACAAACACGCCCATGCACGCTCTCTATTTTCTCTCACTCGCTCTCTCTCTCACAAACACACACACATACACACACACACACAGCCAGGGAAAGCCAGGGAAAATCATAATTTATCACAGTCTGAGTGGTAAATTACTCAAGATTAGTCTCTAAATATACAGTGCATTCTGAAAGTATTCAGACCCCTTATCTTCTTCCATATGTTGTTACGTTACAGCCTTATTGTAAAATTGATTACATTGTTTTATACCCTCAATCTACACACAATACCCCATAGTGACAAAGCAAAAACAGGTTTTTAGAAATGTTTGCAAATGTATTAAAAATAAAACACGGAAATATCACGTTTACACAAGTATTCAGACCCTTTACTCAGTACTTTGTTGAAGCACCTTTGGCAGCGATTACAGCCTCGGGTCTTCTTGGGTAGGGCGCTACAAGCTTGGCGCACCTGTATTTGGGGAGTTTCTCCCATTCTTCTCTGCAGATCCTCTCAAGCTCTGTCAGGTTGGATGGGGAGCGTTGCTGCAAAGCTATTTTCAGGTCTCTCCAGAGATGTTTGATCGGGTTCAAGTCTGGGCTCTGGCTGGGCCACTCAAGGACATCCAGAGACTTGTCCCGAAGCCACTCCTGCCTTGTCTTGGCTGTGTGCTTAGGGTCGTTGTCCTGTTGGAAGGTGAACCTTCATCCCAGTCTGAGGTCCTGAGCACTCTGGAGCAGGTTTTCATCAAGGATCTCTCTGTACTTTGCTCCGTTCATCTTTCCCTCGATCCTGTCTCCCAGTCCCTGCCGTTGAAAAACATCCCCACAGAATGATGCTGCCACCACCATGCTTCACCGTAGGGATGGTCCCAGGTTTCTTCCAGACGTGACGCTTGGCATTCAGGCCAAGGAGTTAAATCTTGGTTACATCACACCAGAGAATCTTGATTCTCATGGTCTGAGAGTCCTTTAGGTGCCTTTTGGCAAATTCCAAGTGGGCTGTCATGTGCCTTTTACTGAGGAGTGGTTCTGTCTGGCTAATCTACCATAAAGGCCTGATTGGTGGAGTGCTGCAGAGATGGTTGTCCTTCTGGAAGAGTGACCATCGGGTTCTTCGTCACCTCCCTGACCAAGGCCCTTCTCCCCCGATTGCTCAGTTTGGCCAGCGGCCAGCTCTAGGAAGAGTCTTGGTAGTTCCAAACTTCTTCCATTTAAGAATGATGGAGGCCACTGTGTTCTTGGGGACCTTCAATGCAGCAGACATTTTTTGGTACCATTCCCCAGATCTGTGCCTTGACACAATCCTGTCTCGGAGCTCTACGGACAATTCCTTCGACCTCATGGCTTGGTTTTTGCTCTGACATGCACTGTCACCTGTGGGACCTTATACAGACAGGGGTGTGCCTTTCCAAATCATGTCCAATTTACATTTACATTTAAGTCATTTAGCAGACGCTCTTATCCAGAGCGACTTACAGTTAGTGAGTGCATACATTTTCATACCACTCGTAGAACAGTTAAGTGTGTCGTTAGATGCTTTTTTGCCCCCCGCGTCACTTTATACACAGAAGATCACAGCTAAACATAGAATCACATGGTTTATCCGCCTCTGTGACCGCCAATAACTTCAGAACAAAGTTGACTACAAATACAAAGTTGCCAATGTCTTTGCAATTGATACAAACAAACAATCAATTGAACTTACCACAGGTGGACTCCAATCAAGTTGTAGAAACATCTCAAGGATGATCAATGAAAACAGGATGCACTTGAGCTCAATTTCGAGTCTCATAGCAAAGGGTCTGAATACTTATGTAAATACGTTTTTTTTTTCTTGTTTAAAAAATAATAATAAAAAGTGAAAAAATGTCTAAAAACCTGTTTTTGCTTTGTCATTATGGGGTATTGTGTGTAGATTTATGAGATATTTTTTTTATTTCATCCATTTTAGAATAAGGCTGTAAGGCTGAATAGTTTCCGAATGCACTGTATATATTTTCAACAAACTTTCAAACCTCTGTTTTTAACGCTTCTTTAGAATCACACTGAAATGTAAAGCCACATTGTTAAGTTAACACTAGGCAAAAGCCATGGCGACTGAGGGGGTGAAGGTAGGAGGTGGAGGGGAGTGGGGGGGCAATAAGGGGCCACATCAAAGTTCTTTCGGCGGCCTGAATGTCAGAGATTAGGCGCTTCAACATGAAAGTTTTTTTTTCCCCACAGGGGGTGTCACCGCTAACCGCCATTACAATTCTGCAGCCTACCTTTTAATTTACTATAAAAAATTATAATTTAAATGGTCATTTAGCAGACGCTCTTATCCAGAGCGACTTACAGGAGCAATTAGGGTTAAGTGCCTTGCTCAAGGGCACAGACAGATTTTTCACCTAGTCAGCTCGGTGAACTATTCATAAATTCTGTGTGCAAGAAACTGTAAGCCTATTTGTTATATTTGTAACCTCCAAGTGGTTCAAATTGGGGCAGAGATACAGTATACGCCTCTGTAGACACATGGAACAGAAAGAGCTGTAAAGAAATCACAACAGCCCTAGCAAGAGTGCATATGGACACTCAACTACAATCAGCCTGTCTAAAATATGGGTTATAACTCCATATGGAGATATTCAGCATGCTGGTTTGCTCTGTGATGAAGGTCTTCTGTACAAGTGAATTAGATGAAGGGTTCAAGAATGCATCCTCATGGTGAGGCAAATATATTGTTTGAAAAATGTGGATGTTTTAAAATGAGTGTGTTCACACGTGTGCGTGCAGCGTGTATGAGGGGTCAGAAGAAACCACTGTCCATGGATCATACCATCCCTCGCCCCTAAACACAACGTATAGTTCTCGAGAGATGAACAACAAAGCCATGGCAACGAGTTTTAGTTCTTAATTAGAAACAGTATCCATGTGTGAGGGGTTAAAATGTATCTTTGGAAGTCCCACTACAGCATGCCTTGAGCAGGCCCAATGCGGGTTCACAAGGTGCGGTGTCGGCTACAGTCAAATACTCCAATTATCCTATTACTTTCGCGCTGATGCGTGTGCACTCTCAGAGAATAAAGACCCAACTTCAAAGACTCTGCAAACTTGATATAAAAGTCCACGCAGGTGCACAACAGTTTACGAATTCTATAACACTCAAACGACTAGGCTAGGGTTATAGGCATATTATATTATGTTTCAACATTAAGGCCTACTACATATAATGATTATGAAGGCACATAGGATTCCAGAAAACAATTATTCCAAATGAGCCATAACAAAATACTCAACTCTCTCTCTCTGTCTCTCTATTTCTCTCTGGCACGGCATGGAGTAGGAAACATGCGCTTGCTTGTATGAAAAACGACGCAATCGAACTTGAAATGATGTTGAGGAAATTGTGCCAATGCCACAAGAACAATCTAACACTTCGTTAGTCAAGTTCAAGTTCAACCAACTTTTAAATAAACGTCCAAGACACGCAAAAAATTAATCACAGCCTTCTTGAAAATGAACTATCCGTAAAAATGCATTTGATTCTACTCGCCACTTCTATAGCCAACTGTACAGGTTACTAAGTGTGCGACGCAGATGAACTCGACGAATTTAAAATGCAATATAAAAAATTCCCATACTGAAAATTCTTTTATTTTATTTCACAGTAAATATCCCTATATTTGCCATGTTTGAGGATTTGTTGGGTATTTTCCCTTCGTTCATTGTTTCCAACTTACATAATCAATCATCCGCGCAACCTTGTTGCATCAATTACATCGAAATGTAGCAAAAAAAAGAAATTAAGTGGACTCCCTATCGACAAATTACTGTAAAAGTAAGAAAGTTGTCAAACCTCATGCAGGAATTCTTACGGTCTCGAGCAGCATGCTGTAGTGTAAATTGATCTCCTGAGTGCTGTTTTGCAGAGAGCACAGCCTAGGCTACTTGTACACTTATCGTGAGAAGGGCAACTGTACAAAAATTACCTGTTGCAGAGGTTGTCATTCGGAAAGAAAGAGGGGGAAGAGTTGAAATTGATTGGTCCTCTCTCACTGCTTGCTCACACTCTACTTACCTCAACCTACCCGCGCCTTTTTTACCCTGGGGGCAAATATCTAAGCGGAGTTCTTTACTCCTCAAGTATGCCTGCTGCAATCCTTTTTCTTCTTTTTTTTTTGCTACAGTATTCAGGGGTAACTTTTCCCGGGTCTCGAATCACGCTGTAGCTGAATAGAAAATATATTTACCTTTTCCAGTGTTAACCCTTAATAGACCTGCATTGCATTATCCACCATTTATAAACGGTTCTGTCAATGGTCTAGTAGTAACCCACTGGTCCTTATTAGGAGAGTGCGTGTACGTGTAACCTAATGTCCACAATAACAATATATCCAAACATTTGAAGTTGTCACTGAAAAAGGATTGCCCATTCTATTAATTTACTGAAGTCTTATTAAATCCATTGGTATAATAACAAATACATAATCATAACTGTGCCCATTTAAAGGATTATATCACACATTTTCCTTACATGTTTCTATGTTTTGTATTGTAACCTATGTAATGTTCTTCGTTCATCCTACCTGCAAACCAAACCTTAATTTGAACTTGATTATTGATAGGGTTGCAAAGGGAGGGTATATTACTGGCACATTTTGAAGTTTACAAATAAACTACCAGCATTTTGGTAACTTTCAAGGAGTTTATGTAATTTATCACAAGACATCTAGTGGCCTTTTTGGGTACTTCAGATTTTCACAGGTGTCTGTAGTTATCGCTGGCCCCCTGTGTGGCCTTATCACATGTAAAATATCTAAAATAATACAATAATTGAATTTTAAGATAAAAAATAGAATCACAAAGCTGTGAAACATTATCCTAAATATAACCTATCAACTTTGTGAATACCATTGCTGTTTAATATGAGGGTTTCAGCATCAACTATCCTTTATATTTTTACACACTTTTATTTATATTACTTGCTACTGCACTGTTATACTGAAGTGTTTTGTAACACTAAAACTAGTGGCAACTGAACTGCCACCAGCGTTAAGGAGACAAAACTAACTTTGCTGGAGTTTTGAAACACATGGGTGTAAGGGGTTATGAGACAGATTTAAGGTGTACCAAAACATTCATCCTAAGGTGTTCTGAAACACCACTTAATCATTAGTTGTGCAACACCTTGCAAGAGGCTGGGAGCACTAACCCGGAAAAGATTGAAAACACTAGTATGGTGTTTCGAGTCCTGTTTAGTGCAGAACTAGATCCCTTCTTCTGGAGTTTCCAAATACAGTAAATGGGAGTCCCTCCTCTTATTGTGTATTCCCTGCTCTTGTACTGATAACTCCTCATTGGTCATTCCAAAAGGTCAAATGTACAGTATTATGCTTAAACAAAGGATATGAGAAAATATAGTTTTGTGAAAATACAAATTAATACGTTTGTCCAGGATAATAATTAATTTTCGAAACATCATTTTGAAGCTTCAAATGCCTTATCTTTTCTTTGCAAATTACCAAATGACAACAAAACATTAACAGGTCTTTCACATTTTTATATTGATAAAGTAAGACAGTTCAAAGATGGGTATGGTATTTATCACATTAATATTCTTCAAAATCAACAGAAATATGGCATTATATTTCACATTCATGGAAAAAATACAGGCAATGACTGCTAATGTTAGCAGTAGCACTTACAAAACTTGTACGAAACCTCAGCCCAGGGCTCAATGAAGTCTTTATATTCAGATGTTGGTACATAGAAGGTTCTTCAAATGGATTGAATCACAGAACAGTTGAGTTAGATGATATTGAATTGGCATTAGCCTGTGATCCTTGTCTTGATTGGCTTTGGTTAGGATTGGCCAGCCTGTGGTAACGTAGTATGTATGTCAGAGGTGGCTGGTGGGAGGAGCTATAGGAGGAAGGGCTCATTGTAATGGCTGGAATGGAATTAATGGAATGGAGTCAAATAAGGTGGTTTCCATATGTTTGATACCGTTACATTGATTCCGTTCCAGCCATTACAACGAGCCCATCCTCCACCAGCCTCCTCTGATGTATGTATATTTTTCTGCAGGGAGACAGAGAAATAGCAAATAATAACAAGCAATAATGATAGTACATGAATGCATAGTTAAGTTATTAACTTCTATAATATTAATAAATTGCAATATGAATATACAATTATTATATATATCAATAGCAATATGCAAAATGGATATACCTGAATGAAGCTATGCAACTATAGCAACCAGACAACAATATGAACGTCAAAAGTGGGATGCAATAACATGCGGCGTGGTAGGCCAAAGCTAGAGCAGGCTAAATTAGCAGTGGCTATTTAGTGTAGCATATAGAAAGTGAGGGAAGCATCAAACAATATATAAAGCTCATAAAGCTAGTAGGCAAACAAGGTAGCAGTATTAACTAGAAAAACGGCCTTCATTTGCAAAAAAAACAAGTGCATGAAAGGTGCAAACAATGACGTGTCAATAAACAACTACATGTAGCATCAATAACACTGATCAATGAATCAAAATGGCTGTTTGACTTAGACTATAAGCATACAGTGACTATTAGCAGCTGAAATGCTACACAAAATAAATGTTTCCTTCTTCAATGTAATAACATTTTGTACTCACATTGTCATTGACACATTCTTTCTTGGAGTTTCACCTGAGCGTTTGTTGTGCTCTTTCCTGTGCTCCTTCCTGTCTGAGTTGTTGAAGGACCTGAATACAGGGGTGGCGCCCGCAAACTTAGCAGTTTTTATACTTGACTATAGAGTTTGCTAGAGTGCACACCTGATATGGGGGCCCAAGTTCTTCACACAGTATGTGGCTGTGTGGTTGAGTGGGTAAAATTCCAAATAAATTTGCCATCTTACTGCCCCAAAAGTTGTGGGTTCATTTCCTGTCCCTCGGTCTCCTCCTGTTTCTAATAAAGGTGGGGTTCCTATTCAGACTTGAGATGGAGAAGTTGATTTAACATACAATTTTTTACTTGAGTCCATGTTAAGTCTACTTATCTCAAGTCTGAATCGGACACTATGTGCTCAATGTAACAACGTGGTTCAGCATAACAATTTAGTCCTGAAGACTGGCTGAGTGGACTAACGCAGTATTTCGACAAGCAGAAGACTAGGGTTCACATCCACCTTCTCACATGAAGGCCCACTGAACACGTTACCTCTGCTATAATTTACATAGTCCTAAACATGTATAATCTCACAATGGGCCTGTCAACTGTAGCCTATAATTAGGGGGGGGGGGTAAGACTGAGATGTCTTATTTAAGATACTCTTTGAAGCTATTTTCTCTTGAACCATATGGTCTATCCAATAGAAAGAGTACATATTTATGTTGTGGCCCCAAACAAGCACAACTGATTCTACTTGTCAACTAATCATCAAGCCTTTGATAAGTTGAATACAGTGTTTTTGTCTGGGGCTGCAACGAAAATGTGTGCTGTTGGGGTTAATTGAGGGCTGGAGTTGGAAAACACTGGCCTAAGGTTATGCTTATTCAATTTCACTGGAATTGCATAGGCTATGCAGAATTGATGGACACAGGTCGTCTCTTCACAAGACGTCAAAATCTGTCCAAGCAGGAATACAGCGATAAGCAGACCGCCTGCCTTCCTACCTTTGGGAAAACGACTCCCATTGTTAGGGTGGAGACAAGACCATCTCGTCATTATGTACAGTATCTCTTCTAATGATATCTTATCTTAGGCAAGTTCATTTTAATGGCAGTTTAAAAAACTGGTTGAAAAGCAATATCACAAGTATATATACATTAAAGTACACACACTAAAGGGTAAAAAAATATGTTTTGAGCAAAATAGTGTTTTTTAGACACAACTGCAAACTTCAAGGAGTAGGGCATTCAAGGAGTTGGTCTGATGGTGACTATGTGATGTCATCGGCCTCCCCCCTTGCTTGAGAAACAATAGATGGGTTGGTTGCAAAACCAATGATTTATATATACACTAGATTACTATTTGGGAGCGCTGTGTTGATGCCACCGCGCCTCCATCTTGGTAATCCCCCACCATTGTAAAAAATATTTTGGAAGCTATGGACATTTTTTAACACGTTTTATCTATTACATACACCATAATGCATAATTTTCAATTATATTATGTGAGCTTAACATAAAATGCAAATGTTTCCTTAAAGTATATGTATTTTTTATTACTAATGTTACTGTCCCCACTACAAAAACAAAAATATGTAAATAAATGTAATTTTTCCCTATTTAATTGAAATACTGTAGAATTACATTCATTCCTATGGAGGACTGCTCATACTGGGGAGTGCCAATATGGCCAACCAGTGGCTTCAATGCCTCTCAATGGCCAATACATAGCATTAGCAATCCAGGGTTTACATACATCATTGGGAAAAACAGACTTTATGGCCAAAACGTTGCAGGGAATACTGAATGAAGATGTTCCCCCCTCTCAGGCTCCTGAGCCTGTGTAGGGATCTGATGGGACATCAGAATCCAACTTAAGGAGCAAAATATATATATATATTTTTAGTTTACTTTTGGGATATTAGGAGTATGTTTTTCATCATTCCCTTATTATTTAATGCGCTAAAGTTGATCAGTTTTCACCCCATCCAGTAGGTGGCGGCATGCACCTCTAACGTTTGTTTGCGGACCACAATAATACCATAGAATAAGAAAATATCGAATGCGCTGAGTTGAATAGCAAGATAACTTACTATGAGTTTACCGGTCACTGAACTAGACGACAGCAACTTCAATTTACTAAAGATAATGACTTTCAGAACTTGAACAAATTAAACGAACAGGTGAGCATTCGATAACGTGAAATGGTCATTTTGAGCATGAACTAAGAACAGTGAGCTAACTGTAACGTTAGCTATACACACTGCAGTGGTATATTCATTCGGCCTATTCTGTTGCAAAACGTTTCTTAAACGTAAACGGAACGAAACAGGGAGGGACCTACCTGAATTTGTCCAATAGAAGCTCTCGTTTTGCTCTGTTTGCTTCCGTGTGGTTATTAAATGGTAAAAGGTATTCGTAATGAATACACCCCAGTTGCCTGCAATTGTTAGCTGTATGCTTGCTTGTCCTGATGAATTGACTTAAAGCCTAACTAATTTCTGTTTTTAGTATGATGCAATGTTTCAAAATGTGTGTAGTTAGGCTATACACGTCCCAGGTCACACGACTAGCTAGTGTCACATGATTCATGATTCAAATGAGGTCTGGCCGACCTTACCTGACAACAAAGTAGATATATGGCAACTATGAATCAATGTATTGAATAGGCCAATAAACACTGTATTTTTTTTACTGTTTCTCTGCAGCAATTCATAAGTCTGACTGACATTCTTTTCAATATCCTGTTGGAGCCAAAAGAGGTAAACACACTCATGGGCACAGACAGACAGACATTAATGTATCATTAATTGTGTGCTGAATGTGTGAACAGACAGCCACTTGACTGTGTTTCCTTCATTCGTTGTGGTGTGTATGTGCAGACGGACAGGCTCTTGCAGCAGCTGAGTGACTTTGCAGAGGAGAATGGGATGAGTGCAGGCCTTCTGAGAAACCTTATGAAGAGTGTCATGCTGCTTCCCCATGGTGAGACTGACAGACAGCACTCACAAATAAAGAGATTTAGAAATAACTTGTGTATACAACATGAAATACACCTAAACATGGTAAAGATTCCAGCACATATATTAGATGTCAGTATATCAAGGAAAATTGCCTTTCTTCTGGTCCATACTGTTAGAACCATAGCGATATACAGTGTATTCGGAAAGTATTCAGACCCCTTGACTTTTTCCACATTTTGTTATGTTACAGCCTTATTCTAAAATTGATTAAATACATTTTTTCCTCATCAATCTACACACAATACCCCATAACGACAAAGCAAAAACAGGTTTTTAGAAAGTTGTGCTAATTTATTAAAAATAAAAAACAGAAATACATTATTTACATAAGTATTCAGACCCTTTGCTATGAGACTCGAAATTGAACTCAGGTGCATCCTGTTTCCATTGATCACCCTTGAGATGTTTCTACAACTTGATTGGAGTCCACTTGTGGTAAATTCAATTGATTGGACATGATTTGGAAAGGTACACACCTGTCTATATAAGGTCCCACAGTTGACGGTGCATGTCAGAGCAAAAACCAAGCCATGAGGTCGAAGGAATTGTCTGTAGAGCTCCAAGACAGGATTGTGTCGAGGCACAGATCTGGGGAAGGGTACCAAAACATTTATACAGCATTGAAGGTCCCCAAGAACACAGTGGCCTCCATCATTCTTAAATGGAATAAGTTTGGAACCACCAAGACTCTTCTTAGAGCTGGCCACCCGGCCAAACTGAGCAATCAGGGGAGAAGGGCCTTGGTCAGGGAGGTGACCAAGAACCCGATGGTCACTCTGACAGAGTTCCAGAGTTCCTCTGTGGAGATGGGAGAACCTTCCAGAAGGACAACCATCTCTGCCGCGCTCCACCAATCAGGCCTTTATGGTAGAGTGGCCAGACAGAAGCCACTCCACAGTAAAAGGCATATGACAGCCCGCTTGGAGTTTGCCAAAAGGCACCTAAAGGACTCTGGTCTGATGTAACCAAGATTGAACTCTTTGGCCTGAATGAAGCATGGTAGTGGCAGCATCATGCTGTGGGGATGTTTTTCAGGGGCAGGGGACTGGGAGACTAGTCTGGATCAAGGTAAAGATGAACGGAGCAAAGTACAGAGAGATCCTTGATGAAAACCTGCTCAGGACCTCAGACTGGGGCGAAGGTTCACCTTCCAACAGGACAACGACCCTAAGCACACAGCCAAGACAAGGCAGGAATGGCTTCGGAACAAGTCTCTGAATGTCCTTGAGTGGCTCAGCCAGAGCCCTGAATTGAACCTGATCGAACATCTCTGGAGAGACCTGAAAATAGCTGTGCAGCGACGCACCCCACCCAACCTGACAGTTTGAGAGGAACTGCGGAGAAGAATGGAAGAAACTCCCCAAATACAGGTGTGCCAAGCTTGTAGCATCATACCCAAGAAGGCTCACGGCTGTAATCGTTGCCAAAGGTGCTTCAACAAAGTACTGAGTAAAGGGTCTGAATACTTATGGAAATTTTATTTTTTTATATATTTGTTATTTTAAAATAAATGTGTAAACATTTCTAAAAGCCTGTTTTTACTTTGTCATTATGGGGTATTGTGTGTAGATTGATGAGGGGGAAAAAACGATTTAATCAATTTTAGAATAAGACTGTAACCTAACAAAATGTGGGAAAAGTCAAGGGGTCTGAATACCTTCCAAATGCACTGTGTAATATGTGTTCGATTTAATTGTGTGGTTACAGCAACCTAAAAGGGACAAAGTACGTGTTGTAGTTTATGCTAACTCAATAGGTGCCTTGAAGAAAAATCTGAGGAGAGGAAGAGGACCTTTTCTCTTTAGGTATGTTGTAATATATAAATCACATGTACACTATCAAAGCTGCAAATACTCCAGTTTCCACAGTCCATATTGGTACTGAGCTTTACAGTGTCATTGCACTGCACAACTTTAACGATAACATTTTAATTTATAGGACTCAATGATGCCAAGGCAGCCCATTTTTCACAACAGGTATGTTACAACATTTACTATCATATCCTCCATGTTGTGTCAGTATTGAATTGAGAACAAATGTAATTGATTGAATTATTTTTTCAGTTGGAAATTCCAATACCCTGTGTTGTCCAGGCTGGCTGTAAGGCAGACTCTTATGGTTAACCAGCTGGTCGACATGGAGTGGAAGTTTGGTGGTAAGACAAATAACCTTATGAAAGATAGGATAGAAGACCAGTATATAAGTTCCCTTGTGAATGGTCCACTCTTTTAATCCTCCCCTTATCGTATAATGTACAGTGAGGGAAAAAAGTATTTGATCCCCTGCTGATGTTGTACATTTGCCCACTGACAAAGAAATGATGAGTCTATAATTTTAATGGTAGGTTTATTTGAACAGTGAGAGACAGAATAACAACAAAACAATCCAGAAAAACGCATGTCAAAAATGTTATAAATTGATTTGCATTTTAATGAGGGAAATAAGTATTTGACCTCCTCTCAATCAGAAAGATTTCTGGCTACCAGGTGTCTTTTATACAGGTAACGAGCTGAGATTAGGAGCACACTCTTAAAGGGAGTGCTCCTAATCTCAGCTTGTTACCTGTATAAAAGACACCTGTCCACAGAAGCAATCAATCAATCAGATTCCAAACTCTCCACCATGGCCAAGACCAAAGAGCTCTCCAAGGATGTCAGGGACAAGATTGTAGACCTACACAAGGCTGGAATGGGCTACAAGACCATCGCCAAGCAGCTTGGTGAGAAGGTGACAACAGTTGGTGCGATTATTCGCAAATGGAAGAAACACAAAAGCACTGTCAATCTCCCTCGGCCTGGGGCTCCATGCAAGATCTCACCTCGTGGAGTTGCAATGATCATGAGAACAGTGAGGAATCAGCCCAGAACTACACGGGAGGATCTTGTCAATGATCTCAAGGTAGCTGGGACCATAGTCACCAAGAAAACAATTGGTAACACACTACGCCGTGAAGGACTGAAATCCTGCAGCGCCCCCAAGGCCCCCCTGCTCAAGAAAGCACATATACAGGCCCGTCTGAAGTTTGCCAATGAACATCTGAATGATTCCGAGGAGAACTGGGTGAAAGTGATGTGGTCAGATGAGACCAAAATTGAGCTTATGCTTTGGGGGTGTTTTTCTGCTAAGAGGACAGGACAACTTCACCGCATCAAAGGCATGATGGACGGCGCCATGTACCATCAAATCTTGGGTGAGAACCTCCTTCCCTCAGCCGGGGCATTGAAAATTGGTTGTGGATGGGTATTCCAGCATAACAATGACCCAAAACACACGGCCAAGGCAACAAAGGAGTGGCTCAAGAAGAAGCACATTAAGGTCCTGGAGTGGCCTAGCCAGTCTCCAGACCTTAATCCCATAGAAAATCTGGGAGCTGAAGATTCTAGTTGCCAAACCTCAGGCTCGAAACCTTAATGACTTGGAGAAGATCTGCAAAGAGGAGTGGGACAGGGCGGCAGGTAGCTTAGTGGGTAAGAGCGTTGTGCCAGTAACCGAAAGGTCGCTGGTTCTAATCCCCGAGCCGACTAGGTGAAAAATCTGTCGATGTGCCCTTAAGCAAGGCACTTAACCCTAATTGCTCATGTAAGTCGCTCTGGATAAGAGTGTCTGCTAAATGACTAAAATGTAAATGTAAAAATCCCTCCTGAGATGTGTGCAAACCTGGTAGCCAACTACAAGAAACGTCTGACCTCTGTGATTGCCAGCAAGGGTTTTGCCACCAAGTACTAAGTCATGTTTTGCAGAGGGGTCAAATATTTATTTCCCTCATTAAAATGCAAATCAATTCATAATATTTTTTACATGTGTTTTTCTGGAATTTTTTGTTGTTATTCTGTCTCTCACTGTTCAAATAAACCTACCATTAAAAGTATAGACTGATCATGTCTTTGTCAGTGGGCAAATGTACAAAATCAGCAGGGGATCAAATACTTTTTTCCCTCACTGTAGATGTGTGTTTCACTCATTTGTACTGAACCAAAATATGAAGGCAACAATTTCTAAGATTTTAGTTACAGTTCATATAAGGAAATCAGTCAATTGAAATAAATAAATTAGGCACTAAACTATGGGTTTCATGTGACTGGGAATACAGATATGCATC
Organism: Coregonus lavaretus; assembly: GCF_964263955.1. NCBI lineage: Eukaryota > Metazoa > Chordata > Actinopteri > Salmoniformes > Salmonidae > Coregonus > Coregonus lavaretus. The sequence goes on from NC_140007.1 coordinate 12,560,059, forward strand.
TGTTGGTAGCAGATACCTTTCAAAAAATGTAGATCAGAAAACCAGTCAGTATCTGGTGTGACCACCATTTGCCTCATTCAGTGCGACACATCTCCTTCGTATAGAGTTGATCAGGCTGTTGATTGTGGCCTGTGGAATGTTGTCCCACACCTCTTCAATGGCTGCGCGAAGTTGCTGGATATTTGCGGGAACTGGAACACGCTGTTGTACACGTCAATCCAGAGCATCCCAAACATGCTCAATGGGTGACATGTCTGGTGAGTATCAGGCCATGGAAGAACTGGGACATTTTCAGCTTTCAGGAATTGTGTACATATCCTTGCGACATGGGGCTGTGCATTATCATGCTGAAACATGAGGTGACGGCGGCGGATGAATGGTACGACAATGGGCCTCAGGATCTCTGTGCATTCAAACTGCCATCGATAAAATGCAATTGTGTTCGTTTTCCGTAGCTTATGCCTGCCCATACCATAACCCCACTGCCACCATGGGGCACTTTGTTCACAACGTTGACATCAGCAAACCGCTCGCCGACACAACCCCATGCGCGCTGTCTGCCATCTGCCTGGTACAGTTGAAACCGGGATTGATATGTGAAGAGCACGCATTCTGCAGTGATACGCCATCCCATCTGGTTTGGGCTTAGTGGGACTATCATTTGTTTTTCAACAGGACAGTGACCCAACACACCTCCAGGCTGTGTAAGGGCTATTTTACCAAGAAGGAGAGTGATGGAGTGCTGCATCAGATGACCTGGCCTCCACAATCCCCCGACCTCAACCCAATTGAGATGGTTTGGGATGAGTCGGACGGCAGAGTGAAGGAAAAGCAGCCAACAAGTGCTCAGCATATGTGGGAACTCCTTCAAGACTGTTGGAAAATCATTCCAGGAGAAGCTGGTTGAGAGACTGCCAAGAGTTTGCAAAGCTGTCAAGGCAAAGGGTGGCTATTTGAAGAATCTCAAATATAAAATATATTTTGATTTGTTTAACACATTTTTGGTTACTACATGATTCCATATGTGTTATTTCATAGTTTTGATGTCTTAACTATTATTTTACAATGTAGAAAATAGTAAAACAATTAAGAAAAACCCTTGAATGAGTAGGTGTGTCCAAACTTTTGACTGGTACTGTATGGCAAAGAAATTTTTTATTACGTGTGTATCTACTGTCTAGACCAGGGTTCTTCAATTCCGGTCCTGGAGGGCCGAAACACTTCTGTTTTTTATTTCTACCTGGTAGTTAATTGCACTCACCTGGTGTCCCAGGTCTGAATTAGCCCCTGATTAGAAGGAGAGGATGAAAAACAGAGGTGTTTCGGCCCTCCAGGACCGGAATTGAAGAACCCTGGTCTAGACCATACTCATAGCTTAGAGGTTAAAATAATGATTATTTTAAGATTGATAGAAGTTTGAATGATACATTTTCCAGTTTTATGGGCTAACTGATAGACCGAGGGAGTGATAGATCACTATGACGACAGACTTAAGGCGTCTGCATGTTTCCCATCCGAAAAAGTTCGTAACAGTTCGTGCATATATTATGATGACATTTTGTGACGTTTTGGTCTTCGGCAAGGGTTTGTTCGGATGTTCGTGAATACAAACATTTTTCTTGAGGCAAACCGAAGTCCCTTCGTCAGTGATTGTCCAACTGTTTGTTGTCATTCAATGAGCAATGAAACATTTTAATGTAGATTTTTTCACTTGAGAAATACTGCACCAAACATCTTAGTTAGATTTAAAATTGCGTGATTACGATTTCCTCGCCAAAAACGCAGAGTTATCTTAGATGAATTCGGACTATTTTGAGACAGTCTCACTGGCTATGGCGTCTCAAGATGGACAAACTGTAATATTGTCGTTTTTTTTCTTATTTTTCAAGGGAAGGTCTTTTAAGGGAGTATGTTAGCAAACTCGTTCAGTTCGCCTAGCCTTTAGCCTCTAGTTTTCGTTGTCTGTTTTCCTACGTGTGTCAGAATTCCTGCGGCCTGCTAAGTACTGACTTTCTCCCATGGCTTCAGCCACTTTGATTTGTAGACAGAAATATGTCCACACATAGTGAAAGTAACACTCTGAAGGAGGAAGGCCCTAAAAATTGTCAGACTCCAGCCACCCAAGTCACAGTCACTGCTACCGTACAGCAAGAGGTACCGGACTGCCAAGTCTGAGACCAAAAGGCTCCGAAACAGCTTCTACCCCAAAGCCATAAGAATGCTGAACAGTTAATTAAACGGCTACTCAGACTTTCTGCTTTTCACCCCCTACCTACATGTACATAGTACTTCAATCAATCACCTAATCAAACCTACATGTACATATTACCTCAATCAATCACCTCAATCAATCACCCCAACTACCTCGTACCCCAGTACACTGACTCAGTACCAGTACTCCTTATATATAGTGGTGGCCAGGACAGCGGAGTCACTCACCACCTTCCGGAGACATTTGAAACCCCACCTCTTTAAGGAATACCTGGGATAGGATAAAGTAATCCTTCTACCCCCCCCCTTACCCCAACCCCCCCCCCCCAAAATAAATAAATAAATAAATAAATAAAATAAACACACAAAAAAAACATTGTAAAGTGGTTATCCCACTGGCTATAAGGTGAATGCACCAATTTGTAAGTCGCTCTGGATAAGAGCGTCTGCTAAATGACGTAAATGTAAAATGTAAATATAGCCTGTTTATAGCCTCGTTATTGTTATTTTATTGTGTTACTATTTTATTTGTATCTATTTGTACATTTTCATACTTTTTAACTGCATTGTTGGGAAAGGGCTCGTAAATAAGCATTTCATGGTAAAGTATACACTTGTTTTATTCGGCGCATGCGACAAAACATTTTTGGTTTTGATTTGAAGGAGCATAGCATGAGCACATTACTAGCACCAGTGTTGGTGAGTAACGGATTACAAAAAAACAGTAACTGTAATCCATTACAAGCAGAAATATTGTAATCGAATTACAGATACTTTTGAAAAACTAGATGATTACATTTACATTTTAGTCATTTAGCAGACGCTCTTATCCAGAGCGACTTACAGTTAGTGAATACATATTTTTTTATACTGGCCCCCCGTGGGAATCGAACCCACAACCCTGGCATTGCAAACGCCATGCTCTATCAACTGAGCTACATCCCTGCCGGCCATTCCCTCCCCTACCCTGGACGACGCTGGGCCAATTGTGCGCCGCCCATGAGTCTCCCGGTCGCGGCCGGCTGCGACAGAGCCTGGATTCGAACCAGGATCTCTAGTGGCACAGTTAGCATTGTTTCTGCTAGTCATCAGATGGGGGGAGGGAAAAAGGTAGGGGGCCCACGTGGGTAACTGGGGGGCCCTGCCTTGGTTGGGTAGCTGATTCAGGGCCGGCCCTAGCCATTTGGTGGCCCTAAGCAACATTTGGATGGGGGCCCCCCACCTCGCGGGCAAAACACTTTAGTCGCCCCCCCTCATGACGGCAGAGAGAAAGTACATTTCCTGCAATTCTACACAATTTGCCATGGGGTGTAGAGAAAATGTTGCAGTTTTGAAGCTAATTTCCTGCAATTCTACACATTTTGCCATGACTTATGCCGTGTTAATGATATCTAAGTGAGAGTAACTAACAAAATCAATGTGGCCCCCTGGAGGTCAGGGCCCCTGGGCACGTGCCTTGCGTGCCAGGTCTGTATTCGGCCATGATTAATACAAGTTTAGATAGCTGGCTAGACTTAATTTACCAATCAAAAAATGGTTTGCTAATTGAGTGACTGACATTACAAGAGAAAAACTGATGATGCACAACAACATTTCGAAATGTCACCTTGTGAATCCTTCTATTATAACTCTTAACAGTAAGTTGAAACCCCGACTGAGTTTCCCCCAAAACAATTATGCTCAGGTAAAACAATTTGTCTGATCTATATCTCCATATTTCCAAATCATATTCTTGAAGATCAAGGGGTATTACATTAATTGGAATGACTGGAAATCTGACAGACTTTGTTTTTTAATGTAAAGATATAGCCTAATCATATTATTATCTGTAGTTGAAAGCAATGGGTTAGAAGAAGCCTACATAACCAACCCATAAAGTAAAATGCAACATCCCATTAATGGCCAGCTATGTAAACTCTAACATTTATTTATCCTGCAATATATGTCATTAAATTGGTAATATTAATTTGTCCTCTTCTAATGCCTCTTAGAGGGAAAATAATCAGATTACGTTACTGAGTTTGGGTAATCCAAAAGTTCCGTTACTGATTACAATTTTGGACAGGTGACTAGTAACCCTGACTAGCACAGTATACAGAATCTGTCCTACCCATGTTTAGTATTTGCTGTGTTCTACTACACTATTTGAAAATACAGTGGGGAAAAAAAGTATTTAGTCAGCCACCAATTGTGCATGTTCTCCCACTTAAAAAGATGAGAGAGGCCTGTAATTTTCATCATAGGTACACGTCAACTATGACAGACAAATTGAGAAAAAAAATCCAGAAAATCACATTGTAGGATTTTTTATGAATTTATTTGCAAATTATGGTGGAAAATAAGTATTTGGTCAATAACAAAAGTTTCTCAATACTTTGTTATATACCCTTTGTTGGCAATGACACAGGTCAAATGTTTTCTGTAAGTCTTCACAAGGTTTTCACACACTGTTGCTGGTATTTTGGCCCATTCCTCCATGCAGATCTCCTCTAGAGCAGTGATGTTTTGGGGCTGTCGCTGGGCAACACGGACTTTCAACTCCCTCCAAAGATTTTCTATGGGGTTGAGATCTGGAGACTGGCTAGGCCACTCCAGGACCTTGAAATGCTTCTTACGAAGCCACTCCTTCGTTGCCCGGGCGGTGTGTTTGGGATCATTGTCATGCTGAATGACCCAGCCACGTTTCATCTTCAATGCCCTTGCTGATGGAAGGAGGTTTTCACTCAAAATCTCACGATACATGGCCCCATTCATTCTTTCCTTTACACGGATCAGTCGTCCTGGTCCCTTTGCAGAAAAACAGCCCCAAAGCATGATGTTTCCACCCCCATACTTCACAGTAGGTATGGTGTTCTTTGGATGCAACTCAGCATTCTTTGTCCTCCAAACACGACGAGTTGTGTTTTTACCAAAAAGTTATATTTTGGTTTCATCTGACCATATGACATTCTCCCAATCCTCTTCTGGATCATCCAAATGCACTTTAGCAAACTTCAGACGGGCCTGGACATGTACTGGCTTAAGCAGGGGGAACTGCAGGATTTGAGTCCCTGGCGGCGTAGTGTGTTACTGATGGTAGGCTTTGTTACTTTGGTCCCAGCTCTCTGCAGGTCATTCACTAGGTCCCCCCGTGTGGTTCTGGGATTTTTGCTCACCGTTCTTGTGATCATTTTGACCCCACGGGGTGAGATCTTGCGTGGAGCCCCAGATCGAGGGAGATTATCAGTGGTCTTGTATGTCTTCCATTTCCTAATAATTGCTCCCACAGTTGATTTCTTCAAACCAAGCTGCTTACCTATTGCAGATTCAGTCTTCCCAGCCTGGTGCAGGTCTACAATTTTGTTTCTGGTGTCCTTTGACAGCTCTTTGGTCTTGGCCATAGTGGAGTTTGGAGTGTGACTGTTTGAGGTTGTGGACAGGTGTCTTTTATACTGATAACAAGTTCAAACAGGTGCCATTAATACAGGTAACGAGTGGAGGACAGAGGAGCCTCTTAAAGAAGAAGTTACAGGTCTGTGAGAGCCAGAAATCTTGCTTGTTTGTAGGGGACCAAATATTTATTTTCCACCATAATTTGCAAATAAATTCATAAAAAATCCAGCAATGTGATTTTCTGGATTTCTTTTTCTCAATTTGTCTGTCATAGTTGACGTGTACCTATGATGAAAATTACAGGCCTCTCTCATCTTTTTAAGTGGGAGAACTTGCACAATTGGTGGCTGACTAAATACTTTTTTCCCCCACTGTATCTCTACGTCTCTTCCAGTTTAAGTTGGTCATCAGAAAGGGGAACAACTGAAAATGTCTACATGGGTGAGTCTCTTACTCTGGCTGTACCATTTTCCAGTCAACATGTCATTGGTTCACTTTGCCTATTGTTCTTGGTGTCATTGACAGATTTGGTCAGTTTTTTTGTTCTTTCTTCAGAGTTGACCCTCCCCCAGTTTTACAACTTCCTCCATGAAATGGAGAGGGCCAAAGCCAGTATGGACTGTTTCAGCTGAGCCTTATCGCCAGTAGCATGAGAATGTACTGAATATGTGTCCTGGAGGGACAGGAGAAAACATGAGTGGAGATGCCAGCGACAGTGATTGACACTGGGTCTGCCCGAAATGGCACACTATTCCCCTTATAGGGCACTACTTTTGAACAGGGGCAAAGGAGTGCACTATATAGAGAATAGAGTGCAATGTGGGACATACAAGGAGTTCATAATAGAACATACAGAATCTGAAGGGATCTTCCAGATTCTCGAATACCATTGAAAGATTTCAATATTTGTCTTTTGAAACGTGCACAATTGTTTCGCAGTAGAGATTTTGTGTGTGTGAGTAACTGTTCGCGGGTGTGTTTTGAGAGAGTATTAAATTGTAACCCAATTACTTTAATTCCATTGGCTGTCACTACAAGTGATGTGAGGCATACATGTACAGTGGGGAAAAAAAGTATTTAGTCAGCCACCAATTGTGCAAGTTCTCCCACTTAAAAAGATGAGAGAGGCCTGTAATTTTCATCATAGGTACACGTCAACTATGACAGACAAAATGAGAATTTTTTTTCAGTCCACAACCTCAAACAGTCACACTCCAAACTCCACTATGGCCAAGACCAAAGAGCTGTCAAAGGACACCAGAAACAAAATTGTAGACCTGCACCAGGCTGGGAAGACTGAATCTGCAATAGGTAAGCAGCTTGGTTTGAAGAAATCAACTGTGGGAGCAATTATTAGGAAATGGAAGACATACAAGACCACTGATAATCTCCCTCGATCTGGGGCTCCACGCAAGATCTCACCCCGTGGGGTCAAAATGATCACAAGAACGGTGAGCAAAAATCCCAGAACCACACGGGGGGACCTAGTGAATGACCTGCAGAGAGCTGGGACCAAAGTAACAAAGCCTACCATCAGTAACACACTACGCCGCCAGGGACTCAAATCCTGCAGTTCCCCCTGCTTAAGCCAGTACATGTCCAGGCCCGTCTGAAGTTTGCTAAAGTGCATTTGGATGATCCAGAAGAGGATTGGGAGAATGTCATATGGTCAGATGAAACCAAAATATAACTTTTTGGTAAAAACTCAACTCGTCGTGTTTGGAGGACAAAGAATGCTGAGTTGCATCCAAAGAACACCATACCTACTGTGAAGCATGGGGGTGGAAACATCATGCTTTGGGGCTGTTTTTCTGCAAAGGGACCAGGACGACTGATCCGTGTAAAGGAAAGAATGAATGGGGCCATGTATCATGAGATTTTGAGTGAAAACCTCCTTCCATCAGCAAGGGCATTGAAGATGAAACGTGGCTGGGTCTTTCAGCATGACAATGATCCCAAACACACCGCCCGGGCAACGAAGGAGTGGCTTCGTAAGAAGCATTTCAAGGTCCTGGAGTGGCCTAGCCAGTCTCCAGATCTCAACCCCATAGAAAATCTTTGGAGGGAGTTGAAAGTCTGTGTTGCCCAGCGACAGCCCCAAAACATCACTGCTCTAGAGGAGATCTGCGTGGAGGAATGGGCCAAAATACCAGCAACAGTGTGTGAAAACCTTGTGAAGACTTACAGAAAACGTTTGACCTGTGTCATTGCCAACAAAGGGTATATAACAAAGTATTGAGCAACTTTTGTTATTGACCAAATACTTATTTTCCACCATAATTTGCAAATAAATTCATTAAAAATCCTACAATGTGATTTTCTGGATTTTCTTTTCTCATTTTGTCTGTCATAGTTGACGTGTACCTATGTACCTATGATGAAAATTACAGGCCTCTCTCATCTTTTTAAGTGGGAGAACTTGCACAATTGGTGGCTGACTAAATACTTTTTTTCCCCACTGTAACTGTTTTTTTTTTGTTGCAATCCTTAATCATTTGTATTAAAGATTTGCTTCAGTTCATTTTCAACAAAAGCAAATGGACTGGATTCACACTTGCACTTATTTTATATATTTTATTAAGTATTCAGATGTCATATTGGTCTGATGTAGGTATTCACATAATGATGAATGAATGCTAGAAATTCAGAACAATACCCTCAGACAATTACACAACAAGATAGTCAGCTATTACGCTGACATAGAAGATACTATTGAATTGGCTCTAATAACATGTTTCAGTAGCTATTCCACTGACACCATAATGAGATACAATGATAGGGAGCCAAATACACTGTAGAGAGGAGCATGTGTATACTAGTTGTCATTCCATCCTAATTTACACCCATCCATTTCCCTAAAAGGAAATATTTGATACTGTCATTTGGGCCTGCAGCAATGGCCTGTCATTTGTGGGCATTCTGCATTCATTAAACGTTTTGTAAGTGTTTTGCGAATAAGAGCTCGAAGCAGAAAACAACAACCTAACACTGCCTGCATTGCTTGATGGTTACATTGTCATACTAACCAATAGGATGTTGAGCAGAATATTTGTTTTGTTTTTGGAGAAATACAAGCTTGGGGAAAATGCCATGTCTTTGTCTCCTTGAATGTATATAATCAAGGTAGCCTATAGTTTTTTACATTATCAGGCATGGCTCTGCACGTTTAATGATGTCACCAATTCATTTGATACACATTCATTCATCTTGGGTTTGATGTCTTTACTTTATGAATCTTCTGGTCTTAGTTTTACTCACTCACCGTCTTTCACTTTCTCTAGTTCCAGGCCTTCTCCTAAAATCTGGGTTATAATCTCACTCTCCCTCTTCAGTCTTCACCCCTCTGGAAACGGCAGTTACAGGAGAAATGTTGTAAAGATCAACAACATTTTAAATCCATTCTACGGGTGGATTTTTCTTTTGTCAAACTTTATTGCGACAAAAGATAGAACCGGTGTTTTTCGAATAAATTATGATTGCCGAATAATTTTGAAGGTACGTGGGGGACATGATTTCATCACGTAACTATAAAGCTCTACTCCACATTTCATTCTAAATTCCTACTGCTTGCTAAATCTATTTTTCAACTTCTTTGCAGGACAAGGATTGTCTTGAGTTTCAAGATTGCCTGAATTGCTTCCCCTTGCTTTTCTAGTTGGCTTGATGCAAGTTTCGCCATTCAACTATTTCAGATCTACAGGAGTGCAAGTCAAGTCTCACCATGGCACGGACAGTGGTGATACGTTGGCAGCTGTTTTTATCGACACAAGACCGTTCAGTGGAAACGCACCGTAGCAGGCAATTGTTGCATCTATTTTCTATGCGAACTTTATAAATGGCGACCAAAAAATCATGGACAAGTTAATGGAAACATAGCTATTCTCCCTTCTCTCATTCTCACTTGTATAATTCTTTCCCTTTTCGTTATTCCCATTCATATACCATGTACAGTTGAAGTCGGAAGTTTACATACACCTTAGCCAAATACATTTAAACTCAGTTTTTCACAATTCCTGACATTTCATCCTAGTAAAAATTCCCTGTCTTAGGTCAGTTAGGATCACCACTTTATTTTAAGAATGTGAAATGTCAGAATAATTGTAGAGAGTGATTTATTTCAGCTTTTATTTCTTTCATCACATTCCCAGTGGGTCAGAAGTTTACATACACTCAATTAGTATTTGGTAGCATTGCCTTTAAATTGTTTAACTTGGGTCAAACGTTTTGGGTAGCCTTCCACAAGCTTCCCACAATAAGTTGGGTGAATTTTGGCCCATTCCTCCTGACAGAGCTGGTGTAACTGAGTGAGGTGTGTAGGCCTCCTTGCTCGCACGCGCTTTTTCAGTTCTGCCCACACATGTTCTATAGGACTGAGGTCAGGGCTTTGTGATGGCCACTCCAATACCTTGACTTTGTTGTCCTTAAACCATTTTGCCACAACTTTGGAAGTATGCTTGGGGTCATTGTCCATTTGGAAGACCCATTTGCGACCATGCTTTAACTTCCTGACTGATGTCTTGAGATGTTGCATCAATATATCCACATAATTTTCCTTCCTCATGATGCCATCTATTTTGTGAAGTGCACCAGTCCCTCCTGCAGCAAAGCACCCCCACAGCATGATGCTGCCACCCCCGTGCTTCACGGTTGGGATGGTGTTCTTCGGCTTGCAAGCGTCTCCCTTTTTCCTCCAAACATAACGATGGTCATTATGGCCAAACAGGTCGATTTTTGTTTCATCAGACCAGAGGACATTTCTCCAAAAAGTATGATCTTTGTCCCCATGTGCAGTTGCAAACAGTAGTCTAGCTTTTTTATGGCGGTTTTGGAGCAGTGGCTTCTTCCTTGCTGAGCGGCCTTTCACGTTATGTCGATATAGGACTCATTTTCCTGTGGATATAGATACATTTGTACCTGTTTCCTCCAGCATCTTCACAAGGTCCTTTGCTGTTGTTCTGGGATTGATTTGCACTTTTCGCACCAAAGTACGTTCATCTCTAGGAGACAGAACACGTCTCCTTCCTGAGCGGTATGATGGCTGTATGGTCCCATGGTGTTTATACTTGCGTACTATTGTTTGTACAGATGAACGTGGTACCTTCAGGTGTTTGGAAATTGCTCCCAAGGATGAACCAGACTTGTGGAGGTCTAAAGTTTTTTTTTCTGAGGTCTTAGCTGATTTCGTTTGATTTTCCCATGATGTCAAGCAAAGAGGCATTGAGTTTGAAGGTAGGCCTTGAAATACATCCACAGGTACACCTCCAATTGACTCAAATTATGTCAATTAGCCTATCAGAAGCTTCTAAAGCCATGACATCATTTTCTGGAATTTCCCAAGCTGTTTAAAGGCACAGTCAACTTAGTGTATGTAAACTTCTGACCCACTGGAATTGTGGTACAGTGAATTATAAGTGAAATAATCTGTAAACAATTGTTGGAAAAATTACTTGTGTCATGCACAAAGTAGATGTCCTAACCGACTTGCCAAAACTATAGTTTGTTAACAAGAAATTTGTGGAGTGGTTGAAAAACGAGTTTGAATGACTCCAAACTAAGTGAATGTAAACTTCCGACTTCAACTGTAGGTACCCCCTTTAATATTCCTTGTAGAACTAAAACACAAATGAGGCTTTTAAACAATTCTTAAATCAGTGTTATACTCATTTTACATATGAATTCAACAGGGAACTTGGATATGGTAACAGTAAAGGATCCTATACCTATAAAACACAATATGAGATATATTGATACATGATGCAGTTTTGAAAAGGGGAGGAAAGGGGGGATATCTATACCTGCATGTTCTCAGAAGTCCACCTGTTTCTCATAAACCCAGCTGTGTCCACTCCCATTTCCAGTGTATTCAAGTGAGGAAACTCCCTTGTCAAGTAATATCTATAGTAATTCATACGAAAACAAACACTTTATCTGTATGATTTAGACTGTCTGACTGATTTAAAGAGGGGATTCCTCTCACAGGTTTCTGAAGAAGGAATGTATGCCATTTATCAATAAAGAAATGAGTCAGTGAAATAAAAAATGTCTGTTTCACATTTAGATCAGACAGATTACGGTGTCTTGCCTCATGACGCCAAAGCCCACCTGCTAACCAGCCACCTGCAGCGCGTGTGTGTGTGTGTGTGAGAGACAGAGAATACCGTTGGTGAGTACAGCACAGAAGAGGAAGTAGAAGCTTGATTCAGGTTAGTTATTTCACAGAACCTACTGCAATTACTCATACCTTTCATACTTCGTTGAATGTGGTACTTGAGCAGTTTCACAGTTTGGTGTATTCCCTGGGTATATCCCCTGAGAGACACAGTATCAATGCAAGAGATCAATAACTTGATTGATGTATGCAAATGGATCATTTGTTGAACATTTCCACCAGGTTTAACATCACTCTTGCTCTCATCCTGCCCCTAGGATATGTATGAAGGTGTGTTATCTAGATGAAGGTTTAAAACCAACTTCCCCTGACTTATTGTGTTGTTACCTGAGGGAGTGTGTCAAATCATATAACATTCCCCTAAGGGTGTGCAGTGTATGCACATGTATGCAAATATATGTTTTGCTCTATGAGAGAGAGAGTCGGTTCTGTGGAAATCTAGGCTTACGTAGCTCCAAGGTCTGAGATTTCTGAGACTAGCTCCCTGAAGGCTTTTCAGTCTCACATGACAAGAAAGTGGAAGCAGCCATGAATCCATCAAACTTCAGTCTGGGAGCTCATTTTTATGCCAGGTGCTGATGTGCCAACAGCACAATGTCACTGCTGGACTACCGTCATTCTGGAGGAATAGAGGAAAACACTAGTCCTCCCAGAGTCCTTTGAGAGAAATAGTCGTCCCGGAGTCCTTGAAGAGAAATGTGGCTATTTTCTTCCATTACCAGTATCACTATACTCATACCAGATTTACACTATAGGGCCAACCTGAATCGTACTACAATGTAAACAGGTTGCAGCGAATTTGACAGTAACTTACAAGCAGATAGTGGTAATTTAGTTACTCTATTTCATATTTCAGTACATCTCCTGTAATCTAAATACAGTATCAAAGCAAGTTCTGGCGAGTACTGATATACGAAGAGGCAGGACGCAGACACAGGAATTAACAAGGTCAAGGTTTACTTAATAACGAGAAAGAGAATAACAAAGAGAGAGTAAACGACAAGACGCTTAACAATCACACACAACACAATACAGAACAGTCCAGGGCTAAATAGGGGTGGTGATGAGATGATGAGGTGCAGGTGCGCTGGAGGTGTTTAGGGTGTGTTGGGTTTCCATTCCGGTGTTGCCGAGGTGGTGAGCTCAGACCGGTGGCTCAGTAGACCGGCGAATCAGAGTGCCCGAGGGGAGCAACGGGAGGAGACGTGACAGTACCCCCTCCCGGACGCGTGGCTCCAGCCACAGGACGTTGCCGGCCAGGAGGACGACTCCGAGGAGCGGTGGAAGGCCCAGCCAATCAGAATGAGTTTTCCCCACAAAAGGGCTTTATTAAAGACAGAAAAACTCCTCAGCACTCCCCTACCCCCTCCTCAGATGTTCCTGCAGGTGAAGAAGCCAGATGTGGAGGTCCTGGGCTGGCGTGGTCTGCAGTTCTGAGGCCGGTTGGATGTACATGACAAATTCTTTAAAACAACGTTGGAGGCGGCTTATGGTAGAGAAATTAACGTTCAATTCTCTGGCAACAGCTCTGTTGGACATTCCTGCAGTCAGCATGCCAATTGCACACTCCCTCAAATCTGTGGCATTGCACATTTGTAATGAGCATGCTATTTAATCAGCTTCTTGATATGCCACACCTGTCAGGTGGATGGATTATCTTGGCAAAGTAGAAATACTCACTAACAGGGTTGTAAACAAATTTATGGGCAAAATTTGAGAGAAATAAGCATTTTGTGCATATGGAAAATTTCTGGAATCTTTTATTTCAGCACAAAATCTACTCAGGAGAGTGCAACTTTACACAATCTACAGATAGAAATAGAGTTTGTTGGACAAATATGACTCACTGTTCCGTATCATTTAATCTCTTTCTATCTGCAACAATCGGAACGTTTCACCCAACTGATTACACCACAGGTCGTTATGAAAACAACCTGATTGGATACAAGAAAAGTTCAGTTCTCTTTTGGTTTTGATGTATTTTGTCTCCATCTGTAGGAGGAGTGGGGCAACAGACAGAAACAATGGCCCGTCCTGAAAGTAAAGACCCTAGACCCAACTCCCTGGACACTTCCCCCATACTCCCCTAACACTTTCCCACTACTCCCTGGAATATCTGAATTTCTGACTGATATGGGATCTTCCAACTGTATTGCAAAAGCCTGGCTTCTGTAGCACTTCCGTGGAGATAACTTCCTCCTTGTCTCTTCTGATTTTCCTTTTCTATGAGCCAAATTCTTCACATTGCAAAAGAGGCTTTGCACAATTCAATGACTTATGATGCAGTCCGTTGTGAATTTACAGTTAGAAGTAGGCTATTTTCTTGTCTCACACTCACAGAAGTATCAATTCCGAAGATAGGGATGGAGGAGGGTTCTATTATACTGAACAAAAATATAAACGCAACATGCAACAATTTCAAATAGTTTACTGACTTACGGTTCATTTAACGAAATCAGTCAATTGAAATAAATAAATTTGGCCCTAATCTATGGATTTCACATGACTGAGATTACAGATATGCATTGATTGGTCAATACCGTAAATGAAAGATAGGGGCGTGGATCAGAAAACAAGTCAGTATCTGGTGTGACCACCCTTTGCCTCATGCATCGCGACATGTCTCCTTTGTATAGAGTTGATCAGGCTGTTGATTGTGGCCTGTGGAATGTTGTCCCACTCTTCTTCAATGGCATTGTGAAGTTGCTGGATATTGGCGGGAACTGGAACACGCTGTCATACACATCGATCCAGAGCATCCCAAACATGCTCAATGTGTGACACGTCTGGTGAGTATGCAGGCCATGGAAGAACTGGGACATTTTCAGATTGTGTACAGATCCTTGCGACATGGGCCATGCATTATCATACTGAAACATGGTGATGGCGGCAGATGAATGGCACAAGAATGGGCCTCAGGATCTCGTCACGGTATCTCTGTGCATTCAAATTGCCATTGATAAAATGCAATTGTGTTCGTTGTCCGTAGCTTATGCCTGCCCATACCATAACGCCACCGCCACCATGGGGCACTCTGTTCACAACAGCAAACCGCTCGCCCACACAACGCCATACACGTGGTCTGCGGTTGTGAGTCCGGCTGGACGTACTGCCAAATTCTCTAAAACGACATTGGATGTGGCTTATGGTAGAGAAATTAACATTCAATTCTCTGGCAACAGCTCTGGTGGACATTCCTGCAGTCAGCATGCCAATTACATGGCATTGCATTTTAAAACTGCACATTTTAGTGGTCTTTTATTGCCATCAGCAAAAGGTTCACCTGTGTAATGACCATGCTGTTTAATCAGCTTCTTGATATGCCACACCTGTCAGGTGGATGGATTATCTTGGCAAAGGAGAAATGCTCGCTAACAGGACAACATTTTAGAGAAATAAGCTTTTTGTTGATACAGAACATTTCTTGGATCTTTTATTTCAGCTCATGAAACATGGGACCAACACTTTACATGTTGCGTTTATATTTTTGTCCAGGATATATCACACATTTTATGAATTATTGAAAGATCCACTACTAGTTTTAATTATCCATATATAAATGGTAAACTGTCTGACACACAAAAAGAGGGGATGATTTCTATTCTACTGAAGCAGGAGCCAGCGGGACAGTATAAAGACCCAGTCTCGCAAAAACATGTGAGGCCCCTCCATTCAATGTTGCAATGCAAAGATATTGGCAAAATGTATTGCTCATAGAATTAAAAAGGTCTTACCGGATATTATTAATCACGATCAGACAGGATTCTTAAAAGGAAGATATATTGGAGATAACAGACAATTATTAGAAATAATTGAAAACTATGAGAATGCAGGGACTATCTTTATAGCACATCAGATCCAGTGATAAAATTAATGGGTTAGAAACAAAGGTATCAATGTATGCCAATGATTCACGTTTTCTCTTGAGTGCATTATCTTCAACCCTGAACAGTCTTCTTGAGGACCTGGATAATTTCTCCAGTTTATCTGGATTAAAACCCAACTATGATAAATGTACTATATTACGGATTGGGTCTCTAAAAGACACAGACTTTAAATTGCTATGTGGTCTCCCGATTAAATTGTCGGATCGTTCAGTTTATTTGGCTTGGTGTACACATCCCGGAAAAGTTCAATGAAAATTATCCTGATTAGTTCTCTAGTGGTAATATTTTTTCAAGTTATGTGAGCAAATTTCATTTGATTTGGAATGGAAAACCAGATAAGTTAAATGGGTATATTTATATAATGAATTCGTTTTTAAGCAAAAACTATTTAAATATCAAGGAATTAAACCTTTCTCTTAAAGCTTATATAGAAACGCTATCTAAATCCAAACTGGTTTTCCAGTAGGCTACTAAGAGAGGCACATCCAATGTTTAAAAAGGGCTCTTTGCTGTTATACAGATTAAAACTATCAATTTCCAGTGGATTGACAATGGAACCCTGTTTTAAAGTATCCTTATTTTTAAATGAAGCTATACAGAGTTGGCTACAATTCCAATTTTATCCTCCAGAAGAGGCAAATCAAATATTACAGCAAATAATATGGCTAAACTCCAATGAACTGATAGAGGATAAAACATTTTCTTGGAGAGAATGTATAAGGAAGGTATCATGCTCATGAATGACATTGTAAACATGATACCTAAACAACGATGGTAGAATTATGTCACACAAGCAATTAATCAAGGTGTATGGAGATGTATGCTCAATATAAAATTATAACCAACTCATCGCATCTCTGCCACAAACATGAAAGAGACAATTACTTAAAAGAGAAAGGAATTCATTAGTTTGTCTGCCACCAATTAAAAATCATAAATGGCTTAAAATGACCAATTTAAATTGTAAAATGTATCAGTTTCACTTAAAGTCAAGAGGGATGACAACTATGCCACATAAAATTCAAGATAGCTGGGAACATATTTTTTATGTCCCAATACCATGGCATCAGGTTTATGAACTGATATACAAAACAACAATTGATGCATCAATTCGTTCTTTTCAATTTAAGCTATTATATAAAATTCTCGCTACAAAAAGAATGCTCAGTATATGGGGTATTGAACAGTCAGACCGGTGCAGACTCGCGGAAAGAGCATCTCTTTTGGTAGTCTCACGGTTTCGGCCGAGGCTGCTCCTCCTCCTGGTTCGGGCAGGCATCGGCGGTCGTCGTCCCCGGAGTACTAGCTGCCACCGATCTATGTTTCATGTTCGTTTGGTTTGGTCTTGATGTTGTACACCTGTGTCTAGTTAGTCCTCATTAGTGTTCTATTTAAGTCTCGTTGGGTGTGTCTGTGTTTGTGTGTGATTATTTCTGTCGTGTGTTGTGCTTGTATTTGCTTATTCGCTCGGTTGAGCTTCACTCCACTGTGTTGGAGCGTTTACGCACATGTTTAGTGCGCCTTTTGTTTGTGTCGCCTTCGTGCGTAGTTTCGCCTTCGGGCAAGTTTTGTTCGTATTTTCCTTGTTGGAATTTGAACTAAAGTCTTTTGGACTATACTTCGGTGTCCTGCGCTTGATTCCACCACTACACCCACCTACAGCATTCTTGACAGGTAGTGTCCATCAGTGGCTTGTTTTTGGAGTTGGGTCCAGGAATGGTTGTTATGTCATAATATCAGGGTGTAGTTGGACCTGCAAGCTCTACTGCTGGGGGATTTGAAGGACCACAGTCAGTCAATAGGAAATATCATTTTGCTCTTGGGTAAAATATTTATTTTTGGGGCAATTTCGGCAGAAATTTTGCAGATGGGGAGGTTCAGACCCTAGTGAGACACCATGGTACAATGGAGAGAGGTATTGCAAGAGGAAATGTTAGAATGATGATTTAGCGCAACCACTGACCAGAGCACCCACTGCTGTGATGAGGCCATTCGTATTGTCTTCGTATATTGTATTGTATTGTTGTTGTTTTAATAATAATAATAAAAAGGCTTTATTCATATTACAAATCTGATTTATTGAATTCTCCATGTGGTCTATATTATATAATAATATGCCATTTAGCAGACGCTTTTATCCAAAGCGACTTACAGTCATGCGTGCATACATTTTTGTGTATGGGTGGTCCCGGGGATCGAACCCACTACCTTGGCGTTACAAGTGCCGTGCTCTACCAGCTGAGCTACAGAGGACCACTTCATTTAATATATCAGGCTTTTAAAATTCAATATTGGTGCACAATTCCTAATTAAAATATCAAAGGGACACAAAAGGCATTATTTTCGTGGAACGAACCAGGTATTGTGTTTACACATTACAGCATGTCAATTAATATTGCACTTCTAGAGGCCTTAACAAAGACTTCCAAACTCTGAACCGTAACATCCATGCATAACTGACCAAATAATGAAAGACAAGCAATGTTGTTTTGAATTCTGGAAAGTGAGTGTGGAAGAGATGAAAATATTATTGCTATCTATCAATAATGACAAACCACCTGGTTCTGACAACTTGGATGGAAAATTACTGAAGATGGTAGCGGACTATATTGCCAGTCCTATTAGCCATTTCTTCTATCTAAGCCTACAGGAAAGTGTGTGCCCTCAGGCCTGGAGGGAAGCAAAAGTAATTCCGCTACCCAAGAATAGCAAATCACCCACTGGCAAGATACAATGCTATTTCACAGTAAACAAGTTAACAACAGACATTCAGCACGCTTATAGGGAAGGGCATTCAACATGTATGGCATTGACACAAATGACTGATGATTGGCTAAAATACATTAATAGTAAGAAGATTGTGGAAGCTGTTTTGTTAGACTTCAGTGCAGCTTTTGACATTATAGATCATAATCTGCTGCTGAAAAAAACATATTTGTTATGGCTTTACATCCTCTGCCATATCATGGATTGAGAGAAACCTACAGTGCATTCAGAAAGTATTCAGACCCCTTACCTTTTTTCACATTTGTTACATTACAGCCTTATTCTAAAATGGATTACATTAAATTTTTTCCCTCATCAATCTACACACAAAACCCCATAATTACAAAGCGAAAAATGGTTTTTAGAAATGTTGGCAAAAAACTAAACAAAACATAAAACAGAAATACCTTGTTTACATAAGTATTCAGACCCTTTGCTATGAGACTCGAAATTGAGCTCAGGTGCATCCTGTTGGCATTGATCATCCTTGAGATGTTTTTACAATTTGATTGGAGTCCACCTGTGGTAAATTCAATTGATTGGACATGATTTGGAAAGGCACACATCTGTCTATATAAGGTCCCACAGTTGACAGTGCATGTCAGAGCAAAGGAATTTTCCGTAGAGCTCAGAGACAGGGTTTTGTCGAGGCACAGATCTGGGGAAAGGTATCAAAAAATGTCAGCAGCATTGAAGGTCCCCAAGAACATAGTGGCCTCCATCATTCTTAAATGGAAGAAGTTTGGAACCACCAAGACTCTTCCTAGAGCTGGCTGCCCGGCCAAACTGAGCAATTGGGGGAGAAGGGCCTTGGTCAGGGAGGTGACCAAGAACCCAATGGTCACTCTGACAGAGCTCCAGAGTTCCTCTGTGGAGATGGGAGAACCTTCCAGAAGGACAACCATCTCTACAGCACTCCACCAATCAGGCTATTATGGTAGAGTGGCCAGACGGAAGCCACTCCTCAGTAAAAGGCACGACAGCCCGCTTGGAGTTTGCCAAAAGACACCTAAAGGACTCTCAGACCATGATAAACAAGATTCTCTGGTCTGATGAAAACAAAATTGAACTCTTTGGCCTGAATGCCAAGCGTCACATCTGGAGGAAACCTGGCACCATCCCTACGGTGAAGCATGGTTGTGGCAGCATCATGCTGTGGGGATTTTTTTTAGCGGCAGGGACTGGGAGACTAGTCAGGATCGAGGGAAATATGAACGGAGCAAAGTACAGCGAGATATTTGATGAACACCTGTTCCAGAGCACTCAGGACCTCAGATTGGGGCGAAGGTTCACCTTCCAACAGGACAACAACCCTAAGCACACAGCCAAGACAACGCAGGAGTGGCTTTGGGACAAGTCTCTGAATGTCCTTGAGTGGCCCAACCAGAGCCTGGACTTGAACCCGATCTAACATCTCTGGAGAGACCTGAAAATGGCTGTGCCTCGATGCTCCCCATCCAACCTGACAGAGCTTGAGAGGATCTGCAGAGAAGAATGGGACAAACTCCCCAAATACAGGTGTGCCAAGCTTGTAGCGTCATACCCAAGAAGACTCAAGGCTGTAATCGCTGCCAAAGGTGCTTCAACAAAGTACTGAGTAAAGTGTCTGAATACTTATGTAAATGTGATATTTCAGTTTCATTTTATTTCATACATTTGCAAACCTGTTTTTACTTTGTCATTATTGGGTATTGTGTGTAGATTGATGAGGGGAAAAAAACAATTTAATCAATTTTAGAATAAGGCTGTAACGTAACAAAATGGGAAAAAGTCATGGGGTCTGAATACTTTCCAAATGCACTGTATCCAACAGAACACAGAGGGTTTTATTTAATGGATGCCTCTCTAACGTAAACCAGGTAGAGTGTGGTATACCGCAAAGCAGCTGTCTTGGTCCTTTACTGTTTTCTATTTTCACTAATGAGCTACCACTAGCCTTGAGTAAAGCCTGTATCTATGTACGCTCAACATTATAAATATCAGCTACCACAATATGTGAAATAACTGCAACCCTTAACAAAGAGCTGCAGTCAGTTTTAGAATGGGTGACTAGTAATAAGCTAGTCCTAAATATGTCAAAAACTAAAAGCATTGTATTTGGGACAAATCACTCGCCAAACCCGAAACCTCATCTAAATCTTGTAATGAATAATGTGGCAATTGAGCAAGTTGAGGAGACTAAACTTCTTGGTGTAACTCTTGATTGTAAACTGACATGGTCAGAACATATTGATGCAACAGTTGCATCAGATGGGGAGAGGTCTGTCTGCGATAAAGTGCTGCTCTGCTTTCTTGACATCATATTCAACCAAACAAGTCCTGCAGGCCCTAGTTTTATTACATCTGGACTACTGCCCATTTATATGGCCAAATGCTGCAAAAAAGGACATAGACAAATTACAGTTGGCCCAGAACAGAGCAGCACGGCTGGCCCCTTAAATGTACACAGAGGGCTAATATCAAGAACATGCATGTTAGTCTCTCATGGGTCAAAGTAGAGGAGAGATTGACTGCATCACTACTTGTCTTTTGTGAGAGGTATTGACATGTTGAAAGCACTGAACTGTCCGTTCATACAGCTAACACACAGCTCAGACACCCATACATACCCCACAAGACATGCCACCAGGGGTCTCTTCACAGTCCCTAAGGCCAGAACAGAGGCTGGGAAACGCACAGTACTACAAAGAGCCATGAGTACATGGAGCTCTCTTCCACATCTGGTAACCCAAGCTAGCAGTAAAATCAGATAAATCCACCAGATAAAACAACACCTCGCAACACAACGCAGACTGTGAAGAGACACACACACACATACACACGCACTCTTGCAAACACACTTTACACACACCCACACATTGTAGTATTGCATTGTTGTAATATTGTACATTTTATATTGTAAATGTGTAATGGTGGAGCAGTGTGAATTTGTATAGTGCACAATGTCTTGTGTTTTATTTATGATGTAGACTATTTTGTTGTTGGGTTGTTTTGTTCCTATTTGGACACCAGGAAGAGTAGCGGCTGCCGCTAATGGGGATCCTAATTAAATACTAATAAAATACTAAATACTAAACTGGCAGCAACTACATGGCAAAACAGATCAAAAGGACATGGCAAAATGCTCAACCATTAAAGGTTTAAGACCTGCTGCCACGCCAATCTGTCTCCTATACATTTCAATTTGATGGGGCACAACTACCACATACCAGTTAAATTGGTACAGAACTCTCATTAATGGCTGCAATAAATTTAGCCTCTTACAAGGCATGCCTCAAAATATGTTAATAAACCAGAAAAAAACATTACCGCTCCAAAAATACGGTACTGTACTGTATTCTGTGGGATGGAATTACAGTACCATTAGAAATACAGCAGTTATTTCCCTGCCCACAAATTTGTCCCATAATGCACCATCATTTACAGTGTTCTGCAGTAAAACATTTTACAGTATTTTACTGTTGATAATACCCAAAAATTATCGTATAAATTACAGTTTTCCGTTACAGTGTAGGCTGGCTTAGATATTTTATTTTCAAAACAAATTTCCAGCACGGTTCCAGTAACTAGGGTAGATGTGTAACCACAGCTTGGGTTTGCTCGGTTTGGCTCAGTTGTGTGAAAAGGTTATTCGCTAAGCATCCCATCCCTACAGAAACCTTTGGTGGCTCTAGCATACCTGTATAGAGTATAACACTGATATTGTACTTGTTTCCCTGCTCCTCTCTACCCCATATAGTCCTGCGGAGCTCAGCTGTGAGGGGTGAGGGGCTTCTCCCAGCCAACTCAGCCCAGAGGTGTCAGGGCCTCAGCGTGTTGGGGCGTGTCGGGGGTGGAGGTCATCTGGCTGCAGAGACAAGAAACAGAGAACTTAAAACATAATAGAATATAAATCTCTGTGTTGAACAAGAAACAGTATAGAAGAACGTATATACACTGAACAAAAATGTAAAGTGTTGGTCCCATGTTTCATGAGATGAAATAAAAGATCCCAGAAATGTTCCATATGCACAAAAAACGTATTTCTCTAAAATGTTGTGCACAAAATGTGTTTACATCCCTGTTCGTGAGCATTTCTCCTTTGCCAAGATAATCCATCCACCTGACAGGTGTGGCATATCAAGAAGCTAATTAAACAGCATGATCATTACACAGTGCACCTTTTGCTGGGAGCAATAAAAGGTCACTAAAATGTGCAGTTTTGTCACACAACACAATGCCACAATGCCGTGTAATTGGCATGCTGACTGCAGGAATGTCCACCAGAGAATTGAATGTTAATTTCTCTACCATAAGCCGCCTCCAACGTCGTTTTAGAGAATTTGGCAGTACGTCCAACCAGCCTCACAACCGCAGACCACGTGTATGGCGTCGTGTGGGCGAGCGGTTTGCTGTTGTGAACAGAGTGCCCCATGGTGGCGGTGGGGTCATGGTATGAGCAGGCATAACCTACGGACAACGAACACAATTGCATTTTATCAATGGCAATTTGAATGCACAGAGATACCATGACGAGATCCTGATGCTCATTCTTGTGCCATTCATCTGCCGCCATCACCATGTTTCAGAATGATAATGCATGGCCCCATGTTGCAATGATCTGTACTCAATCTGAAAATGTCCCAGTTCTTCCATGGCCTGCATACTCACCAGACGTGTCACCCATTGAGCATGTTTGGGATGCTCTGGATCGCCGTGTACAACAGCGTGTTCCAGTTCCCGCCAATATCCAGCAACTTCGCACAGCCATTGAATAGGAGTGGGACAACATTCCACAGGCCACAATCAACAGCCTGATCAACTCTATGCGAAGGAGATGTGTCGTGATGCATGAGGCAAATGGTGGTCACACCAGATACTGCTTTTCTGATCCACGCCCCTACATAAAAGTATCTGTGACCAACAGATGCATATCTGTATTCCCAGTCATGTGAAATCCATAGATTAGGGCATAATTAATTGATTTCAATTGAGTGATTTCGTTAAATGATCTGTAAGTCAATAAAATCATTGAAATTGTTGCATGTTGCGTTTTATATTTTTGTTCAGTATAATAGAACCCTCCTCCATCCTTATCTTCGGAATTGATACTTCTGTGAGTGTGAGACAAGAAAATAGCCTACTTCTAACTGTAAATTCACAACGAACTGCATCATAAGTCATTGAATTGTGCAAAGCCTCTTTTGCAATGTGAAGAATTTGGCTCATAGAAAAGGAAAATCAGAAGAGACAAGGAGGAAGTTATCTACACGGAAGTGCTACAGAAGCCAGGCTTTTGCAATACAGTTGGAAGATCCCATATCAGTCAGAAATTCAGATATTCCAGGGAGTAGTGGGAAAGTGTTAGGGGAGTATGGGGGAAGTGTCCAGGGAGTTGGGTCTAGGGTCTTTACTTTCTGGACGGGCCATTGTTTCTGTCTGTTGCCCCACTCCTCCTACAGATGGAGACAAAAGACATCAAAACCAAAAGAGAACTGAACTTTTCTTGAATCCAATCAGGTTGTTTTCATAACGAATCAGATGGGTGAAACGTTCCGATTGTTGCAGATAGAAAGAGATGAAATGATACGGGACAGTGAGTCATATTTGTCCAACAAAATCTATTTCTATCTGTAGATTGTGTGAAGTTGCACTCTCCTGAATAGAACTACTGTAGCCTGATCCTTGGCTTGGTGGCCCCCCTCTTCCCTCTAAATAGGAAGTGCAGTACACTGGAGACACCAGGGGCTGTGTGTAGAGGCTCCCAGTTCAACAGGGTCGTGGGAGAGTGGGTCTGGCTGTGCGTTTGACTGTATGTGTGTGTGCATTTGTGGACGTGTTTAGCTATACTTGTGAGGAACAGAAGTCCCCACAAGAATGGTAAACAAACAAAAATGTTACCAACTGGGGACATTTTGTTACTCCCCACAAGGTAAAATGCTATTTCTAGGGGGTTTACGGTTAATGTTAGAATTAGTGTTGGGGTTAGAATTAAGTTTAAGGTTAGGAGCTAAGGTTAGTTTTAGTGTTAGGAGTTAGGGTTAAGGTTAGGTTTTGGGGTTAAGGTTAGGTTTAGGGTAAGGGCTTAGGGAAATTAAGATTTTGAATGGGACTGAATTGTGTGTCCCCACAAGGTTAGTTATACAAGACTGTGTGTGTATGAGTGTATGGGGGGTTAGTGTAATAGGCCTCTTGCCTCTCCCCGCTCACCGCAGGGCTAGACTGGCCCGGTTGATAAGAAGTGTTCTGTCTCCCTCCATCGTGGTTTCAAAGGGGAAACAGACGTCGACTCCAACATGTCTGACTAATCCCACTTCCTCTATGCCAGTAACTAATAACCTTTTCTCCTGTCTTTTTTAATTTTACTCTATCACCTTCACACACACGTGCAGACACTCGAACACGCACACGCACGCACACACATGCAGTACCAGTCAAAAGTTTGGACACACTCAAGATTTTCTTTATTTTTACTATTTTCTACATTGTATCATTTCGCTACACCTGCAATAACATTTGCTAAACATGTGTATATGACAAATAACATTTGATTTAATAGTGAAGACATCAAAACTATGAAATAACACATATGGAATCAATGTAGTAACCAAAAAAGTGTTAAACAAATCTAAATATATTTTATATTTGAGATTCTTCAAAATAGCCACCCTTTGCCTTGACAGCTTTGCACACTCTTGGCATTCTCTCAACCAGCTTCACCTGGAATGCTTTTCCAACAGTCTTGAAGGAGTTCCCACATATGCTGAGCACTTGTTGGCTGCTTTTCCTTCACTCTGCGGTCCAACTCATCCCAAACCATCTCAATTGGGTTGAGGTCGGGTGATTGTGGCGGCCAGGTCATCTGATGCAGCACTCCATCAATCTTCTTCTTGGTAAAATAGCCCTTACATAGCCTGGAGGTATGTTGGGTCATTGTCCTGTTGAAAAACAAATGATAGTCCCACTAAGCGCAAAGCAGATGGTATGGTGTATCGCTGCAGAATGCTGTGGTAGCCATGCTGGTTAGGTGTGCCTTGAATTCTAAATAAATCACTGACAGTGTCACCAGCAAAGCACCCCCACACCATCACACTTCTTCCTCCATGCTTCACGTTGGGAACCACACATGCGGAGATCATCCATTCACCTACTCTGCGTCTCACAAAGACATGGCGGTTGGAACCAAAAATCTCAAATTTGGACTCATCAGACCAAAGGACAGATTTCCACCGGTCTAATGTCCATTGCTTGTGTTTCTTGTCACAAGCAAGTCTCTTCTTCTTATTGGTGTCCTTTAGTAGTGGTTTCTTTGCAGCAATTCGACCACGAAGGCCTGATGTGTCTATTACTTGAACTTTGTGAATTGTTTATTTGGGCTGCAATCTGAGGTGCAGTTAACTCTAATGAACGTATCGTCTGCAGCAGAGGTAACTCTGGGTCTTCCTTTCCTGTGGCGGTCCTCATGAGAGCCAGTTTCATCATAGTGCTTGATGGTTTTTGCGACTGCACTTGAAGAAACTTTCAAAGTTCTTGAAATGTTCTGTATTGTCTGACCTTCATGTCTTAAAGTAATGATGGACTGTCATTTCTCTTTGTTTATTTGAGCTGTTCTTGCCATAATATGGACTTGGTCTTTTACCAAATAGGGCTACCTTCTGTATACCACCCCTACCTTGTCACAACTGATTGGCTCAAACGCATTAAGAAGGAAAGAAAAGGCACACCTGTTAATTGAAATGCATTCCAGGTGACTACCTCATGAAGCTGGTTGAGAGAATGCCAAGAGTGTGCAAAGCTGTTATCAAGGCAAAGGGTGGCACTTTGAATAATCTCAAAAATGAAATATATTTAGATTTGTTTGAAAAAAAATTGGTTACTAAATGATTCTATATGTGTTATTTCATAGTTTTGATGTCTTCACTATTATTCTACAATGTAGAAAATAGTAAAAATTAAGAAAAACCCTTGAATGAGTAGGTGTGTCCAAACTTTTGACTGGTACTGTATACACACACACACTGACTGTCTGGAGCCGGGGTCTGTAGGGGGTAATTGATGGCTTCCTGCTCAGCACTGTGAGAAACATGCCAGTGAGCCCGTCTCTCCCTGACCACAGGATTACCGGTACGCCCAGGCCTGTGTGTGTGTGTGTATGTGTGACAGCCCAGGCCTTTGTGGTGGATAGGGGGCTTCCCGTCGTATTTCACCCCACATTGATGCCCTCTAATCTGGGTAGGACAGAGGCACAGGACTGGTGTCCCAGAGGAAAGAGGACGTCCACTCAAACAGGCTTTGCAGAGACAATGAACTCTCTCTCTTTCTCTTCCTCTGCCTCCTGCACAACCATGACAGACAGACATACACACTGCTAAACTGTGAACCTCAAGCAATCAATCCAGCGAGATTTAAATGAACTATTTTTCTCTGAGCAATTGTATTAGTATAAAATAATATAATTTCAAAAGAATTTTAGCATACAATATACACTACATGACCAAGAGTATGTGGAGACCTGCTCTTCAAACTTCTCATTCCAAAATCATGGGCATTAATATGGAGTTGGTCCCCCTTTTGCTGCTATAACAGCCTCCACTCTTCTAGGAAGGCTTTCCACTAGATGTTGGAACATTGCTGCGGGGACTTGCTTCCATTCAGCCACAAGAGCATTAGTGAGGTCGGGCACTGATGTTGGCCGATTAGGCCTGGCTCGCAGTCAGCGTTCCAATTCATCCCAAAGGTGTTCGATGGGGTTGAGGTCAGGGTTCTGTGCAGGCCAGACAAGTTCTTCCACACCGATCTCGACAAACCGCTTCTGTATGGACCTCGCTTTGTGCATGGGGGCATTGTCATGGTGAAACAGGAAAGGACCTTCCCCAAACTGTTGCCACAAAGTTGGAAGCACAGAATCATCTAGAATGTCATTGTATGCTGTAGCATTAATATTTCCCTTCACTGGAACTAAGGGGCCTAGCCCGAACCATGAAAAACAGCCCCAGACCATTATTCCTCCTCCACCAAACTTTACAGTTGGCACTATGCATTGGGGAAGATAGCGTTCTCCTGGCATCCGCCACACCCAGATTCGTCCGTCGGACGATTCACCACTCCAGAGAATGCGTTTCCACTGCTCCAGAGACCAATGGCGGTGAGCTTTACACCACTCCATCCGACACTTGGCATTTAGCATGGTGATCTTAGGCTTGTGTGCGGCTGTTCGGCCATGGAAACCCATTTCATGTAGCTCCCGACGAACAGTTCTTGTGCTGACATTGCTTCCAGAGGCAGTTTGGAACTCCGTAGTGAGTGTTGCAACCGAGGACAGACGATTTTTCTGCGCTTCAGCACTCGGCAGTCCCGTTCTGTTAGCTCGTGTGGCCTACCACTTCGCGGCTGAGCCGTTGTTGCTCCTAGACATTTCCACTTCACAATAATAGCACTTACAGTTGACCGGGGCAGCTCTAGCAGTGCAGAAATGTGACTAACTGACTTGTTGGAAAGGTGGCATCCTATGACGGTGCCACGTTGAAAGTCACTGAGATCTTCAGTAAGGTCATTCTACTGCCAATGTTTGTCTATGGAGATTGCATGGCGGTGTGCTAGATTTTATACACCTGTCAGCAACGGTTGTGGCTGAAATAGCCTAATCCACTAATTTGAAGGCGTGTCCACATACTTTTGTATATATAGTGTAGTTCAAACATAGCCCTGATCCAGCATGGCTGTGGACCACACAGTGTGTCCCATAATCAGCCATTTCTGGAGGTACAATTCAAATCCTCCTCTGTTGTTTGCTCCTGTTACTTAGTTACCGGTGGCTACGGTTGCCTGGGCTGATCACGTTTCCCTGGCAACCATGCCAATTGCATTGTCTGCGATCCTGCGGTGGTTTTTCTGGGCCTGTCCCAAGGCTGCCCCCTCCCCCACACAGCCACCCACCCAGCCACACTCCACTTTGCTCTGCATCCCAGGGGGAAGGCAGGACACTGAGATGACGGTGCCCACACACACGTATGCATGTACACACACACACACACACACACACACACACACACACACACACACACACACACACACACACACACACACACACACACACACACACACACACACACACACACACACACACACACACACACAAACAAACAAACAGACAAACGGGGCTTCCCAGTGCACTAGACTTGTGAGCACACACACCAGGTGCGTGTCTGTAGGCTAATCTAAGGGATTGTGGAACCTGCAGCCTGTTTCCTGTTTCCTGCTGCAGGACGAGTCAGGAGAATTCTCATGCACTGCATTTATTTATGCTAATCATTAACAATGCGGCCTGTTTGTGCCTCGGAACAGGGAAGGCGCTCTCTCGTCTTTTTTGTTTGTTTACATGTTTTGAAACGAGACCCAGTTAATTAAGTCTCACAGCTATCAAAGGAAGAACAAATACTGCAGGGAGTAACTGTGTTAAATCTGGTGCTGGGTTGTAGCAATTCTCCAAGGAGACGCAAACACAACAAAAAGCAGCCCAGACACCCCTGCTGTTTCTGAGCTTTGGCTATTATTATTATTACTATTAACTCTCATTTACTCTTGTTACTGCCACACCACCAGCCACACATGCTGATGATCATGAGAGAAAGAACATCAAAGCCTGATTTATTCATTTATTGAAAGAAGTTGAGGTGCCTTGCAATGGGAGGCTGACGTGAATACACATACTATTGTTATTCCCTGTGAAAACCAAAAGCACTGGCCGAATGCTTAACCTGTGATTTTTATTAAACAGGAGGGCTGAAGCAGGACTGTAGGTGAACATAATGAATATGGTGGTGGGGATAAAGGGTTGGAGCTGAGAATCAATGACAGGCCTCACATTTACGTTTATCCTCACTACTCTCACATTCTACAGAATGAGATCATTTGTCTTAGGTAAAATTCCAACTATGAGATACAGTCAAACAATACAGTACTATTCAGATAGAGATGTGCTGACTTTATTTTATGAGCTGCTTCTGCACATGTGTAACACCAGATGGCAGTGTGGCACAAACATTCTCCATACAGATTGGCTGCAAAACTATGGTTTTGGATCAAGAGATTTACTGAACAAAAATATAAACACAACATGTAAAGTGTTGGTCCCATGGTTCATGAGCTCAAATAAAGATTCCAGACATTTTCCATACGCACAAAAAGTTTATTTCTCTCGAAATGTGTGCACAAATGTGTTAGTGAGCGTTTCTCCTTTGCCAAGATAATCCATCCACCTGACAGGTGTGGCATATCAAAAAGATGATTAAACAGCATGATCATTACACAGGTGCACCTTGTGCTGGGGACAATAAAAGGCCACTTTAAAATGTGCAGTTTTGTCACACAACACAATGCCACAGATGTCTCAATTTTGAGTGAGCATGCAATTGTCATGCTGACTGCAGGAATGTCCACCAGAGCTGTTGCCAGATCATTTTATTTTAATTTCTCTACCATAAGCCGCCTCCAACGGCATTTTAGAGAATTTGGCAGTACGTCCAACCGGCGTCACAACCGCAGACCACGTGTAACCACGCCAGCCCAGGACCTCCACATCCGGCTTCTTCACCTGCGGGATCAGCTGAGACCAGCCACCCGGACAGCTGATGAAACTGAATAGTATTTCTGTCTGTAATAAAGCCCTTTTGAGGGGGACAACAAATTATGTTAGGCTGGGCCTGGCTCCCAAGTGGGTGGGCCTACGCCCTCCCAGGCCCACCCATGACTGCGCCCCTGCCCAGTCATGTGAAATCCATTGATTAGGGCCTAATGAATGTATTTCAATTGACTGATTTCCTTATATGAACTGTAACTCAGTAAAATCGTTGAAATTGTTGCATGTATTGTTGCATGTTGCGTTATATTTTTGTTCAGTATAGATTTGTGGCGGGGTGAGTTTGGGGGGTTGAAGTAAACAAATACATACATCAAATACATACATAATTTATCTTGTTCAAAATGCCATTATGGAACATATTCCTTCAATATTTTATAAAAGATATTAGGCTGCTGTGACCAATAATCCCACCATCTTCTACTGTATCAGCTATTGGTAGGACTGTATATGCAGTATATACAGTCAGGTCCAAAATTATTGGCACCCTTGATGAAGATGAGCAAAAAAGAATGTAAAACAAATAATAATAATAAAAATAATTTGTATGCTCAAAAAAAAAAAAATATATATTATTTTATACTAAAACAGTATTGCTCAGATAAAGAGATTTTTTAATACATTTTTTTTCTAAACATTATTGGCACCCCTTTTTTCAATACCATTCAATACCTCACCTTGGATAATGGTAATGATCCTTTTTCTAAAGTGTTTTATGAGTTGGAGAACATTGGGAGTGATCTTAGACCATTCCTCCATACAGAATCTTTCCAGATACTGCCGTCTTCAATTCAAACCAGAGGTTTTAAATGGGTTTTAAGTCCGGAGACTGAGATGGCCATTACAAAATGTTAATTTTGTGGTCAATTAACCATTTCTTTATGGATTATGGTGTTCTTGGGGTTATTGTCTTGCTGGAGGTAAAAAAAATTAATGTTTTTAAAGTAAAAAAAATAGAAAAAATATATTTTATTGGAACATACAGCCAGGTGCAGTGAAATGTATCGTTTTTTTAGAGGGTCAGCCATAGTAGTACGGTGCCCCTGGAGCAAATTAGGCTTAAGTGTCTTGCTCAAGGGCACATAAACAGATTTTTCAATTTGTCGGCTCGGGTATTCGAACCAGCGACCTTTCGGTTACTGGACCAACGCGCTAAACGCTAGGCCTCCTAAGCAGGTTTTTGGCAAAAATGTCCTGGTACTGGATAAAGTTTATGATGTCGTTGACCTTAACAAGGGCCCCAGGACCAGTGGAAGCAAAATAGCCCCATAACATCAAAGATCCACCACCATATTTTTACAGTAGGTATGGGGCTCTTTTCTGCATGTGCATCTTTCTTTCGACGGAAGACCCAGCATTGCCAATCATTTTTACCCCTATCTTTTTTTAGAAAAAATCTATTACTTGTTAAACAAAATCTCTTTCTCTGGGCAATTGTATTAGTATAAAATAATATATTTTCCCCCAGAAAATGTTTTATCATTTATTTTATACAGTCTTTATTGCTCATCTTTATCAAGGTAGCCAATAATTACATTGCATTCGGAAAGTGTTCAGAACCCTTGACTTTTTCCACATTTTGTTAAGTTACAGCCTTATTCTAAAATTGATTTAATTATTTTTTTCCTCATAAATCTACACACAACACCCCATAATGACAAAGCGAAAACAGTATATTTTTTTTATGTTGGCAAATTTATTACAAACAAAAAACAGAAATACCTTGTTTACATAAGTATTCAGACCCTTTGCTATGAGACTCGAAATTGAGCTCAGGTGCATCCTGTTTCCATTGATCATCCTTGAGATGTTTGTACAACTTGATTTGGAGTCCACTTGTGGTAAATTCAATTGATTGGACATGATTTGCAAAGGCACACACCTGTCTATATACTGTAAGGTCCCACAGTTGACAGTGCATGTCAGAGCAAAACCCAAACCATGAGGTCGAAGGAATTGTCTGTAGAGCTCCGAGACAGGATTGTGTCGAGGCACAGATCTGGGGAACACCAAGACTCTTCCTAGAGCTGGCCGCCCGGCCAAACTGAGCAATCGGGGGAGAAGGGCCTTGGTCAGGGAAGTGACCAACAACCCGATGGTTTCTCTGAAAGAGCTCCAGAGTTCCTCTGTGGAGATGGGAGTAACTTTCAGAAGGACAACCATCTCTGCAGCACTCCACCAATCAGACATTTATGGAAGTGGCCAGACAGAAGCCACTCCTCAGTAAAAGGCACATGACAGCCCGCTTGGAGTTTGCCAAAAGGCACCTAAAGACTCTCAGACCACAAGGAACAAGATTCTCTGGTCTGATGAAAACAAGATTGAACTCTTTGGCCTGAATGCCAAGCGTCACGTCTGGAGGAAACCTGGCATCATCCCTACGGTGAAGCATGGTGGTGGCAGCATCATGCTGTGGGGATGTTTTTCAGTGGCAGGGACTGGGAGACTAGTCAGGATCGATGGAAAGATGAACGGAGCAAAGTACAAAGAGATCTTTGAGGAAACCTGCTCCACATTGCTCGGGACCTCAGACTGGGGCGAAGGTTCACCTTCCAACAGGACAACAACTCTAAGCACACAGCCAAGACAACGCAGGAGTGGCTTCGGGAAAAGTCTCTGAATGTCCTTGAGTGGCCCAGCCAGAGCCAGGACTTGAACCCGATGGAACATCTCTGGAGAGACCTGAAAATAGCTGTGCAGCAACGCTCCCCATCCAACCTGACAGAGCTTGAGAGGATCTGCAAAGAAGAATGGGAGAAACTCCCCAAATACAGGTGTGTCAAGCTTGTAGCACCATACCCAAGAAGGTTCGAGGCTATAATCGCTGCCAAAGGTGCTTCAACAAAGTGCTTCAACAGAGTAAAGGGTCTGAATACTGTAAATGTGATATTTCAGTTTTGCATTTTTAATCAATTTGCCAAATTTCTAAAAACCTGTTTTTGCTTTGTTATTATGGGGTATTGCATGTAGATTGATGAGGGGAAAAAAACAATTTAATCAATTTTAGAATAAGGCTGTAACGTAACAAAATGTGGAAAAAGTCAAGGGGTCTGAATACATTCCGAATGCACTATATGTAGGTTCAATGATCACCATAGCCGCGGTAATGATGATCACTGGAGTTTACACACATGCTTTACATACATGATCTGTGTGCCACAGAGGAGGCTGGTGTGAGGAGCTTTAGGAGGACAGGCTCATTGTAATGGCTGGAATGGAATAAATGGAACGTTATCAAACACATAAAATATATGGAAACCAATTGTTTGACTCTGTGCCATTTATTTTTCTACATATCTAAGCATATCTCTTGAGCTGTCTGTATCCTCCTGACTGGTGGTTCTTTTTTAAAGATAAATATGCTGCTCTGCATCTCTGCTAAAATCTGGGTAAAAGATTGAAAGGAATGTGTCTTCTTCAGTACATTTAGTAATTGCTTTCTTTCTAAAGTCTATCAACCTTGTCAGCAGGCATGCCAGCTAAGATAGTTATACAAGCTAGCTACTCTAACTTGATTGATATATATATATATGGCTTTTTGGCTTTTTGGTAGCTAGTTAAGAGGTTGGGAGATTGGGAAACTATTTGGGATAGCTAAAGCCAACTTCATAAAATTGCTAGGTGGCTAGTAGTATTACAGAGATAAAAAACAAATATATATATTTTACAGGACAAATCTGGGGGGGTACGTGCCCCCCGTGGGCATGACGCCTCTGTGTGCTGCGGATGGAAGATCCACACCGCCGTATATGGCTGCCTGCTTATGTGCTCTACTAACAGTCCGTAGAGGAAGAGGACTAGAATTTGACATGGCCTTCACAGAGACAGACTGCCTTTTCTGTGGGAGTGGTAGTGTTCAGGGTTCAGGGTTGACCACACTGACAGGTGGGTTGAGGCACCACCTGTGACTTAGGAACGGGAAGATTACCTGACTATTCATTGCAATAGATGAGAAAGGTGTGGGATGGGAAAGAGAGTGATACTATAGAAATATGAGAATGTTCATAACAGATGGCTCATTGAATCCTCTAAGGACAATCATGTTTGCACTGTATGTCCGCATGCAGATCGACTTTGAGGGGCAAGATGAGAAATAGAGACTGAGATATGTGATGAAAAGTAGGAAAGAGAGAGTAAAAAGAAGGGGTGAGTTGGATAAAATTGATAGCTGATAATATTACACGTTTTGAGAGCAATGTTTACTGTTCATTTCTAATATTGTTTCTTCTCACTTTTGTTTATGGTTTATTTCACTTGCTTTGGCAATGTAAACACTGAATTGAGAGAGAGAGAGATGGAGAGGGAGAGAGAGTGAGTGAGAGGTCCAGTTGCCAGGACCACAAATACAAGTTCCATCTAGACACCGTTGCCCTAGAGCACACAAAAAACTATACATACCTCTGCCTAAACATCAGCGCCACAGGTAACTTCCACAAAGCTGTGAACGATCTGAGAGACAAGGCAAGAAGGGCCTTCTACGCCATCAAAAGGAATATAAAATTCGACATACCAATTAGGATCTGGCTAAAAATACTTCAATCAGTTATAGAACCCATTGCCCTTTATGGTTGTGAGGTCTGGGGTCTGCTCACCAACCAAGAATTCACAAAATGGGACAAACACCCAATTGAGACTGTATGCAGAATTCTTACAAAATATCCTCTGTGTACAATGTAAAACACCAAATAATGCATGCAGAGCAGAATTAGGCCGATACCCGCTAATGATCAAAATCCAGAAAAGAGCCATTAAATTCTACAACCACCTAAAAGGAAGTGATTCCCACACCTTCCATAACAAAGCCATCACCTACAGAGAGATTAACCTAGAGAAGAGTCCCCTAAGCAAGCTGGTCCTGGGGCTCTGTTCACAAACACAAACAGAGCCCCAGGACAGCAACACAATTAGACCAAACCAAATCATGAGAAAACAAAAAGATAATTACTTGACACATTGGAAAGAATGAACAAAAAACAGAGCAAACTAGAATGCTATTTGGCCCTAAACAGAGAGTA
Organism: Coregonus lavaretus; assembly: GCF_964263955.1. Taxonomy (NCBI): domain Eukaryota; kingdom Metazoa; phylum Chordata; class Actinopteri; order Salmoniformes; family Salmonidae; genus Coregonus; species Coregonus lavaretus. Next base: position 12,595,096 of record NC_140007.1, read on the forward strand.
CACAGTGGC